>NC_133024.1:20436969-20740000 GCF_048771995.1 Taeniopygia guttata | reverse complement strand
GAAAACTCACCAGTCCATGTTCCTGATGTCAGTCTTTAGGGCTCCCCTGGGACTGTCAAGGCAGCACAAGTATGAGGTGGGGACAGCTCTTGTCTGGGAGTTTTCCTTCGATGTTCCGATTTTTTGCAGTCACTTGCCCGGTCAGGGCGACAAGACTCAGTGTACAAACATCGGCGTTTTCCCTTCGAAAGAAAACTCACAAGTCCAGGTTCCTGATGTCAGTTTGTCGGGCTCCCCTGGAACTCTCAGGGCAGCACAAGTATGAGGTGTGGGCAGCCCCGGCCCGGGAAATATCTTTCGGCGTACGGATTTTTTGTAATCAGCGTCCCACTCAGGGCGACAGGACGCTGAACACAAACATCGGCTGTTTTCCCTGGGAAAGAAAACTCACCAGTCCAGGTTCCTAAAGTCAGTCTGTAGGGCTCCCCTGGGACTGTCAGGGCAGCACAAGAATGAGGTGGGGGCAGCTCCTGTCTGGGACTTTTCCTTCGATGTTCGGATTTTTTGCAGTCAGCTGCCCGCTCAGGGCCACAGGACTCGGGGCGCAAACATCGGCGTTTTTCCCTGGGAAAGAAAACTCACCAGTCCAGGTTCCTGATGTCAGTTTGTAGGGCTCCCCTGGGACTTTCAGGGCAGCACAAGTATGAGGTGGGTGCAGCTCCTTTCTGAAAATAATCCTTCGATATTCGGATTTTTTGCAGTCAGTTGCCCGCTCGGGTTCACAGGACCCTGAGCAAAATCATCGGCTCTTTTCCCTGGGAAAGAAAACTCACCAGTCCAGGTTCATGATGTCAGTTTGTAGGGCTCCCCTGGTACTCTCTGGCGAGCACAAGTATGCGGCGGGGGCAGCTCCTGTCTGGCACTTATCTTTCGATGTTCCGATTTTTTGCAGACAGCTTACCGCACAGGGCCACAGGACTCGGAGCACAAACAACGGCTCTTTTCCCGGGGAAAGAAAACTCACCAGTCCAGGTTCCTGATGTCAGTTTGTAGGGCTCCCCTGGGACTGTCAGGGCAGCACAAGTATGAGGTGGGGGCAGCCCCGGCCCCGGACATAACCTTCGACGTACGGATTTTTTGCAATCAGCGTCCAACTCAGGACCACAGGACCCTAAACACAAACATCGGCTGTTTTCCCTGGGAAAGAAAACTCACCAGTCCATGTTCCTGATGTCAGTCTTTAGGGCTCCCCTGGGACTGTCAAGGCAGCACAAGTATGAGGTGGGGACAGCTCTTGTCTGGGAGTTTTCCTTCGATGTTCCGATTTTTTGCAGTCACCTGCCCGGTCAGGGCGACAAGACTCAGTGTGCAAACATCGGCGTTTTCCCTTCGAAAGAAAACTCACAAGTCCAGGTGCCAGATGTCAGTTTGTAGGGCTCCCCTGGGACTGTCAGGGCAGCACAAGTATGAGGTGGGGGCAGCACCTGTCTGGGACTTATCCTTCGATGTTCCGATTTTTTGCAGACAGCTTACCGCACAGGGCCACAGGACTCGGAGCACAAACAACGGCTCCTTTCCCGGGGAAAGAAAACTCACCAGTCCAGGTTCCTGATGTCAGTTTGTAGGGCTCCCCTGGGACTGTCAGGGCAGCACAAGTATGAGGTGGGGGCAGCCCCGGTCCCGGACATAACCTTCGACGTACGGATTTTTTGCAATCAGCGTCCCACTCAGGGCCACAGGACCCTAAACACAAACAACGGCTCTTTTCCCTCGGAAAGAAAACTCACCAGTCCAGGTTCCTGATGTCAGTTAGTCGGGCTCCCCTGGAACTCTCAGGGCAGCACAAGTATGAGGTGGGGGCAGCCCCGGCCCGGGACATATCTTTCGACGTACGGATTTTTTGTAATCAGCGTCGCACTCAGGGCCACAGGACGCTGAACACAAACATCGGCTCTTTTCCTTGGGAAAGAAAACTTACCAGTCCAGGTTCCTGATGTCAGTTTCTAGGCCTCCCCTGGGACTCTCAGGGCAGCACAAGTATGAGGTGGGGGCAGCTCCTGTCTGGGACTTATCCTTCGATGTTCCGATTTTTTGCAGACAGCTTACCGCACAGGGCCACAGGACTCGGAGCACAAACAACGGCTCCTTTCCCGGGGAAAGAAAACTCACCAGTCCAGGTTCCTGATGTCAGTTTGTAGGGCTCCCCTGGGACTCTCAGGGCAGCACAAGTATGAGGTGGGGGCAGCCCCGGCCCGGGACATATCCTTCGACGTACGGATTTTTTGCAATCAGCGTCCCACTCAGGGCCACAGGACGCTAAACACAAACAACGGATCTTTTCCCTGGGAAAGAAAACTCACCAGTCCAGGTTCCTGATGTCAGTTTTTAGGCCTCTCCCCTGGCACTCTCAGGGAAGCAAAAGCATTAGGGGGAGACAGCTCCTGTCTGGGACTTATCCTTCGATGTTCCGATTTTTTGCAGACAGCTTCCCGCTCAGGGCCACAGGGCCCTGAGCAAAAACATCGTCTTTTTTCCCTGGGAAAGAAAACTCACTAGTCCAGGTTCCTGATGTCAGTTTGTAGGGCTCCCCTAGGACTGTCAGGGAAGCACAAGTATGAGGTAGAGACAGCTCCTGTCTGGGAATTATCCTCTGATGATCGGATTTTTTGCAGTCAGCTGCCTGCTCAGGGCCACAGGACCCTGAGCAAAAAAATCGTCTTTTTTCCCTGGGAAAGGAAACTCACCAGTCCAGGTTCCTGATGTCAGTTTGTAGGGCTCCCCTGGGACTGTCAGGGCAGCACAAGTATGAGGTGGGGGCAGCTCCTTTCTGAAACTAATCCTTCGATATTCAGATTTTTTGCAGACAGCTTACCGCTCAGGGCCACGGGACTCGGAGCACAAACAACGGCTCTTTTCCCTGGGAAAGAAAACTCACCAGTCCAGGTTCCTGATGTCAGTTTGTAGGGCTCCCCTGGGACTCTCAGGGCAGCACAAATATGAGGTGGGGGCAGTTCCTGTCTGGGACTTATCCTCTGATGTTCGGATTTTTTGCAGTCAGCTTCCTGCTCAGGGCCACAGGACCCTGAGCACAAAAATCGGCTTTTTTCCTTGGGAAAGAAAACTTACCAGTCCAGGTTCCTGATGTCAGTTTGTAGGGCCAACCTGGGACTGTCAGGGCAGAACAACTATGAGCTTGGGGCAGCTCCTTTCTGGGACTTATTCTTCGATGTCTGGATTTTTTGCAGTCAGCTGCCCGCTCTGGGCCACAATACCTTAAACACAAACATCGGCTGTTTTCCCTGGGAAAGAAAACGCACCAGTCCAGGTTCCTAAAGTCAGTTTGTAGGGCTCCCCTGGGACTGTCAGGGCAGCACAAGTATGAGGCTGGGGCAGCTCCTGTCTGGGACTTTTCCTTCGATGTTCGGATATTTTGCAGTCAGCTGCCCGCTCAGGGCCACAGGACTCGGGGCGCACACATCGGCTCTTTTCCCTGGGAAAGAAAACTCACCAATCCAGGTTCCTGATGTCAGTTTTTCGGGTTCCCGTGGGACTCTCAGGGCAGCACAAGTATGAGGAGGGGGCAGCCACGGCCCGGGACATATCTTTCGACGTACGGATTTTTTGCAATCAGCGTTCTAGTCAGGGCCACAGGACCCTAAACACAAACATCGTCTCTTTTCCCCGGGAAAGAAAACTCACCAGTCCAGGTTCCTGATGTCAGTCTTTAGGGCTCCCCTGGGACTGTCAAGGCAGCACAAGTATGAGGTGGGGACAGCTCTTGTCTGGGAGTTTTCCTTCGATGTTCCGATATTTTGCAGTCACCTGCCCGGTCAGGGCGACTAGACTCAGTGTACAAACATCGGCGTTTTCCCTTCGAAAGAAAACTCACAAGTCCAGGTTCCTGATGTCAGTTTGTCGGGCTCCCCTGGAACTCTCAGGGCAGCACAAGTATGAGGTGTGGGCAGCCCCGACCCGGGAAATATCTTTCGGCGTACGGATTTTTTGTAATCAGCGTCCCACTCAGGGCGACAGGACGCTGAACACAAACATCGGCTGTTTTCCCTGGGAAAGAAAACTCACCAGTCCAGGTTCCTAAAGTCAGTCTGTAGGGCTCCCCTGGGACTGTCAGGGCAGCACAAGTATGAGGTGGGGGCAGCTCCTGTCTGGGACTTATCCTTCGATGTTCGGATTTTTTGCAGTCAGCTGCCCGCTCAGGGCAATGGGACTCGGAGCAAAAACAACGGCTCATTTCCCTGGGAAAGAAAACTCACCAGTCCAGGTTCCTGATGTCAGTTTGTACGGCTCCCCTGGGACTGTCAGGGCAGCACAAGTCTGAGGTGGGGGCAGCTCCTTTCTGAAACTAATCCTTCGATGTTCCGATTTTTAGCAGTCAGCTGCCCGCTCAGGGCCACAAGACTCGGGACGCAAACATCGGCTTTTTTCCCTGGGAAAGAAAACTCACCAGTCCAGGTTCCTGATGTCAGTTTGTAGGACTCCCCTGGGACTCTCAGGGCAGCACCAGTATGAGGCGGTGGCAGCTCCTGTCTTGCACTTATCCTTCGATGTTCCGATTTTTTGCAGTCACCTGCCCGGTCAGGGCGACAAGACTCAGTGCGCAAACATCGGCATTTTCCCTTCGAAATAAAACTCACCAGTCCAGGTTCCTGATGTCAGTTTGTTGGGCTCCCCTGGGACTCTCAGGGCAGCACAAGTATGAGGTGGGGGCAGCTCCTGTCTGGGACTTATCCTTCGATGCTCGGATTATTAGCAGTCAGCTGCCCGCTCAGGGCCTCAGGACCCTGAGCAGAAACAACGGCTCTTTTCCCTGGGAAAGAAAACTCACCAGTCCAGGTTCCTGATGTCAGTTAGTCGGGCTCCCCTGGAACTCTCAGGGCAGCACAAGTATGAGGTGGGGGCAGCTCCTGTCTGGGACTTATCCTTCGATGTTCGGATTTTTTGCAGACAGCTTACCTCTCAGGGCCACGGGACTCGGAGCAAAAACAACGGCTCTTTTCCCTGGGTAAGAAAACTCACCAGTCCAGGTTCCTGATGTCAGTTTGTAGGGCTCCCCTGGGACAGTCAGGGCAGCACAAGTATGAGGTGGGTGCAGCTCCTTTCTGAAAATAATCCTTCGATATTCGGATTTTTTGCAGTCAGTTGCCCGCTCGGGTTCACAGGACCCTGAGCAAAATCATCGGCTCTTTTCCCTGGGAAAGAAAACTCACCAGTCCAGGTTCATGATGTCAGTTTGTAGGGCTCCCCTGGTACTCTCTGGCGAGCACAAGTATGCGGCGGGGGCAGCTCCTGTCTGGCACTTATCTTTCGATGTTCCGATTTTTTGCAGACAGCTTACCGCACAGGGCCACAGGACTCGGAGCACAAACAACGGCTCTTTTCCCGGGGAAAGAAAACTCACCAGTCCAGGTTCCTGATGTCAGTTTGTAGGGCTCCCCTGGGACTGTCAGGGCAGCACAAGTATGAGGTGGGGGCAGCCCCGGCCCCGGACATAACCTTCGACGTACGGATTTTTTGCAATCAGCGTCCCACTCAGGACCACAGGACCCTAAAAACAAACATCGGCTGTTTTCCCTGGGAAAGAAAACTCACCAGTCCATGTTCCTGATGTCAGTCTTTAGGGCTCCCCTGGGACTGTCAAGGCAGCACAAGTATGAGGTGGGGACAGCTCTTGTCTGGGAGTTTTCCTTCGATGTTCCGATTTTTTGCAGTCACCTGCCCGGTCAGGGCGACAAGACTCAGTGCACAAACATCGGCGTTTTCCCTTCGAAAGAAAACTCACAAGTCCAGGTTCCTGATGTCAGTTTGTCAGGCTCCCCTGGAACTCTCAGGGCAGCACAAGTATGAGGTGTGGGCAGCCCCGGCCCGGGAAATATCTTTCGGCGTACGGATTTTTTGTAATCAGCGTCCCACTCAGGGCGACAGGACGCTGAACACAAACATCGGCTGTTTTCCCTGGGAAAGAAAACTCACCAGTCCAGGTTCCTAAAGTCAGTCTGTAGGGCTCCCCTGGGACTGTCAGGGCAGCACAAGTATGAGGTGGGGGCAGCTCCTGTCTGGGACTTATCCTTCGATGTTCGGATTTTTTGCAGTCAGCTGCCCGCTCAGGGCCATGGGACTCGGAGCAAAAACAACGGCTCTTTTCCCTGGGAAAGAAAACTCACCAGTCCAGGTTCCTGATGTCAGTTTGTAGGGCTCCCCTGGGACAGTCAGGGCAGCACAAGTATGAGGTGGGTGCAGCTCCTTTCTGAAAATAATCCTTCGATATTCGGATTTTTTACAGTCAGTTGCCCGCTCGGGTTCACAGGACCCTGAGCAAAATCATCGGCTCTTTTCCCTGGGAAAGAAAACTCACCAGTCCAGGTTCATGATGTCAGTTTGTAGGGCTCCCCTGGTACTCTCTGGCGAGCACAAGTATGCGGCGGGGGCAGCTCCTGTCTGGCACTTATCTTTCGATGTTCCGATTTTTTGCAGACAGCTTACCGCACAGGGCCACAGGATTTGGAGCACAAACAACGGCTCTTTTCCCGGGGAAAGAAAACTCACCAGTCCAGGTTCCTGATGTCAGTTTGTAGGGCTCCCCTGGGACTGTCAGGGCAGCACAAGTATGAGGTGGGGGCAGCCCCGGCCCCGGACATAACCTTTGACGTACGGATTTTTTGCAATCAGCGTCCCACTCAGGACCACAGGACCCTAAACACAAACATCGGCTGTTTTCCCTGGGAAAGAAAACTCACCAGTCCATGTTCCTGATGTCAGTCTTTAGGGCTCCCCTGGGACTGTCAAGGCAGCACAAGTATGAAGTGGGGACAGCTCTTGTCTGGGAGTTTTCCTTCGATGTTCCGATTTTTTGCAGTCACCTGCCCGGTCAGGGCGACAAGACTCAGTGTACAAACATCGGCGTTTTCCCTTCGAAAGAAAACTCACAAGTCCAGGTTCCTGATGTCAGTTTGTCGGGCTCCCCTGGAACTCTCAGGGCAGCACAAGTATGAGGTGTGGGCAGCCCCGGCCCGGGAAATATCTTTCGGCGTACGGATTTTTTGTAATCAGCGTCCCACTCAGGGCGACAGGACGCTGAACACAAACATCGGCTGTTTTCCCTGGGAAAGAAAACTCACCAGTCCAGGTTCCTAAAGTCAGTCTGTAGGGCTCCCCTGGGACTGTCAGGGCAGCACAAGAATGAGGTGGGGGCAGCTCCTGTCTGGGACTTTTCCTTCGATGTTCGGATTTTTTGCAGTCATCTGCCCGCTCAGGGCCACAGGACTCGGGGCGCAAACATCGGCGTTTTTCCCTGGGAAAGAAAACTCACCAGTCCAGGTTCCTGATGTCAGTTTGTAGGGCTCCCCTGGGACTTTCAGGGCAGCACAAGTATGAGGTGGGGGCAGCTCCTGTCTGGGACTTATCCTTCGATGTTCGGATTTTTTGCAGACAGCTTACCTCTCAGGGCCACGGGACTCGGAGCAAAAACAACGGCTCTTTTCCCTGGGAAAGAAAACTCACCAGTCCAGGTTCCTGATGTCAGTTTGTAGGGCTCCCCTGGGACAGTCAGGGCAGCACAAGTATGAGGTGGGTGCAGCTCCTTTCTGAAAATAATCCTTCGATATTCGGATTTTTTGCAGTCAGTTGCCCGCTCGGGTTCACAGGACCCTGAGCAAAATCATCGGCTCTTTTCCCTGGGAAAGAAAACTCACCAGTCCAGGTTCATGATGTCAGTTTGTAGGGCTCCCCTGGTACTCTCTGGCGAGCACAAGTATGCGGCGGGGGCAGCTCCTGTCTGGCACTTATCTTTCGATGTTCCGATTTTTTGCAGACAGCTTACCGCACAGGGCCACAGGACTCGGAGCACAAACAACGGCTCTTTTCCCGGGGAAAGAAAACTCACCAGTCCAGGTTCCTGATGTCAATTTGTAGGGCTCCCCTGGGACTGTCAGGGCAGCACAAGTATGAGGTGGGGGCAGCCCCGGCCCCGGACATAACCTTCGACGTACGGATTTTTTGCAATCAGCGTCCAACTCAGGACCACAGGACCCTAAACACAAACATCGGCTGTTTTCCCTGGGAAAGAAAACTCACCAGTCCATGTTCATGATGTCAGTCTTTAGGGCTCCCCTGGGACTGTCAAGGCAGCACAAGTATGAGGTGGGGACAGCTCTTGTCTGGGAGTTTTCCTTCGATGTTCCGATTTTTTGCAGTCACCTGCCCGGTCAGGGCGACAAGACTCAGTGTGCAAACATCGGCGTTTTCCCTTCGAAAGAAAACTCACAAGTCCAGGTGCCAGATGTCAGTTTGTCGGGCTCCCCTGGAACTCTCAGGGCAGCACAAGTATGAGGTGTGGGCAGCCCCGGCCCGGGACATATCTTTCGGCGTACGGATTTTTTGTAATCAGCGTCCCACTCAGGGCGACAGGACGCTGAACACAAACATCGGCTGTTTTCCCTGGGAAAGAAAACTCACCAGTCCAGGTTCCTAAAGTCAGTCTGTAGGGCTCCCCTGGGACTGTCAGGGCAGCACAAGAATGAGGTGGGGGCAGCTCCTGTCTGGGACTTTTCCTTCGATGTTCGGATTTTTTGCAGTCAGCTGCCCGCTCAGGGCCACAGGACTCGGGGCGCAAACATCGGCGTTTTTCCCTGGGAAAGAAAACTCACCAGTCCAGGTTCCTGATGTCAGTTTGTAGGGCTCCCCTGGGACTGTCAGGGCAGCACAAGTATGAGGTGGGGGCAGCACCTGTCTGGGACTTATCCTTCGATGTTCCGATTTTTTGCAGACAGCTTACCGCACAGGGCCACAGGACTCGGAGCACAAACAACGGCTCCTTTCCCGGGGAAAGAAAACTCACCAGTCCAGGTTCCTGATGTCAGTTTGTAGGGCTCCCCTGGGACTGTCAGGGCAGCACAAGTATGAGGTGGGGGCAGCCCCGGTCCCGGACATAACCTTCGACGTACGGATTTTTTGCAATCAGCGTCCCACTCAGGGCCACAGGACCCTAAACACAAACAACGGCTCTTTTCCCTCGGAAAGAAAACTCACCAGTCCAGGTTCATGATGTCAGTTTGTAGGGCTCCCCTGGTACTCTCTGGCGAGCACAAGTATGCGGCAGGGGCAGCTCCTGTCTGGCACTTATCTTTCGATGTTCCGATTTTTTGCAGACAGCTTACCGCACAGGGCCACAGGACTCGGAGCACAAACAACGGCTCTTTTCCCGGGGAAAGAAAACTCACCAGTCCAGGTTCCTGATGTCAGTTTGTAGGGCTCCCCTGGGACTCTCAGGGCAGCACAAGTATGAGGTGGGGGCAGCCCCGGCCCCGGACATAACCTTCGACGTACGGATTTTTTGCAATCAGCGTCCCACTCAGGACCACAGGACCCTAAACACAAACATCGGCTGTTTTCCCTGGGAAAGAAAACTCACCAGTCCATGTTCCTGATGTCAGTCTTTAGGGCTCCCCTGGGACTGTCAAGGCAGCACAAGTATGAGGTGGGGACAGCTCTTGTCTGGGAGTTTTCATTCGATGTTCCGATTTTTTGCAGTCACCTGCCCGGTCAGGGCGACAAGACTCAGTGTACAAACATCGGCGTTTTCCCTTCGAAAGAAAACTCACAAGTCCAGGTTCCTGATGTCAGTTTGTCGGGCTCCCCTGGAACTCTCAGGGCAGCACAAGTATGAGGTGTGGGCAGCCCCGGCCCGGGACATATCTTTCGGCCTACGGATTTTTTGTAATCAGCGTCCCACTCAGGGCGACAGGACGCTGAACACAAACATCGGCTGTTTTCCCTGGGAAAGAAAACTCACCAGTCCAGGTTCCTAAAGTCAGTCTGTAGGGCTCCCCTGGGACTGTCAGGGCAGCACAAGTATGAGGTGGGGGCAGCACTTGTCTGGGACTTTTCCTTCGATGTTCGGATTTTTTGCAGTCAGCTGCCCGCTCAGGGCCACAGGACTCGGGGCGCAAACATCGGCGTTTTTCCCTGGGAAAGAAAACTCACCAGTCCAGGTTCCTGATGTCAGTTTGTAGGGCTCCCCTGGGACTGTCAGGGCAGCACAAGTATGAGGTGGGGGCAGCACCTGTCTGGGACTTATCCTTCGATGTTCCGATTTTTTGCAGACAGCTTACCGCACAGGGCCACAGGACTCGGAGCACAAACAACGGCTCCTTTCCCGGGGAAAGAAAACTCACCAGTCCAGGTTCCTGATGTCAGTTTGTAGGGCTCCCCTGGGACTGTCAGGGCAGCACAAGTATGAGGTGGGGGCAGCCCCGGCCCCGGACATAACCTTCGACGTACGGATTTTTTGCAATCAGCGTCCAACTCAGGACCACAGGACCCTAAACACAAACATCGGCTGTTTTCCCTGGGAAAGAAAACTCACCAGTCCATGTTCCTGATGTCAGTCTTTAGGGCTCCCCTGGGACTGTCAAGGCAGCACAAGTATGAGGTGGGGACAACTCTTGTCTGGGAATTATCCTCTGATGATCGGATTTTTTGCAGTCAGCTGCCTGCTCAGGGCCACAGGACCCTGAGCAAAAAAATCGTCTTTTTTCCCTGGGAAAGAAAACTCACCAGTCCAGGTTCCTAAAGTCAGTCTGTAGGGCTCCCCTGGGACTGTCAGGGCAGCACAAGTATGAGGTGGGGGCAGCACCTGTCTGGGACTTTTCCTTCGATGTTCGGATTTTTTGCAGTCAGTTGCCCGCTCAGGGCCACAGGACTCGGGGCGCAAACATCGGCGTTTTTCCCTGGGAAAGAAAACTCACCAGTCCAGGTTCCTGATGTCAGTTTGTAGGGCTCCCCTGGGACTGTCAGGGCAGCACAAGTATGAGGTGGGGGCAGCACCTGTCTGGGACTTATCCTTCGATGTTCCGATTTTTTGCAGACAGCTTACCGCACAGGGCCACAGGACTCGGAGCACAAACAACGGCTCCTTTCCCGGGGAAAGAAAACTCACCAGTCCAGGTTCCTGATGTCAGTTTGTAGGGCTCCCTTGGGACTGTCAGGGCAGCACAAGTATGAGGTGGGGGCAGCCCCGGTCCCGGACATAACCTTCGACGTACGGATTTTTTGCAATCAGCGTCCCACTCAGGGCCTCAGGACCCTAAACACAAACAACGGCTCTTTTCCCTCGGAAAGAAAACTCACCAGTCCAGGTTCCTGATGTCAGTTAGTCGGGCTCCCCTGGAACTCTCAGGGCAGCACAAGTATGAGGTGGGGGCAGCCCCGGCCCGGGACATATCTTTCGACGTACGGATTTTTTGTAATCAGCGTCGCACTCAGGGCCACAGGACGCTGAACACAAACATCGGCTCTTTTCCTTGGGAAAGAAAACTTACCAGTCCAGGTTCCTGATGTCAGTTTCTAGGCCTCCCCTGGGACTCTCAGGGCAGCACAAGTATGAGGTGGGGGCAGCTCCTGTCTGGGACTTATCCTTCGATGTTCCGATTTTTTGCAGACAGCTTACCGCACAGGGCCAGTGGACTCGGAACACAAACAACGGCTCCTTTCCCGGGGAAAGAAAACTCACCAGTCCAGGTTCCTGATGTCAGTTTGTAGGGCTCCCCTGGGACTCTCAGGGCAGCACAAGTATGAGGTGGGGGCAGCCCCGGCCCGGGACATATCCTTCGACGTACGGATTTTTTTTAATCAGCGTCCCACTCAGGGCCACAGGACGCTAAACACAAACAACGGATCTTTTCCCTGGGAAAGAAAACTCCCCAGTCCAGGTTCCTGATGTCAGATTTTAGGCCTCTCCCCTGGCACTCTCAGGGCAGCAAAAGCATTAGGGGGAGACAGCTCCACAGGGCCCTGAGCAAAAACATCGTCTTTTTTCCCTGGGAAAGAAAACTCACTAGTCAGGGTTCCTGATGTCAGTTTGTAGGGCTCCCCTAGGACTGTCAGGGAAGCACAAGTATGAGGTAGAGACAGCTCCTGTCTGGGAATTATCCTCTGATGATCGGATTTTTTGCAGTCAGCTGCCTGCTCAGGGCCACAGGACCCTGAGCAAAAAAATCGTATTTTTTCGCTGGGAAAGGAAACTCACCAGTCCAGGTTCCTGATGTCAGTTTGTAGGGCTCCCCTGGGACTGTCAGGGCAGCACAAGTATGAGGTGGGGGCAGCTCCTTTCTGAAACTAATCCTTCGATATTCAGATTTTTTGCAGTCAGCTGCCCGCTCAGGGCCACAGGACCCTGAGCACAAACATCAGCAGATTTCCCTGGGAAAGAAAACTCACCAGTCCAGGTTCCTGATGTCAGTTTGTAGGGCTCCCCTGGGACTGTCAGGGCAACACAAGTATGAGGTGGGGGCAGATCCTGTATGGGACTTATCCTTCGAAGCTCGGATTTTTAGCAGTCAGCTGCCCGCTCAGGGCCACAGGATCCTGAGCACAAACATCAGCGGATTTCCCTGGGAAAGAAAACTCACCAGTCCAGGTTCCTGATGTCAGTTTGTAGGGCTTCTCTGTGATTGTCAGGGTAGCACACGTATGAGGTGGGGGCTCCTTCTGTATGGGGCCCATCCTTCGATATTCGGATTTTTTGCAGTCAGTTGCCCGCTCGGGTTCACAGGACCCTGAGCAGAAAGATCGGCTCTTTTCCCTGGGAAAGAAAACTCACCAGTCCAGGTTCATGATGTCAGTTTGTAGGGCTCCCCTGGTACTCTCTGGCGAGCACAAGTATGCGGCGGGGGCACCTCCTGTCTGGCACTTATCTTTCGATGTTCCGATTTTTTGCAGACAGCTTACCGCACAGGGCCACAGGACTCGGAGCACAAACAACGGCTCTTTTCCCGGGGAAAGAAAACTCACCAGTCCAGGTTCCTGATGTCAGTTTGTAGGGCTCCCCTGGGACTGTCAGGGCAGCACAAGTATGAGGTGGGGGCAGCCCCGGCCCCGGACATAACCTTCGACGTACGGATTTTTTGCAATCAGCGTCCCACTCAGGACCACAGGACCCTAAACACAAACATCGGCTGTTTTCCCTGGGAAAGAAAACTCACCAGTCCATGTTCCTGATGTCAGTCTTTAGGGCTCCCCTGGGACTGTCAAGGCAGCACAAGTATGAGGTGGGGACAGCTCTTGTCTGGGAGTTTTCCTTCGATGTTCCGATATTTTGCAGTCACCTGCCCGGTCAGGGCGACTAGACTCAGTGTACAAACATCGGCGTTTTCCCTTCGAAAGAAAACTCACAAGTCCAGGTTCCTGATGTCAGTTTGTCGGGCTCCCCTGGAACTCTCAGGGCAGCACAAGTATGAGGTGTGGGCAGCCCCGACCCGGGAAATATCTTTCGGCGTACGGATTTTTTGTAATCAGCGTCCCACTCAGGGCGACAGGACGCTGAACACAAACATCGGCTGTTTTCCCTGGGAAAGAAAACTCACCAGTCCAGGTTCCTAAAGTCAGTCTGTAGGGCTCCCCTGGGACTGTCAGGGCAGCACAAGTATGAGGTGGGGGCAGCTCCTGTCTGGGACTTATCCTTCGATGTTCGGATTTTTTGCAGTCAGCTGCCCGCTCAGGGCAATGGGACTCGGAGCAAAAACAACGGCTCATTTCCCTGGGAAAGAAAACTCACCAGTCCAGGTTCCTGATGTCAGTTTGTACGGCTCCCCTGGGACTGTCAGGGCAGCACAAGTCTGAGGTGGGGGCAGCTCCTTTCTGAAACTAATCCTTCGATGTTCCGATTTTTAGCAGTCAGCTGCCCGCTCAGGGCCACAAGACTCGGGACGCAAACATCGGCTTTTTTCCCTGGGAAAGAAAACTCACCAGTCCAGGTTCCTGATGTCAGTTTGTAGGACTCCCCTGGGACTCTCAGGGCAGCACCAGTATGAGGCGGTGGCAGCTCCTGTCTTGCACTTATCCTTCGATGTTCCGATTTTTTGCAGTCACCTGCCCGGTCAGGGCGACAAGACTCAGTGCGCAAACATCGGCATTTTCCCTTCGAAATAAAACTCACCAGTCCAGGTTCCTGATGTCAGTTTGTTGGGCTCCCCTGGGACTCTCAGGGCAGCACAAGTATGAGGTGGGGGCAGCTCCTGTCTGGGACTTATCCTTCGATGCTCGGATTATTAGCAGTCAGCTGCCCGCTCAGGGCCTCAGGACCCTGAGCAGAAACAACGGCTCTTTTCCCTGGGAAAGAAAACTCACCAGTCCAGGTTCCTGATGTCAGTTAGTCGGGCTCCCCTGGAACTCTCAGGGCAGCACAAGTATGAGGTGGGGGCAGCTCCTGTCTGGGACTTATCCTTCGATGTTCGGATTTTTTGCAGACAGCTTACCTCTCAGGGCCACGGGACTCGGAGCAAAAACAACGGCTCTTTTCCCTGGGTAAGAAAACTCACCAGTCCAGGTTCCTGATGTCAGTTTGTAGGGCTCCCCTGGGACAGTCAGGGCAGCACAAGTATGAGGTGGGTGCAGCTCCTTTCTGAAAATAATCCTTCGATATTCGGATTTTTTGCAGTCAGTTGCCCGCTCGGGTTCACAGGACCCTGAGCAAAATCATCGGCTCTTTTCCCTGGGAAAGAAAACTCACCAGTCCAGGTTCATGATGTCAGTTTGTAGGGCTCCCCTGGTACTCTCTGGCGAGCACAAGTATGCGGCGGGGGCAGCTCCTGTCTGGCACTTATCTTTCGATGTTCCGATTTTTTGCAGACAGCTTACCGCACAGGGCCACAGGACTCGGAGCACAAACAACGGCTCTTTTCCCGGGGAAAGAAAACTCACCAGTCCAGGTTCCTGATGTCAGTTTGTAGGGCTCCCCTGGGACTGTCAGGGCAGCACAAGTATGAGGTGGGGGCAGCCCCGGCCCCGGACATAACCTTCGACGTACGGATTTTTTGCAATCAGCGTCCCACTCAGGACCACAGGACCCTAAAAACAAACATCGGCTGTTTTCCCTGGGAAAGAAAACTCACCAGTCCATGTTCCTGATGTCAGTCTTTAGGGCTCCCCTGGGACTGTCAAGGCAGCACAAGTATGAGGTGGGGACAGCTCTTGTCTGGGAGTTTTCCTTCGATGTTCCGATTTTTTGCAGTAACCTGCCCGGTCAGGGCGACAAGACTCAGTGCACAAACATCGGCGTTTTCCCTTCGAAAGAAAACTCACAAGTCCAGGTTCCTGATGTCAGTTTGTCAGGCTCCCCTGGAACTCTCAGGGCAGCACAAGTATGAGGTGTGGGCAGCCCCGGCCCGGGAAATATCTTTCGGCGTACGGATTTTTTGTAATCAGCGTCCCACTCAGGGCGACAGGACGCTGAACACAAACATCGGCTGTTTTCCCTGGGAAAGAAAACTCACCAGTCCAGGTTCCTAAAGTCAGTCTGTAGGGCTCCCCTGGGACTGTCAGGGCAGCACAAGTATGAGGTGGGGGCAGCTCCTGTCTGGGACTTATCCTTCGATGTTCGGATTTTTTGCAGTCAGCTGCCCGCTCAGGGCCATGGGACTCGGAGCAAAAACAACGGCTCTTTTCCCTGGGAAAGAAAACTCACCAGTCCAGGTTCCTGATGTCAGTTTGTAGGGCTCCCCTGGGACAGTCAGGGCAGCACAAGTATGAGGTGGGTGCAGCTCCTTTCTGAAAATAATCCTTCGATATTCGGATTTTTTACAGTCAGTTGCCCGCTCGGGTTCACAGGACCCTGAGCAAAATCATCGGCTCTTTTCCCTGGGAAAGAAAACTCACCAGTCCAGGTTCATGATGTCAGTTTGTAGGGCTCCCCTGGTACTCTCTGGCGAGCACAAGTATGCGGCGGGGGCAGCTCCTGTCTGGCACTTATCTTTCGATGTTCCGATTTTTTGCAGACAGCTTACCGCACAGGGCCACAGGATTTGGAGCACAAACAACGGCTCTTTTCCCGGGGAAAGAAAACTCACCAGTCCAGGTTCCTGATGTCAGTTTGTAGGGCTCCCCTGGGACTCTCAGGGCAGCACAAGTATGAGGTGGGGGCAGCCCCGGCCCCGGACATAACCTTTGACGTACGGATTTTTTGCAATCAGCGTCCCACTCAGGACCACAGGACCCTAAACACAAACATCGGCTGTTTTCCCTGGGAAAGAAAACTCACCAGTCCATGTTCCTGATGTCAGTCTTTAGGGCTCCCCTGGGACTGTCAAGGCAGCACAAGTATGAGGTGGGGACAGCTCTTGTCTGGGAGTTTTCCTTCGATGTTCCGATTTTTTGCAGTCACCTGCCCGGTCAGGGCGACAAGACTCAGTGTACAAACATCGGCGTTTTCCCTTCGAAAGAAAACTCACAAGTCCAGGTTCCTGATGTCAGTTTGTCGGGCTCCCCTGGAACTCTCAGGGCAGCACAAGTATGAGGTGTGGGCAGCCCCGGCCCGGGAAATATCTTTCGGCGTACGGATTTTTTGTAATCAGCGTCCCACTCAGGGCGACAGGACGCTGAACACAAACATCGGCTGTTTTCCCTGGGAAAGAAAACTCACCAGTCCAGGTTCCTAAAGTCAGTCTGTAGGGCTCCCCTGGGACTGTCAGGGCAGCACAAGAATGAGGTGGGGGCAGCTCCTGTCTGGGACTTTTCCTTCGATGTTCGGATTTTTTGCAGTCATCTGCCCGCTCAGGGCCACAGGACTCGGGGCGCAAACATCGGCGTTTTTCCCTGGGAAAGAAAACTCACCAGTCCAGGTTCCTGATGTCAGTTTGTAGGGCTCCCCTGGGACTTTCAGGGCAGCACAAGTATGAGGTGGGGGCAGCTCCTGTCTGGGACTTATCCTTCGATGTTCGGATTTTTTGCAGACAGCTTACCTCTCAGGGCCACGGGACTCGGAGCAAAAACAACGGCTCTTTTCCCTGGGAAAGAAAACTCACCAGTCCAGGTTCCTGATGTCAGTTTGTAGGGCTCCCCTGGGACAGTCAGGGCAGCACAAGTATGAGGTGGGTGCAGCTCCTTTCTGAAAATAATCCTTCGATATTCGGATTTTTTGCAGTCAGTTGCCCGCTCGGGTTCACAGGACCCTGAGCAAAATCATCGGCTCTTTTCCCTGGGAAAGAAAACTCACCAGTCCAGGTTCATGATGTCAGTTTGTAGGGCTCCCCTGGTACTCTCTGGCGAGCACAAGTATGCGGCGGGGGCAGCTCCTGTCTGGCACTTATCTTTCGATGTTCCGATTTTTTGCAGACAGCTTACCGCACAGGGCCACAGGACTCGGAGCACAAACAACGGCTCTTTTCCCGGGGAAAGAAAACTCACCAGTCCAGGTTCCTGATGTCAATTTGTAGGGCTCCCCTGGGACTGTCAGGGCAGCACAAGTATGAGGTGGGGGCAGCCCCGGCCCCGGACATAACCTTCGACGTACGGATTTTTTGCAATCAGCGTCCAACTCAGGACCACAGGACCCTAAACACAAACATCGGCTGTTTTCCCTGGGAAAGAAAACTCACCAGTCCATGTTCATGATGTCAGTCTTTAGGGCTCCCCTGGGACTGTCAAGGCAGCACAAGTATGAGGTGGGGACAGCTCTTGTCTGGGAGTTTTCCTTCGATGTTCCGATTTTTTGCAGTCACCTGCCCGGTCAGGGCGACAAGACTCAGTGTGCAAACATCGGCGTTTTCCCTTCGAAAGAAAACTCACAAGTCCAGGTGCCAGATGTCAGTTTGTCGGGCTCCCCTGGAACTCTCAGGGCAGCACAAGTATGAGGTGTGGGCAGCCCCGGCCCGGGACATATCTTTCGGCGTACGGATTTTTTGTAATCAGCGTCCCACTCAGGGCGACAGGACGCTGAACACAAACATCGGCTGTTTTCCCTGGGAAAGAAAACTCACCAGTCCAGGTTCCTAAAGTCAGTCTGTAGGGCTCCCCTGGGACTGTCAGGGCAGCACAAGAATGAGGTGGGGGCAGCTCCTGTCTGGGACTTTTCCTTCGATGTTCGGATTTTTTGCAGTCAGCTGCCCGCTCAGGGCCACAGGACTCGGGGCGCAAACATCGGCGTTTTTCCCTGGGAAAGAAAACTCACCAGTCCAGGTTCCTGATGTCAGTTTGTAGGGCTCCCCTGGGACTGTCAGGGCAGCATAAGTATGAGGTGGGGGCAGCACCTGTCTGGGACTTATCCTTCGATGTTCCGATTTTTTGCAGACAGCTTACCGCACAGGGCCACAGGACTCGGAGCACAAACAACGGCTCCTTTCCCGGGGAAAGAAAACTCACCAGTCCAGGTTCCTGATGTCAGTTTGTAGGGCTCCCCTGGGACTGTCAGGGCAGCACAAGTATGAGGTGGGGGCAGCCCCGGTCCCGGACATAACCTTCGACGTACGGATTTTTTGCAATCAGCGTCCCACTCAGGGCCACAGGACCCTAAACACAAACAACGGCTCTTTTCCCTCGGAAAGAAAACTCACCAGTCCAGGTTCATGATGTCAGTTTGTAGGGCTCCCCTGGTACTCTCTGGCGAGCACAAGTATGCGGCGGGGGCAGCTCCTGTCTGGCACTTATCTTTCGATGTTCCGATTTTTTGCAGACAGCTTACCGCACAGGGCCACAGGACTCGGAGCACAAACAACGGCTCTTTTCCCGGGGAAAGAAAACTCACCAGTCCAGGTTCCTGATGTCAGTTTGTAGGGCTCCCCTGGGACTCTCAGG
The DNA here is from genome assembly GCF_048771995.1 of Taeniopygia guttata. Taxonomy (NCBI): domain Eukaryota; kingdom Metazoa; phylum Chordata; class Aves; order Passeriformes; family Estrildidae; genus Taeniopygia; species Taeniopygia guttata. The sequence continues at coordinate 20,721,481 of NC_133024.1, read as the reverse complement.
GCAGCACAAGTATGAGGTGGGGGCAGCCCCGGCCCCGGACATAACCTTCGACGTACGGATTTTTTGCAATCAGCGTCCAACTCAGGACCACAGGCCCCTAAACACAAACATCGGCTGTTTTCCCTGGGAAAGAAAACTCACCAGTCCATGTTCATGATGTCAGTCTTTAGGGCTCCCCTGGGACTGTCAAGGCAGCACAAGTATGAGGTGGGGACAGCTCTTGTCTGGGAGTTTTCCTTCGATGTTCCGATTTTTTGCAGTCACCTGCCCGGTCAGGGCGACAAGACTCAGTGTGCAAACATCGGCGTTTTCCCTTCGAAAGAAAACTCACAAGTCCAGGTGCCAGATGTCAGTTTGTCGGGCTCCCCTGGAACTCTCAGGGCAGCACAAGTATGAGGTGTGGGCAGCCCCGGCCCGGGACATATCTTTCGGCGTACGGATTTTTTGTAATCAGCGTCCCACTCAGGGCGACAGGACGCTGAACACAAACATCGGCTGTTTTCCCTGGGAAAGAAAACTCACCAGTCCAGGTTCCTAAAGTCAGTCTGTAGGGCTCCCCTGGGACTGTCAGGGCAGCACAAGAATGAGGTGGGGGCAGCTCCTGTCTGGGACTTTTCCTTCGATGTTCGGATTTTTTGCAGTCAGCTGCCCGCTCAGGGCCACAGGACTCGGGGCGCAAACATCGGCGTTTTTCCCTGGGAAAGAAAACTCACCAGTCCAGGTTCCTGATGTCAGTTTGTAGGGCTCCCCTGGGACTGTCAGGGCAGCACAAGTATGAGGTGGGGGCAGCACCTGTCTGGGACTTATCCTTCGATGTTCCGATTTTTTGCAGACAGCTTACCGCACAGGGCCACAGGACTCGGAGCACAAACAATGGCTCCTTTCCCGGGGAAAGAAAACTCACCAGTCCAGGTTCCTGATGTCAGTTTGTAGGGCTCCCCTGGGACTGTCAGGGCAGCACAAGTATGAGGTGGGGGCAGCCCCGGTCCCGGACATAACCTTCGACGTACGGATTTTTTGCAATCAGCGTCCCACTCAGGGCCACAGGACCCTAAACACAAACAACGGCTCTTTTCCCTCGGAAAGAAAACTCACCAGTCCAGGTTCATGATGTCAGTTTGTAGGGCTCCCCTGGTACTCTCTGGCGAGCACAAGTATGCGGCGGGGGCAGCTCCTGTCTGGCACTTATCTTTCGATGTTCCGATTTTTTGCAGACAGCTTACCGCACAGGGCCACAGGACTCGGAGCACAAACAACGGCTCTTTTCCCGGGGAAAGAAAACTCACCAGTCCAGGTTCCTGATGTCAGTTTGTAGGGCTCCCCTGGGACTCTCAGGGCAGCACAAGTATGAGGTGGGGGCAGCCCCGGCCCCGGACATAACCTTCGACGTACGGATTTTTTGCAATCAGCGTCCCACTCAGGACCACAGGACCCTAAACACAAACATCGGCTGTTTTCCCTGGGAAAGAAAACTCACCAGTCCATGTTCCTGATGTCAGTCTTTAGGGCTCCCCTGGGACTGTCAAGGCAGCACAAGTATGAGGTGGGGACAGCTCTTGTCTGGGAGTTTTCATTCGATGTTCCGATTTTTTGCAGTCACCTGCCCGGTCAGGGCGACAAGACTCAGTGTACAAACATCGGCGTTTTCCCTTCGAAAGAAAACTCACAAGTCCAGGTTCCTGATGTCAGTTTGTCGGGCTCCCCTGGAACTCTCAGGGCAGCACAAGTATGAGGTGTGGGCAGCCCCGGCCCGGGACATATCTTTCGGCCTACGGATTTTTTGTAATCAGCGTCCCACTCAGGGCGACAGGACGCTGAACACAAACATCGGCTGTTTTCCCTGGGAAAGAAAACTCACCAGTCCAGGTTCCTAAAGTCAGTCTGTAGGGCTCCCCTGGGACTGTCAGGGCAGCACAAGTATGAGGTGGGGGCAGCACTTGTCTGGGACTTTTCCTTCGATGTTCGGATTTTTTGCAGTCAGCTGCCCGCTCAGGGCCACAGGACTCGGGGCGCAAACATCGGCGTTTTTCCCTGGGAAAGAAAACTCACCAGTCCAGGTTCCTGATGTCAGTTTGTAGGGCTCCCCTGGGACTGTCAGGGCAGCACAAGTATGAGGTGGGGGCAGCACCTGTCTGGGACTTATCCTTCGATGTTCCGATTTTTTGCAGACAGCTTACCGCACAGGGCCACAGGACTCGGAGCACAAACAACGGCTCCTTTCCCGGGGAAAGAAAACTCACCAGTCCAGGTTCCTGATGTCAGTTTGTAGGGCTCCCCTGGGACTGTCAGGGCAGCACAAGTATGAGGTGGGGGCAGCCCCGGCCCCGGACATAACCTTCGACGTACGGATTTTTTGCAATCAGCGTCCAACTCAGGACCACAGGACCCTAAACACAAACATCGGCTGTTTTCCCTGGGAAAGAAAACTCACCAGTCCATGTTCCTGATGTCAGTCTTTAGGGCTCCCCTGGGACTGTCAAGGCAGCACAAGTATGAGGTGGGGACAACTCTTGTCTGGGAATTATCCTCTGATGATCGGATTTTTTGCAGTCAGCTGCCTGCTCAGGGCCACAGGACCCTGAGCAAAAAAATCGTCTTTTTTCCCTGGGAAAGAAAACTCACCAGTCCAGGTTCCTAAAGTCAGTCTGTAGGGCTCCCCTGGGACTGTCAGGGCAGCACAAGTATGAGGTGGGGGCAGCACCTGTCTGGGACTTTTCCTTCGATGTTCGGATTTTTTGCAGTCAGTTGCCCGCTCAGGGCCACAGGACTCGGGGCGCAAACATCGGCGTTTTTCCCTGGGAAAGAAAACTCACCAGTCCAGGTTCCTGATGTCAGTTTGTAGGGCTCCCCTGGGACTGTCAGGGCAGCACAAGTATGAGGTGGGGGCAGCACCTGTCTGGGACTTATCCTTCGATGTTCCGATTTTTTGCAGACAGCTTACCGCACAGGGCCACAGGACTCGGAGCACAAACAACGGCTCCTTTCCCGGGGAAAGAAAACTCACCAGTCCAGGTTCCTGATGTCAGTTTGTAGGGCTCCCTTGGGACTGTCAGGGCAGCACAAGTATGAGGTGGGGGCAGCCCCGGTCCCGGACATAACCTTCGACGTACGGATTTTTTGCAATCAGCGTCCCACTCAGGGCCTCAGGACCCTAAACACAAACAACGGCTCTTTTCCCTCGGAAAGAAAACTCACCAGTCCAGGTTCCTGATGTCAGTTAGTCGGGCTCCCCTGGAACTCTCAGGGCAGCACAAGTATGAGGTGGGGGCAGCCCCGGCCCGGGACATATCTTTCGACGTACGGATTTTTTGTAATCAGCGTCGCACTCAGGGCCACAGGACGCTGAACACAAACATCGGCTCTTTTCCTTGGGAAAGAAAACTTACCAGTCCAGGTTCCTGATGTCAGTTTCTAGGCCTCCCCTGGGACTCTCAGGGCAGCACAAGTATGAGGTGGGGGCAGCTCCTGTCTGGGACTTATCCTTCGATGTTCCGATTTTTTGCAGACAGCTTACCGCACAGGGCCACAGGACTCGGAGCACAAACAACGGCTCCTTTCCCGGGGAAAGAAAACTCACCAGTCCAGGTTCCTGATGTCAGTTTGTAGGGCTCCCCTGGGACTCTCAGGGCAGCACAAGTATGAGGTGGGGGCAGCCCCGGCCCGGGACATATCCTTCGACGTACGGATTTTTTGCAATCAGCGTCCCACTCAGGGCCACAGGACGCTAAACACAAACAACGGATCTTTTCCCTGGGAAAGAAAACTCACCAGTCCAGGTTCCTGATGTCAGATTTTAGGCCTCTCCCCTGGCACTCTCAGGGCAGCAAAAGCATTAGGGGGAGACAGCTCCACAGGGCCCTGAGCAAAAACATCGTCTTTTTTCCCTGGGAAAGAAAACTCACTAGTCCAGGTTCCTGATGTCAGTTTGTAGGGCTCCCCTAGGACTGTCAGGGAAGCACAAGTATGAGGTAGAGACAGCTCCTGTCTGGGAATTATCCTCTGATGATCGGATTTTTTGCAGTCAGCTGCCTGCTCAGGGCCACAGGACCCTGAGCAAAAAAATCGTATTTTTTCGCTGGGAAAGGAAACTCACCAGTCCAGGTTCCTGATGTCAGTTTGTAGGGCTCCCCTGGGACTGTCAGGGCAGCACAAGTATGAGGTGGGGGCAGCTCCTTTCTGAAACTAATCCTTCGATATTCAGATTTTTTGCAGTCAGCTGCCCGCTCAGGGCCACAGGACCCTGAGCACAAACATCAGCAGATTTCCCTGGGAAAGAAAACTCACCAGTCCAGGTTCCTGATGTCAGTTTGTAGGGCTCCCCTGGGACTGTCAGGGCAACACAAGTATGAGGTGGGGGCAGATCCTGTATGGGACTTATCCTTCGAAGCTCGGATTTTTAGCAGTCAGCTGCCCGCTCAGGGCCACAGGATCCTGAGCACAAACATCAGCGGATTTCCCTGGGAAAGAAAACTCACCAGTCCAGGTTCCTGATGTCAGTTTGTAGGGCTCCCCTGGGACTGTCAAGGCAGCACAAGTATGAGGTGCGGACAGCTCCTGTCTGGGACTTATCCTTCGATGCTCGGATTTTTAGCAGTCAGCTGCCCGCTCAGGGCCACAGGACCCTTAGCAGAAACAATGGCTCTTTTCCCTCGGAAAGAAAACTCAGCAGTCCAGGTTCCTGATGTCAGTTTGTCGGGCTGCCCTGGAACTCTCAGGGCAGTACAAGTATGAGGTGGGGGCAGCCCCGGCCCGGGACATATCTTTCGACGGACTGATTTTTTGTAATCAGCGTCCCACTCAGGGCCACAGGACGCTGAACACAAACATCGGCTCTTTTCCCTGGGAAAGAAATCTCACCAGTCCAGGTTCCTGATGTCAGTTTGTAGGGCTCCCCTGGAACTCTCAGGGCAGCACAAGTAAGAGGTGGGGGCAGCTCCTGTCTGGCACTTTTTCCTTCGATATTCGGATTTTGTTCAGTCAGCTGCCTGCTCAGGGCCACAGGACCCTGAGCAGAAACATCGTCTCTTTTCCCTGCTAAAGAAAACTCACCAGTCCTGGTTCCTGATGTCAGTTTTTAGGGCCAACCTGGGACTGTCAGGGCAGAACAAGTATGAGGTTGCGGCAGCTCCTTTCTGGGACTTATCCTTTAATGTTCGGATTTTTTGCAGTCAGCTCCCCGCTCAGCGCCACAGGACCCTGAGCACAAACATCAGCGGATTTCCCTGGGAAAGAAAACTCACCAGTCCAGGTTCCTGATGTCAGTTTGTAGGGCTCCCCTGGGACTGTCAGGGCAGCACAAGTATGAGGTGGGAGCAGCTCCTGTCTGGGACTTATCCTTCGATGCTCGGATTTTTAGCAGTCAGCTGCCCGCTCGGATCCACAGGACCCTGAGCAAAATCATCGGCTCTTTTCCCTGGGAAAGAAAACTCACCAGTCCAGGTTCCTGATGTCAGTTTGTAGGGCTCTCCTGGGACTCTCAGGGCAGCACAAGTATGAGGTGGGGACAGCTCCTGTCTGGGAGTTATCCTTCGATGTTCGGATTTTTAGCAGTCAGCTGCCCGCTCAGGGCCACAAGACTGGGGACGCAAACATCGGCTCATTTCCCTGGGAAAGAAAACTCACCAGTCCAGGTTCCTGATGTCAGTTTGTAGGGCTCCCCTGGGACTGTCACGGCAGCACAAGTATGAGGTGGGGGCAGCTCCTGTCTGGGACTTTTCCTTCAATGTTCGGATTTTTTGCAGTCACCTGCCGGCTCAGGGCCACAGGAATCGGGGCGCAAACCTCGGCTCTTTTCCCTGGGAAAGAAAACTCACCAGTCCAGGTTCCTGATGTCAGTTTGTAGGGCTCCCCTGGGATTCTCAGCGCAGCACAAGTATGAGGTGGGGGCAGCCCCGGCCCGGGAAATATCCTTCGACGTACGGATTTTTTGCAATCAGCGTCCCACTCAGGGCCACAGGACCCTTAACACAAACATTGGCTCTTTACCCTGGGAAAGAAAACTCACCAGTCCAGGTTCCTGATGTCGGTTTGTAGGGCTCCCCTAGGACTGTCAGGGCAGAACAATTATGTGGTGGAGACAGCTCCTGTCTGGGACTTATCCTTCGATGGTCGGATTTTTTTCAGTCAGCTTCCCTTTTCGGGCCACAGGACCCTGAGCACAAACATCGGCTCTTTTCCTGGGAAAGAAAATTCACCAGTCCAGGTTCCTGATGTCAGTTTGTAGGGCTCCCCTGGGACTGTCAGGGCAGCACAAGTATGAGGTGGGGGCAGCCCCGGCCCGTGACATATCCTTCGATGTACGGATTTTTTGCAATCGGCATCCCACTCAGGGCCATAGGACGCTAAACACAAACAACGGCTCTTTTCCCTGGGAAAGAAAACTCACCAGTCCAGGTTCCTGATGTCAGTTTGTAGGGCTCCCCTGGCACTCTGGGCACCAAAAGTATTAGGTGGAGACAGCTCCTGTCTAGGACATATCCTTCGACGTACAGATTTTTTGCAATCAGCGTCCCACTCAGGGCCACAGGACCCTAAACACAAACATCGTCTCTTTTCCCTGGGAAAGAAAACTCACCAGTCCAGGTTCCTGATGTCAGTTTTTAGGCCTGTCCTCTGGGACTGTCAGGGCAGCACAAGTATGAGGTGGGGGCAGCCCCGGCCCGGGACATATCCTTCGACGTACGGAATTTTTGCAATCAGCGTCCCACTCAGGGCCACAGGACGCCAAACACAAACAACGGCTCTTTTCACTGGGAAAGAACACTCACCAGTCCAGGTTCCTGATGTCAGTTTGTACAGCTCCCCTGGGACTCTCAGGGCATCACAAGTATGAGGTGCGGCAGCTCCTGTCTGGCACTTATCCTTCTATGTTCCGATTTTGTGCAGACAGCTTGCCGCTCAGGGCCACAAGTCTCTGAGCACAAACAACGGCTCTTTTCCCTGGGAAAGAAAACTCACCAGTCCAGGTTCCTGATGTCAGTTTGTAGGGCTCCCCTGGGACTGTCAGGGCAGCACAAGTATGAGGTGGGGGCAGCCCCGGCCCGTGACATATCCTTCGATGTACGGATTTTTTGCAATCGGCATCCCACTCAGGGCCATAGGACGCTAAACACAAACAACGGCTCTTTTCCCTGGGAAAGAAAACTCACCAGTCCAGGTTCCTGATGTCAGTTTGTAGGGCTCCCCTGGCACTCTGGGCACCAAAAGTATTAGGTGGAGACAGCTCCTGTCTAGGACATATCCTTCGACGTACAGATTTTTTGCAATCAGCGTCCCACTCAGGGCCACAGGACCCTAAACACAAACATCGTCTCTTTTCCCTGGGAAAGAAAACTCACCAGTCCAGGTTCCTGATGTCAGTTTGTAGGGCTCCCCTGGGACTGTCAGGGCAGCACAAGTATGAGGTTGGGGCAGTTCCTGTCTGGCACTTATCCTTCGATGTTCCGATTTTGTGCAGACAGCTTTCCGCTCAGGGCCACAGGACTCTGAGCACAAACAACGGCTCTTTTCCCTGGGAAAGAAAACTCACCAGTCCAGGTTCCTGATGTCAGTTTGTAGGGCTCCCCTGGCACTCTCAGGGCAGCAAAATTATGAGGTGTAGGCAGCTCCTGTCTGGGACTTGTCCTTCGATGTTCGGATTTTTTGCAGACAGCTTCCCGCTCAGGGCCACTGCAGTCGGAGCACAAACAACAGCTCTTTTCCCTGGGAAAGAAAACTCACCAGTCCAGGTTCCTGATGTCAGTTTGTAGGGCTCCCCTGGGACTGTCAGGGCAGCACAACTATGAGGTGGGGGCAGCTCCTGTCTGGGACTTATCCTTCGATGTTTGGATTTTTAGCAGTCAGCTGCCCGCTCAGGGCCACAAAACCCGGGTCGCAAACATCGGCTTTTTTCCCTGGAAAAGAAAACTCACCAGTCCAGGTTCCTGATGTCATTTTGTAGGGCTCCCCTGGGACTGCCAGGGAAGCACAAGTATGAGGTGGAGATAGCTCCTGTCTGGGACTTGTCCTCTGATGTTTGGATTTTTGCAGCCAGCTGCCTGCTCAGGGCCACAAGACCCTGAACACAAACATCAGATTTTTTTCCCTGGGAAAGAAAACTCCCCAGTCCAGGTTCCTGATGTCAGTTTGTACGGCTCCCCTGGGACTCTCAGGGCATCACAAGTATGAGGTGGGGCAGCTCCTGTCTGGCACTTATCCTTCGATGTTCTGATTTTGTGCAGACAGCTTCCCGCTCAGGGCCTCAGGACTCTGAGCACAACCAACGGCTCTTTTCCCTGGGAAAGAAAGCTCACCAGTCCAGGTTCCTGATGTCAGTTTGTAGGGCTCCCCTTGGACTGTCAGGGCAGCACAAGTATGAGGTGGGGGCAGATCCTCTCTGGTTCTTTTCCTTCAATATTCTGTATTTTTGCAGACAGCTTCCCGCTCAGGGCCTCAGGACTCGGACCGCAAACATCGTCTCTTTTCCCTGGGAAAGAAAACTCACCAGTCCAGGTTCCTGATGTCAGTTTTTAGGCCTCTCCGCTGGGACTGTCAGGGCAGCACAAGTATGAGGTGGGGGCAGCCCCGGCCCGGGACATATCCTTTGACGTACGGATTTTTTGCAGTCAGCTGCCCGCTCAGGGCCACAGGACGCCAAACACAAACAACGGCTCTTTTCTCTGGGAAAGAAAACTCACCAGTCCAGGTTCCTGATGTCAGTTTGTACGGCTCGCCTGGGAATGTCAGGGCATCACAAGTATGAGGTGGGGGCTGTTCCTGTCTGGCACTTATCCTTCGATGTTCCGATTTTGTGCAGACATCTTCCGGCTCAGGGCCACAGGGCCCTGAGTAAAAACATTGGCTTTTTTTCCCTGGGAAAGAAAGCCCACCAGTCCAGGTTCCTGATGTCAGCTTGTACGGTCCCCTGGGACTCTCAGGGCACCACAAGTATGAGGTCGGGCTGCTCCTGTCTGGCACTTGTCCTTCGATGTTCCGATTTTGTGCAGAAAGCTTGCCGCTCAGGGCCACAGGACTCTGTGCACAAACAACGGCTCTTTTCCCTGGGAAAGAAAACTCACCAGTCCAGGTTCCTGATGTCAGTTTGTACGGCTCCCCTGGGACTGTCAGGGCATTACAAATATTAGGTGGGGCAGCTCCTGTCTGGCACTTATCCTTCGATGTTCCTATTTTGTGCAGACAGCTTCCCGCTCAGGGCCACAGGACGCTGAACACCAACATCGGCTCTTTTCCCTGGGAAAGAAAACTCACCAGTCCAGGTTCCTGAAGTCAGTTTGTAGGGCTCCCCTTGGACTGTCAGGGCAGCACAAGTATTAGGTGGGGGCAGCTCCTCTCTGGTTGTTTTCCTTCGATTTTAGGATTTTTTGCAGACAGCTTACCGCTCTGGGACACGGGACTCTGAGCACAAGCAACGGCTCTTTTCCCTTGGAAAGAAAACTCACCAGTCCAGGTTCCTGATGTCATTTTCTACGGCTCGCCTGGGACTCTCAGGGCAGAACAAGTATGAGGTGGAGCAGCTCCTGTCTGGCACTTATCCTTCGATGTTCCGATTTTGTGCAGACAGCTTCCCGCTGAGGGCCTCAGGACTCAGAGCACAAACATCAGCTTTTTTCCCTGGGAAAGAAATCCCACCAGTCCAGGTTCCTGATGTCAGCTTGTACGGCTCCCCTGGGACTCTCAGGGCACAACAAGTATGAGGTGGGGCAGCTCCTATCTGGCACTTATCCTTCGATGTTCCGATTTTGTGCAGACAGCTTGCCGCTCAGGGCCACAAGACTCTGAGCACAAACAACTGCTCTTTTCCCTGGGAAAGAAACTCACCAGTCCAGGTTCCTGATGTCAGTTTGTAGGGCTCCCCTGGGACTGTCAAGGCAGTACAAGTATGAGGTGGGGGCAGCCCCGGCCCGTGACATATCCTTCGATGTACGGGTTTTTTGCAATCGACGTCCCACTCAGGGCCACAGGACGCTAAACACAAACAACGGCTCTTTTCCCTGGGAAAGAAAACTCACCAGTCCAGGTTCCTGATGTCAGTTTGTAGGGCTCCCCTGGCACTCTGGGCAGCAAAAGTATGAGGTGGAGACAGCTCCTGTCTGGGACATATCCTTCGACGTATGAATTTTTTGCAATCAGCGTCCCACTCAGGGCCACAGGACCCTAAACACAAACATCGTCTCTTTTCCCTGGGAAAGAAAACTCACCAGTCCTGGTTCCTGATGTCAGTTTTTAGGCCTCTCCTCTGCGACTGTCAGGGCAGCACAAGTATGAGGTGGGGGCAGCCCCGGCCCGGGACATATCCTTCGACGTACGGAATTTTTGCAATCAGCGTCCCACTCAGGGCCACAGGACGCCAAACACAAACAACGGCTCTTTTCCCTGGGAAAGAACACTCACCAGTCCAGGTTCCTGATGTCAGTTTGTACGGCTCGCCTGGGACTGTCAGGGCATCACAAGTATGAGGTGGGGGCAGTTCCTGTCTGGCACTTATCCTTCGATGTTCCGATATTGTGCAGACAGCTTCCCGCTCATGGCCACGGGGCCCTGAGCAAAAACATCGGCTTTTTTTCCCTGGGAAAGAAAACCCACCAGTCCAGGTTCCTGATGTCAGCTTGTACGGCTCCCCTGGGACTCTCAGGGAACTACAAGTATGAGGTGGGGCAGCTCCTGTCTGGCACTTATCCTTCGATGTTCCGATTTTTTGCACTCAGCTTCCCGGTCAGGGCCACAGGACTCTGAGCACAAACATCGGCTTTTTTCCCTGGAAAAGAAAACTCACCAGTCCAGGTTCCTGATGACATTTTGTAGGGCTCCCCTGGGACGGCCAGGGAAGCACAAGTATGAGGTGGAGACAGCTCCTGTCTGGGACTTGTCCTCTGATGTTTCGATTTTTTGCAGTCAGCTGCCTGCTCAGGGCCACAAGACCCTGAACACAAACATCGGCTTTTTTTCCCTGGGAAAGAAAACTTACCAGTCCAGGTTCCTGATGTCAGTTGGTAGGGCTCCTCTGGGACTGTGAGGGCAGCACAAGTATGAGGTGGGGGCAGCTCCTGTCTGGGACTTATCCTTCGATGTTCGGATTTAATGCAGACAGCTTCCCTGTCAGGGCCACAGGGCCCTGAGCAAAAACATCAGCTTTTTTCCCTGGGAAAGAAAACTCACCAGTCCAGGTTCCTGATGTCAGTTTGTAGGGCTCCCCTGGCACTCTGGGCAGCAAAAGTATGAGGTGGAGACAGCTCCTGTCTGGGACATATCCTTCGATGTTCGGATTTTTTGCAGACAGCTTCCCGTTCAGGGCCACAGGGCCCTGAGCACATACATCGGCTTTTTTCCCTGGGAAAGGAAATTCACCAGTCCAGGTTCCTGATGTCAGTTTGTAGGACTCCCCTAGGACTGTCAGGGCAGCACAAGTATTAGGTGGGGGCAGCTCCTCTCTGGTTCTTTTCCTTCGATTTTAGGATTTTTTGCAGACAGCTTACCGCTCTGGGACACGGGACTCTGAGCACAAGCAACGGCTCTTTTCCCTGGGAAAGAAAACTCACCAGTCCAGGTTCCTGATGTCATTTTCTACGGCTCGCCTGGGACTCTCAGGGCAGCACAAGTATGAGGTGGAGCAGCTCCTGTCTGGCACTTATCCTTCGATGTTCCGATTTTCTGCAGACAGCTTCCCGCTGAGGGCCTCAGGACTCAGAGCACAAACATCAGTTTTTTCCCTGGGAAAGAAAACCCACCAGTCCAGGTTCCTGATGTCAGCTTGTACGGCTCCCCTGGGACTCTCAGGGCACAACAAGTATGAGGTGGGGCAGCTCCTATCTGGCACTTATCCTTCGATGTTCCGATTTTGTGCAGACAGCTTGCCGCTCAGGGCCACAAGACTCTGAGCACAAACCACTGCTCTTTTCCCTGGGAAAGAAAACTCACCAGTCCAGGTTCCTGATGTCAGTTTGTAGGGCTCCCCTGGGACTGTCAGGGCAGCACAAGCATTAGGTGCGGGCAGCTCCTCTCTGGTTCTTTTCCTTCGATATTCTGATTTTTTGCAGACAGCTTCCCGCTCAGGGCCTCAGGACTCGGACCACAAACATCGTCTCTTTTCCCTGGGAAAGAAAACTCACCAGTCCAGGTTCCTGATGTCAGTTTGTACGGCTCGCCTGGGACTGTCAGGGCATCACAAGTATGAGGTGGGGGTAGTTCCTGTCTGGCACTTATCCTTTGATGTTCCGATTTTGTGCAGACAGCTTCCCTCTCAGGGCCACGGGGCCCTGAGCAAAAACATCGGCTTTTTTTCCCTGGGAAAGAAAACCCACCAGTCCAGGTTCCTGATGTCAGCTTGTACGGCTCCCCTGGGACTCTCAGGGCACCACAAGTATGATGTGGGACAGCTCCTATCTGGCACTTATCCTTCGATGTTCCGATTTTGTGCAGACAGCTTGCCGCTCAGGGCCACAAGACTCTGAGCACAAACAACTGCTCTTTTCCCTGGGAAAGAAACTCACCAGTCCAGGTTCCTGATGTCAGTTTGTAGGGCTCCCCTGGGACTGTCAAGGCAGCACAAGTATGAGGTGGGGGCAGCCCCGGCCCGTGACATATCCTTCGATGTACGGGTTTTTTGCAATCGACGTCCCACTCAGGGCCACAGGACGCTAAACACAAACAACGGCTCTTTTCCCTGGGAAAGAAAACTCACCAGTCCAGGTTCCTGATGTCAGTTTGTAGGGCTCCCCTGGCACTCTGGGCAGCAAAAGTATGAGGTGGAGACAGCTCCTGTCTGGGACATATCCTTCGACGTATGAATTTTTTGCAATCAGCGTCCCACTCAGGGCCACAGGACCCTAAACACAAACATCGTCTCTTTTCCCTGGGAAAGAAAACTCACCAGTCCTGGTTCCTGATGTCAGTTTTTAGGCCTCTCCTCTGTGACTGTCAGGGCAGCACAAGTATGAGGTGGGGGCAGCCCCGGCCCGGGACATATCCTTCGACGTACGGAATTTTTGCAATCAGCGTCCCACTCAGGGCCACAGGACGCCAAACACAAACAACGGCTCTTTTCCCTGGGAAAGAAAACTCACCAGTCCAGGTTCCTGATGTCAGTTTGTACGGCTCGCCTGGGACTGTCAGGGCATCACAAGTATGAGGTGGGGGCAGTTCCTGTCTGGCACTTATCCTTCGATGTTCCGATATTGTGCAGACAGCTTCCCGCTCATGGCCACGGGGCCCTGAGCAAAAACATCGGCTTTTTTTCCCTGGGAAAGAAAACCCACCAGTCCAGGTTCCTGATGTCAGCTTGTACGGCTCCCCTGGGACTCTCAGGGCACTACAAGTATGAGGTGGGGCAGCTCCTGTCTGGCACTTATCCTTCGATGTTCCGATTTTTTGCACTCAGCTTCCCGCTCAGGGCCACAGGACTCTGAGCACAAACATCGGCTTTTTTCCCTGGAAAAAAAAACTCACCAGTCCAGGTTCCTGATGACATTTTGTAGGGCTCCCCTGGGACGGCCAGGGAAGCACAAGTATGAGGTGGAGACAGCTCCTGTCTGGGACTTGTCCTCTGATGTTTCGATTTTTTGCAGTCAGCTGCCTGCTCAGGGCCACAAGACCCTGAACACAAACATCGGCTTTTTTTCCCTGGGAAAGAAAACTTACCAGTCCAGGTTCCTGGTGTCAGTTGGTAGGGCTCCTCTGGGACTGTGAGGGCAGCACAAGTATGAGGTGGGGGCAGCTCCTGTCTGGGACTTATCCTTCGATGTTCGGATTTAATGCAGACAGCTTCCCTGTCAGGGCCACAGGGCCCTGAGCAAAAACATCGGCTTTTTTCCCTGGGAAAGAAAACTCACCAGTCCAGGTTCCTGATGTCAGTTTGTACGGCTCCCCTGGGACTCTCAGGGCATCACAAGTATGAGGTGGGGCAGCTCCTGTCTGGCACTTATCCTTCGATGTTCTGATTTTGTGCAGACAGCTTCCCGCTCAGGGCCTCAGGACTCTGAGCACAAACAACGGCTCTTTTCCCTGGGAAAGAAAACTCACCAGTCCAGGTTCCTGATGTCAGTTTGTAGGGCTCCCCTTGGACTGTCAGGGCAGCACAAGTATGAGGTGGGGGCAGCCCCGGCCCGGGACATATCCTTCAACGTACGGATTTTTTGCAATAGGCATCCCACTCAGGGCCACAGGACGCTAAACACAAACAACAGCTCTTTTCCCTGGGAAAGAAAACTCACCAGTCCAGGTTCCTGATGTCAGTTTGTAGGGCTCCCCTGGCACTCTGGGCAGCAAAAGTATGAGGTGGAGACAGCTCCTGTCTGGGATTTATCCTTCGATGTTCGGATTTTTTGCAGACAGCTTCCCGTACAGGGCCACAGGGCCCTGAGCACATACATCGGCTTTTTTCCCTGGGAAAGGAAATTCACCAGTCCAGGTTCCTGATGTCAGTTTGTAGGACTCCCCTAGGACTGTCAGGGCAGCACAAGTATTAGGTGGGGGCAGCTCCTCTCTGGTTCTTTTCCTTCGATTTTAGGATTTTTTGCAGACAGCTTACCGCTCTGGGACACGGGACTCTGAGCACAAGCAACGGCTCTTTTCCCTGGGAAAGAAAACTCACCAGTCCAGGTTCCTGATGTCATTTTCTACGGCTCGCCTGGGACTCTCAGGGCAGCACAAGTATGAGGTGGAGCAGCTCCTGTATGGCACTTATCCTTCGATGTTCCGATTTTGTGCAGACAGCTTCCCGCTGAGGGCCTCAGGACTCAGAGCACAAACATCAGCTTTTTTCCCTGGGAAAGAAAACCCACCAGTCCAGGTTCCTGATGTCAGCTTGTACGGCTCCCCTGGGACTCTCAGGGCACAACAAGTATGAGGTGGGGCAGCTCCTATCTGGCACTTATCCTTCGATGTTCCGATTTTGTGCAGACAGCTTGCCGCTCAGGGCCACAAGACTCTGAGCACAAACCACTGCTCTTTTCCCTGGGAAAGAAAACTCACCAGTCCAGGTTCCTGATGTCAGTTTGTAGGGCTCCCCTGGGACTGTCAGGGCAGCACAAGCATTAGGTGCGGGCAGCTCCTCTCTGGTTCTTTTCCTTCGATATTCTGATTTTTTGCAGACAGCTTCCCGCTCAGGGCCTCAGGACTCGGACCACAAACATCGTCTCTTTTCCCTGGGAAAGAAAACTCACCAGTCCAGGTTCCTGATGTCAGTTTGTACGGCTCGCCTGGGACTGTCAGGGCATCACAAGTATGAGGTGGGGGCAGTTCCTGTCTGGCACTTATCCTTTGATGTTCCGATTTTGTGCAGACAGCTTCCCTCTCAGGGCCACGGGGCCCTGAGCAAAAACATCGGCTTTTTTTCCCTGGGAAAGAAAACCCACCAGTCCAGGTTCCTGATGTCAGCTTGTACGGCTCCCCTGGGACTCTCAGGGCACCACAAGTATGATGTGGGGCAGCTCCTATCTGGCACTTATCCTTCGATGTTCCGATTTTGTGCAGACAGCTTGCCGCTCAGGGCCACAAGACTCTGAGCACAAACAACTGCTCTTTTCCCTGGGAAAGAAACTCACCAGTCCAGGTTCCTGATGTCAGTTTGTAGGGCTCCCCTGGGACTGTCAAGGCAGCACAAGTATGAGGTGGGGGCAGCCCCGGCCCGTGACATATCCTTCGATGTACGGGTTTTTTGCAATCGACGTCCCACTCAGGGCCACAGGACGCTAAACACAAACAACGGCTCTTTTCCCTGGGAAAGAAAACTCACCAGTCCAGGTTCCTGATGTCAGTTTGTAGGGCTCCCCTGGCACTCTGGGCAGCAAAAGTATGAGGTGGAGACAGCTCCTGTCTGGGACATATCCTTCGACGTATGGATTTTTTGCAATCAGCGTCCCACTCAGGGCCACAGGACCCTAAACACAAACATCGTCTCTTTTCCCTGGGAAAGAAAACTCACCAGTCCTGGTTCCTGATGTCAGTTTTTAGGCCTCTCCTCTGTGACTGTCAGGGCAGCACAAGTATGAGGTGGGGGCAGCCCCGGCCCGGGACATATCCTTCGACGTACGGAATTTTTGCAATCAGCGTCCCACTCAGGGCCACAGGACGCCAAACACAAACAACGGCTCTTTTCCCTGGGAAAGAAAACTCACCAGTCCAGGTTCCTGATGTCAGTTTGTACGGCTCGCCTGGGACTGTCAGGGCATCACAAGTATGAGGTGGGGGCAGTTCCTGTCTGGCACTTATCCTTCGATGTTCCGATATTGTGCAGACAGCTTCCCGCTCATGGCCACGGGGCCCTGAGCAAAAACATCGGCTTTTTTTCCCTGGGAAAGAAAACCCACCAGTCCAGGTTCCTGATGTCAGCTTGTACGGCTCCCCTGGGACTCTCAGGGCACTACAAGTATGAGGTGGGGCAGCTCCTGTCTGGCACTTATCCTTCGATGTTCCGATTTTTTGCACTCAGCTTCCCGCTCAGGGCCACAGGACTCTGAGCACAAACATCGGCTTTTTTCCCTGGAAAAAAAAACTCACCAGTCCAGGTTCCTGATGACATTTTGTAGGGCTCCCCTGGGACGGCCAGGGAAGCACAAGTATGAGGTGGAGACAGCTCCTGTCTGGGACTTGTCCTCTGATGTTTCGATTTTTTGCAGTCAGCTGCCTGCTCAGGGCCACAAGACCCTGAACACAAACATCGGCTTTTTTTCCCTGGGAAAGAAAACTTACCAGTCCAGGTTCCTGATGTCAGTTGGTAGGGCTCCTCTGGGACTGTGAGGGCAGCACAAGTATGAGGTGGGGGCAGCTCCTGTCTGGGACTTATCCTTCGATGTTCGGATTTAATGCAGACAGCTTCCCTGTCAGGGCCACAGGGCCCTGAGCAAAAACATCGGCTTTTTTCCCTGGGAAAGAAAACTCACCAGTCCAGGTTCCTGATGTCAGTTTGTACGGCTCCCCTGGGACTCTCAGGGCATCACAAGTATGAGGTGGGGCAGCTCCTGTCTGGCACTTATCCTTCGATGTTCTGATTTTGTGCAGACAGCTTCCCGCTCAGGGCCTCAGGACTCTGAGCACAAACAACGGCTCTTTTCCCTGGGAAAGAAAACTCACCAGTCCAGGTTCCTGATGTCAGTTTGTAGGGCTCCCCTTGGACTGTCAGGGCAGCACAAGTATGAGGTGGGGGCAGCCCCGGCCCGGGACATATCCTTCAACGTACGGATTTTTTGCAATAGGCATCCCACTCAGGGCCACAGGACGCTAAACACAAACAACAGCTCTTTTCCCTGGGAAAGAAAACTCACCAGTCCAGGTTCCTGATGTCAGTTTGTAGGGCTCCCCTGGCACTCTGGGCAGCAAAAGTATGAGGTGGAGACAGCTCCTGTCTGGGATTTATCCTTCGATGTTCGGATTTTTTGCAGACAGCTTCCCGTACAGGGCCACAGGGCCCTGAGCACATACATCGGCTTTTTTCCCTGGGAAAGGAAATTCACCAGTCCAGGTTCCTGATGTCAGTTTGTAGGACTCCCCTAGGACTGTCAGGGCAGCACAAGTATTAGGTGGGGGCAGCTCCTCTCTGGTTCTTTTCCTTCGATTTTAGGATTTTTTGCAGACAGCTTACCGCTCTGGGACACGGGACTCTGAGCACAAGCAACGGCTCTTTTCCCTGGGAAAGAAAACTCACCAGTCCAGGTTCCTGATGTCATTTTCTACGGCTCGCCTGGGACTCTCAGGGCAGCACAAGTATGAGGTGGAGCAGCTCCTGTCTGGCACTTATCCTTCGATGTTCCGATTTTGTGCAGACAGCTTCCCGCTGAGGGCCTCAGGACTCAGAGCACAAACATCAGCTTTTTTCCCTGGGAAAGAAAACCCACCAGTCCAGGTTCCTGATGTCAGCTTGTACGGCTCCCCTGGGACTCTCAGGGCACAACAAGTATGAGGTGGGGCAGCTCCTATCTGGCACTTATCCTTCGATGTTCCGATTTTGTGCAGACAGCTTGCCGCTCAGGGCCACAAGACTCTGAGCACAAACCACTGCTCTTTTCCCTGGGAAAGAAAACTCACCAGTCCAGGTTCCTGATGTCAGTTTGTAGGGCTCCCCTGGGACTGTCAGGGCAGCACAAGCATTAGGTGCGGGCAGCTCCTCTCTGGTTCTTTTCCTTCGATATTCTGATTTTTTGCAGACAGCTTCCCGCTCAGGGCCTCAGGACTCGGACCACAAACATCGTCTCTTTTCCCTGGGAAAGAAAACTCACCAGTCCAGGTTCCTGATGTCAGTTTGTACGGCTCGCCTGGGACTGTCAGGGCATCACAAGTATGAGGTGGGGGCAGTTCCTGTCTGGCACTTATCCTTTGATGTTCCGATTTTGTGCAGACAGCTTCCCTCTCAGGGCCACGGGGCCCTGAGCAAAAACATCGGCTTTTTTTCCCTGGGAAAGAAAACCCACCAGTCCAGGTTCCTGATGTCAGCTTGTACGGCTCCCCTGGGACTCTCAGGGCACCACAAGTATGATGTGGGGCAGCTCCTATCTGGCACTTATCCTTCGATGTTCCGATTTTGTGCAGACAGCTTGCCGCTCAGGGCCACAAGACTCTGAGCACAAACAACTGCTCTTTTCCCTGGGAAAGAAACTCACCAGTCCAGGTTCCTGATGTCAGTTTGTAGGGCTCCCCTGGGACTGTCAAGGCAGCACAAGTATGAGGTGGGGGCAGCCCCGGCCCGTGACATATCCTTCGATGTACGGGTTTTTTGCAATCGACGTCCCACTCAGGGCCACAGGACGCTAAACACAAACAACGGCTCTTTTCCCTGGGAAAGAAAACTCACCAGTCCAGGTTCCTGATGTCAGTTTGTAGGGCTCCCCTGGCACTCTGGGCAGCAAAAGTATGAGGTGGAGACAGCTCCTGTCTGGGACATATCCTTCGACGTATGGATTTTTTGCAATCAGCGTCCCACTCAGGGCCACAGGACCCTAAACACAAACATCGTCTCTTTTCCCTGGGAAAGAAAACTCACCAGTCCTGGTTCCTGATGTCAGTTTTTAGGCCTCTCCTCTGTGACTGTCAGGGCAGCACAAGTATGAGGTGGGGGCAGCCCCGGCCCGGGACATATCCTTCGACGTACGGAATTTTTGCAATCAGCGTCCCACTCAGGGCCACAGGACGCCAAACACAAACAACGGCTCTTTTCCCTGGGAAAGAAAACTCACCAGTCCAGGTTCCTGATGTCAGTTTGTACGGCTCGCCTGGGACTGTCAGGGCATCACAAGTATGAGGTGGGGGCAGTTCCTGTCTGGCACTTATCCTTCGATGTTCCGATATTGTGCAGACAGCTTCCCGCTCATGGCCACGGGGCCCTGAGCAAAAACATCGGCTTTTTTTCCCTGGGAAAGAAAACCCACCAGTCCAGGTTCCTGATGTCAGCTTGTACGGCTCCCCTGGGACTCTCAGGGCACTACAAGTATGAGGTGGGGCAGCTCCTGTCTGGCACTTATCCTTCGATGTTCCGATTTTTTGCACTCAGCTTCCCGCTCAGGGCCACAGGACTCTGAGCACAAACATCGGCTTTTTTCCCTGGAAAAAAAAACTCACCAGTCCAGGTTCCTGATGACATTTTGTAGGGCTCCCCTGGGACGGCCAGGGAAGCACAAGTATGAGGTGGAGACAGCTCCTGTCTGGGACTTGTCCTCTGATGTTTCGATTTTTTGCAGTCAGCTGCCTGCTCAGGGCCACAAGACCCTGAACACAAACATCGGCTTTTTTTCCCTGGGAAAGAAAACTTACCAGTCCAGGTTCCTGATGTCAGTTGGTAGGGCTCCTCTGGGACTGTGAGGGCAGCACAAGTATGAGGTGGGGGCAGCTCCTGTCTGGGACTTATCCTTCGATGTTCGGATTTAATGCAGACAGCTTCCCTGTCAGGGCCACAGGGCCCTGAGCAAAAACATCGGCTTTTTTCCCTGGGAAAGAAAACTCACCAGTCCAGGTTCCTGATGTCAGTTTGTACGGCTCCCCTGGGACTCTCAGGGCATCACAAGTATGAGGTGGGGCAGCTCCTGTCTGGCACTTATCCTTCGATGTTCTGATTTTGTGCAGACAGCTTCCCGCTCAGGGCCTCAGGACTCTGAGCACAAACAACGGCTCTTTTCCCTGGGAAAGAAAACTCACCAGTCCAGGTTCCTGATGTCAGTTTGTAGGGCTCCCCTTGGACTGTCAGGGCAGCACAAGTATGAGGTGGGGGCAGCCCCGGCCCGGGACATATCCTTCAACGTACGGATTTTTTGCAATAGGCATCCCACTCAGGGCCACAGGACGCTAAACACAAACAACAGCTCTTTTCCCTGGGAAAGAAAACTCACCAGTCCAGGTTCCTGATGTCAGTTTGTAGGGCTCCCCTGGCACTCTGGGCAGCAAAAGTATGAGGTGGAGACAGCTCCTGTCTGGGATTTATCCTTCGATGTTCGGATTTTTTGCAGACAGCTTCCCGTACAGGGCCACAGGGCCCTGAGCACATACATCGGCTTTTTTCCCTGGGAAAGGAAATTCACCAGTCCAGGTTCCTGATGTCAGTTTGTAGGACTCCCCTAGGACTGTCAGGGCAGCACAAGTATTAGGTGGGGGCAGCTCCTCTCTGGTTCTTTTCCTTCGATTTTAGGATTTTTTGCAGACAGCTTACCGCTCTGGGACACGGGACTCTGAGCACAAGCAACGGCTCTTTTCCCTGGGAAAGAAAACTCACCAGTCCAGGTTCCTGATGTCATTTTCTACGGCTCGCCTGGGACTCTCAGGGCAGCACAAGTATGAGGTGGAGCAGCTCCTGTCTGGCACTTATCCTTCGATGTTCCGATTTTGTGCAGACAGCTTCCCGCTGAGGGCCTCAGGACTCAGAGCACAAACATCAGCTTTTTTCCCTGGGAAAGAAAACCCACCAGTCCAGGTTCCTGATGTCAGCTTGTACGGCTCCCCTGGGACTCTCAGGGTACAACAAGTATGAGGTGGGGCAGCTCCTATCTGGCACTTATCCTTCGATGTTCCGATTTTGTGCAGACAGCTTGCCGCTCAGGGCCACAAGACTCTGAGCACAAACAACTGCTCTTTTCCCTGGGAAAGAAAACTCACCAGTCCAGGTTCCTGATGTCAGTTTGTAGGGCTCCCCTGGGACTGTCAGGGCAGCACAAGCATTAGGTGCGGGCAGCTCCTCTCTGGTTCTTTTCCTTCGATATTCTGATTTTTTCCAGAGAACTTCCCGCTCAGGGCCTCAGGACTCGGACCACGAACATCGTGTCTTTTCCCTGGGAAAGAAATCTCACCAGTCCAGGTTCCTGATGTCAGTTTGTAGGGCTCCCCTGGGACTCTCATGGCATCACAAGTATGAGGTGGGGCAGCTCCTGTCTGGCACTTATCCTTCGATGTTCCGATTTTGTGCAGACAGCTTCCCGCTCAGGGCCACAGGACTCTGAGCACAAACAATGGCTCTTTTCCCTGGGAAAGAAAACTCACCAGTCCAGGTTCCTGATGTCAGTTTGTAGGGCTCCTCTGGGACTGTCAGGGTAGCACAAGTATGAGGTCGGGGCAGCCCCGGCCCGGGACATATCCTGCGATATTCGGATTTTTTGCACTCAGCTTCTCGCTCAGGGCCACAGGACCCTGAGCACAAACATCAGCTGTTTTCCCTGGGAAAGAAAACTCACCAGTCCAGGTTCCTGATGTCAGTTTGTAGGGCTCCCCTGGGACTCTCAGGGCAGCACCAGTATGAGGTGGGGGCGGCCCCGGCCCGGGACATATCCTTCGGTGTACGGATTTTTTGCAATCAGCGTCCCACTCAGGGCCACAGGACGCTAAACACGACCATTGGCTCCTTTCCCTGGGAAAGAAAACTCACAAGTCCAGGTTCCTGATGTCAGTTTGTAGGGCTCCCCTGGCACTTTGGGCAGCAAAAGTATGAGGTGGAGACAGCTCCTGTCTGGGATTTATCCTTCGATGTTCGGATTTTTTGCAGACAGCATCCCGTTCAGGGCCACAGGGCCCTGAGCAAATACATCGGCTTTTTTCCCTTGGAAAGGAAAGTCACCAGTCCAGGTTCCTGATGTCAGTTTGTAGGGCTCCCCTAGGACTGTCAGGGCATCACAAGTATGAGGTGGGGCCAGTTCCTGTCTGGCACTTATCCTTCGATGTTTGGATTTTTTCCAGACAGCTTCCCGCTCAGGGCCACTGGAGTCTGAGCACAAAAAACAGCTCTTTTCCCTGGGAAAGAAAACTCACCAGTCCAGGTTCCTGATGTCAGTTTGTAGGGCTCCCCGTGGACTGTCAGGGCAGCACAAGTATGAGGTGGGGGCAGCTCCTGTCTGGGACTTATCCTTCGATGTTTGGATTTTTAGCAGTCAGCTGCCCGCTCAGGTCCACAGGACCCTGAGCAGAAACATCGTCTCTTTTCCCTGGGAAAGAAAATTCACCAGTCCAGGTTCCTGTGTCAGTTTTTAGGGCCAACCTGGCACTGTCAGGGCAGCACAAGTATGAGGTAGGGGCAGCTCCTTTCTGGGACTTATCCTTCGATGTTTGGATTTTTTGCAGTAAGCTGCCCGCTCAGGGCCACAGGACCCTGAGCACAAACATCAGCGGTTTTCCCTGGGAAAGAAAACTCACCAGTCCAGGTTCCTGATGTCAGTTTGTAGGCCTCCCGTGGGACTCTCAGGGCAGCACAAGTATGAGGTGGGGGCAGCTCCTGTCTGGGACTTATCCTTCGATGCTCAGACTTTTAGCAGTCAGCTGCCCGCTCTGGGCCACAGGACCCTGAGCACAAACACGGCTCTTTTCCTTCGGAAAGAAAACTCACCAGTCCAGGTTCCTGATGTCAGTTTGTCGGGGTCCCCTGGAACTCTCAGGGCAGCACATGTATGAGGTGGGGGCAGCCCTGGCCCGGGACATATCCTTCGACGTACGGATATTTTTTAATCAGCTTCCCACTCAGGGCCACAGGACGCTGAACACAAACATCGTCTCTTTTCCCTGGGACAGAAAACTCATCAGTCCAGGTTCCTGATGTCAGTTTGTAGGGCTCCCCTGGGACTGTCAGCGCAGCACAAGTATGAGGTGGGGCAGCTCCTGTCTGGGATTTATCCTTCGATGTTCAGAATTTTGCAGTCAGCTACCCGCTCAGGGCCACAGGACCCTGAGCAGAAACATCGTCTCTTTTCCCTGGGAAAGAAATCTCACTAGTCCTGGTTCCTGATGTCAGTTTTTAGGGCCAACCTGGGACTGTCAGGGAAGAACAAGTATGAGGTAGGGGCAGCTCCTTTCTGGGACTTATCTTTCGATGTTCGAATTTTTTGCAGTCAGCTGCCTGCTCAGGGCCACAGGACGCTGAACACAAACATCGGCTCTTTTCCCTGGGAAAGAAAATTCACCAGTCCAGGTTCCTGATGTCAGTTTCTAGGGCTCCCCTGGGACTGTCAGGGCAGCACAAGTATGAGGTGGGGGCAGCTCCTGTCTGGGACTTATCCTTCGATGTTTGGATTTTTAGCAGTCAGCTGCCCGCTCAGGGCCACAAGACCCGGGTCGCAAACATCGGCTTTTTTCCCTGGGAAAGAAAACTCACCAGTCCAGGTTCCTGATGTCATTTTGTAGGGCTCCCCTGGGACTGTCACGGAAGCACAAGTATGAGGTGGAGACAGCTCCTGTCTGGGACTTATCCTCTGATGTTTGGATTTTTTGCAGTCATCTGCCTGCTCACGGCCACAGGACCCTGAGCACAAACATCGGCTTTTTTTCCCTGGGAAAGAAAACTCACCAGTCCAGGTTCCTGATGTCAGTTTGTAGGGCTCCCCTGGGACTGTCAGGGCAGCACAACTATGAGGTGGGGGCAGCTCCTGTCTGGGACTTATCCTACGATGTTCGGATTTTTTGCAGACAGCTTACCACTCAGGGCCACAGGACTCGGAGCACAAACATCGTCTCTTTTCCCTGGGAAAGAAAACTCACCAGTCCAGGTTCCTGATGTCAGTTTGTAGGGCTGCCCTCGACTCTCAGCGCAGCACAAGTATGAGGTGGGGGCAGCCCCGGCCCGGGACATATCCTTCGACGTACGGATATTTTGCAATCAGCATCCCACTCAGGGCCACAGGACGCTAAACAGAAACAACGGCTCTTTTCCCTGGGAAAGAAAACTCACCAGTCCAGGTTCCTGATGTCAGTTTGTAGGGATCCCCTGGGACACTAAGCGCAGCATAAGTATAAGGTGGGGGCAGTCCCAGCCCGGGACATATCTCTCGACGTACGGATATTTTGCAGTCAGCTGCCCACTCAGGGCCACAGGACCCTAAACAAAAACATCAGTTTATTTCCCTGGGAAAGAAAACTCACCAGTCCAGGTTCCTGATGTCAGTTTGTAGGGCTCCCCTGGGACTGTCAGGGCAGCACAAGTATGAGGTGGGGGCAGCTCCTTTCTGGGACTTATCCTTCGATGTTCGGATTTTTTGCAGTCAGCTGCCCGCTCTGTGCCACAGGACCCTGAGCAGAAACATCGTCTCTTTTCCCTGGGAAAGAAAACTCACCAGTCCAGGTTCCTGATGTCAGTTTGTACGGCTCCCCTGGGACTGTTAGGGGAGCACAAGTATGAGGTGGAGACAGCTCCTGTCTGGGACTTATCCTCTGATGTTCGGATTTTTTGAAGTCAGCTGCCTGCTCAGGGCCACAGGACCCTGAGCACAAACATCGGCTTTTTTCCCTGGGAAAGAAAACTCACCAGTCCAGGTTCCTGATGTCAGTTTTTAGGGCTCCCCTGGGACTGCCAGGGAAGCACAAGTATGAGGTGGAGACAGCTCCTGTCTGGGACTTATCCTCTGATGTTTGGATTTTTTGCAGTCAGCTGCCTGCTCAGGGCCACAGGACCCTGAGCACAAACATCGGCTTTTTTTCCCTGGGAAAGAAAACTCACCAGGCCAGGTTCCTGATGTCAGTTTGTAGGGCTCCCCTGGGACTGTCAGGGCAGCACAAGTATGAGGTGGGGGCAGCTCCTGTCTTGGACTTATCCTTCGATGTTCGGATTTTTTGCAGACAGCTTACCGCTCAGGGCCACGGGACTCGGAGCAGAAACAACGGCTCTTTTCCCTGACAAAGAAAACTCACCAGTCCAGGTTCCTGATGTCAGTTTGTAGGGCTCCCCTGGGACTGTCAGGGCGGCACAATTATGAGCTGGGGGCAGCTCCTGTCTGAAACTAATCCTTCAATATTCGGATTTTGTGCTGTCACTCGCCCGCTCGGGGCCACAGGGCCCTGAGCAAAATCTTTGGCTTCTTTCCTTTGGAAAGAAAACACACCCGTCCAGGTTCATGATGTCAGTTTGTAGGGCTGCCCTCGACTCTCAGCGCAGCACAAGTATGAGGTGGGGGCAGCCCCGGCCCGGGACATATCCTTCGACGTACGGATATTTTGCAATCAGCATCCCACTCAGGGCCACAGGACGCTAAACAGAAACAACGGCTCTTTTCCCTGGGAAAGAAAACTCACCAGTCCAGGTTCCTGATGTCAGTTTGTACGGCTCGCCTGGGACTGTCAGGGCCGCACAAGTATGAGCTGGGGGCAGTCCCGGCCCGGGACATATATCTCGACGTACGGATTTTTTGCAATCGGCGTCCCACTCAGGGCCAGAGGACGCTAAACACAAACATCCGCTTATTTCCCTTGGAAAGAAAACTCACCAGTCCTGGTTCCTGATGTCAGTTTTTAGGGCCAACCTGGGACTGTCAGGACAGAACAAGCATGAGGTAGGGGCAGCTCGTTTCTGGGAGTTATCCTACGATGTTCCGATTTGATGCAGACAGCTTCCCGCTCTGGGCCTCAGGGCCCTGAGCAAAATCATCGGTTTTTTTCCCTGGGAAAGAAAACTCACCAGTCCAGGTTCACGATGTCAGTTTGTACGGCTCCCCTTGGACTCTCAGGGCATCACAAGTATGAGGTGGGGCAGCTCCTGTCTGGCACTTATCCTTCGATGTTCCGATTTTTTGCAGACAGCTTACCGCTCAGGGCCACAGGACTCTGAGCACAAACAACGGCTCTTTTCGCTGGGAAAGAAAACTCACCAGTCCAGGTTCCTGATGTCAGTTTGTAGGGCTCCCCTGGGACTGTCAGGGCAGCACAAGTATGAGGTGGGGGCAGCCCTGGCCCGGGACATATCCTTCGACGTACGGATTTTTTGCAATCAGCGTCCCACTCAGGGCCACAGGACGCTAAACACAAACAACGGCTCTTTTCCCTGGGAAAGAAAACTCACCAGTCCAGGTTCCTGATGTCAGTTTGTAGGGCTCCCCTGGCACTCTGGGCAGCAAAAGCATGAGGTGGAGACAACTCCTGTCTGGGACTTATCCTTCGATGCTCGGATTTTTTGCAGAGAGCTTCCCGCTCAGGGCCACTGCAGTCGGAGCACAAACAACGGCTCTTTTCCCTGGGAAAGAAAACTCACCAGTCCAGGTTCCTGATGTCAGTTTGTAGGGCTCCCCTTGGACTGTCAGGGCAGCACAACTATGAGGTGGGGGCAGCTCCTGTCTGGGACTTATCCTTCGATGTTCGGATTTTTTGCAGTCAGCTGTTCGCTTAAGTCCACAGGACCCTGAGCACAAACATCGTCTCTTTTCCCTGGGAAAGAAAACTCACCAGTCCAGATTCCTGTGTCAGTTTTTAGGGCCAACCTGGCACTGTCAGGGTAGAACAAGTATGAGGTGGGGGCAGCTCCTTTCTGGGACTTATCCTTCGATGTTTGGATTTTTTGCAGTCAGCTGCCCGCTCAGGGCCACAGGACCCTGAGCACAAACATCAGCGGATTTCCCTGGGAAAGAAAACTCACCAGTCCAGGTTCCTGATGTCAGTTTGTAGGGCTCCCCTGGAACTCTCAGGGCAGCACATGTATGAGGTGGGGGCACCTCCTGTCTGGGACTTATTCTTCGAAGCTCGGACTTTTAGCAGTCAGCTGCCCGCTCGGGGCCACAGGACCCTGAGCACAAACAACGGCTCTTTTCCATCGGAAAGAAAACTCACCAGTCCAGGTTCCTGATGTCAGTTTGTCAGGGTCCCCTGTAACTCTCAGGGCAGCACATGTATGAGGTGGGGGCAGCCCCGGCCCGGGACTGATCCTTCGATGTACGGATTTTTTGTAATCACCGTCCCACTCAGAGCCACAGGACGCTGAACACAAACATCGGCTCCTTTCCCTGGGAAAGAAAACTCACCAGTCCAGGTTCCTGATGTCAGTTTGTAGGGCTCTCCTGTGACTGTCAGGGCAGCACAAGTATGAGCTGGGGGCAGTCCCAGCCTGGGACATATCTCTCGACGTACGGATTTTTTGCAATCAGCGTCCCACTCAGGGCCACAGGACGCTAAACACAAACATCGGCATATTTCCCTGGGAAAGAAAACTCACCAGTCCATGTTCCTGATGTCAGTTTGTAGGGCTCCCCGTGGACTGTCAGGGCAGCACAAGTATGAGGTGGGGCAGCTCCTGTCTGGGACTTATCCTTCGATGTTAGGATTTTTTGCAGTCAGCTGCCCGCTCAGGTCCACAGGACCCTGAGCAGAAACATCGTCTCTTTTCCCTGGGAAAGAAATCTCACCAGTCCTGGTTCCTGATGTCAGTTTTTAGGGCCAACCTGGGACTGTCAGGGCAGAACAAGTATGAGGGAGGGGCAGCTCCTTTCTGTGACTTCTCCTTCGATGTTTGGATTTTTTGCAGTCAGCTGCCCGCTCAGGGCCACAGGACCCTGAGCACAAACATCAGCGGATTTCCCTGGGAAAGAAAACTCACCAGTCCAGGTTCCTGATGTCAGTTTGTAGGGCTCCCCTGGGACTCTCAGGGCAGCAAAAGTATGAGGTGGGGGTAGCTCCTGTCTGGGACTTATCCTTCGATGTTCCCATTTTGTGCAGGCAGCTTCCCACTCAGGGCGACAGGACTCTGAGCACAAACATCGTCTCTTTTCCCTGGCAAGGAAAACTAACCAGTCCAGGTTCCTAATGTCAGTTTGTAGGGATCCCCTGGGACACTAAGCGCAGCATAAGTATAAGGTGGGGGCAGTCCCAGCCCGGGACATATCTCTCGACGTACGGATATTTTGCAGTCAGCTGCCCACTCAGGGCCACAGGACCCTAAACAAAAACATCGGTTTATTTCCCTGGGAAAGAAAACTCACCAGTCCAGGTTCCTGATGTCAGTTTGTAGGGCTCCCCTGGGACTGTCAGGGCAGCACAAGTATGAGGTGGGGGCAGCTCCTTTCTGGGACTTATCCTTCGATGTTCGGATTTTTTGCAGTCAGCTGCCCGCTCTGTGCTACAGGACCCTGAGCAGAAACATCGTCTCTTTTCCCTGGGAAAGAAAACTCACCAGTCCAGGTTCCTGATGTCAGTTTGTACGGCTCCCCTGGGACTGTCAGGGGAGCACAAGTATGAGGTGGAGACAGCTCCTGTCTGGGACTTATCCTCTGATGTTTGGATTTTTTGCAGTCAGCTGCCTGCTCAGGGCCACAGGACCCTGCGCACAAACATCGGCTTTTTTTCCCTGGGAAAGAAAACTCAACAGGCCAGGTTTCAGATGTCAGCTTGTAGGGCTCCCCTGGGACTGTCAGGGCGGCACAATTATGAGCTGGGGGCAGCTCCTGTCTGAAACTAATCCTTCAATATTCGGATTTTGTGCTGTCACTCGCCCGCTCGGGGCCACAGGGCCCTGAGCAAAATCTTTGGCTTCTTTCCTTTGGAAAGAAAACACACCAGTCCAGGTTCATGATGTCAGTTTGTAGGGCTCCCCTAGGACTGTCAGGGCAGCACAAGTATTAGGTGGGGGCAGCTCCTCTCTGGCTCTTTTCCTTTGATATTCTGATTTATTGCAGACAGCTTCCCTCTCAGGGCCACAGGACTCTGAGCACAAACAACGGCTCATTCCCTGGGAAAGAAAACTCACCAGTCCAGGTTCCTGATGTCAGTTTGTAGGGCTGCCCTGGGACTCTCAGCGCAGCACAACTATGAGGTGGGGGCAGCTCCGGCCCGGGACATATCCTTCGACGTACGGATTTTTTGCAATCAGCGTCCCACTCAGGGCCACAAGACGCCAAACAAAAACAACGGCTCTTTTCCCTGGGAAAGAAAACTCACCAGTCCAGGTTCCTGATGTCAGTTTGTACGGCTCCCCTGGGACTCTCAGGGCATCACAAGTATGAGGTGGGGCAGCTCCTGTCTGGGACTTATCCTTCGATGTTCCGATTTTGTGGAGACAGCTTCCTGCTCAGGGCCACAGGACTCTGAGCAAAAACAACGGCTCTTTTCCCTGGGAAAGAAAACTCACCAGTCCAATTTCCTGATGTCAGTTTTTAGGGCTCCTCTGTGACTCTCAGGGCAGCACAAGTATGAGATGGGGGCAGCCCCGGCCCGGGACATATGTTTCGATATTCAGATTTTTTGCACTCAGCTTCCCGCTCAGGGCGACAGGACCCTAAGCACAAACATCAGCTCTTTTCCCTGGGAAAGAAAACTCACCAGTCCAGGTTCCTGATGTCAGTTTGTAGTGCTCCTCTGGGACTGTCAGGGCAGCACAAGTATGAGGTGGGGGCAGCCCCGGCCCGGGACATATCCTTCGACGTACGGATTTTTTGCAATCAGCGTCCCACTCAGGGCCACAGGACGCTAAACACAAACAATGGCTCTTTTCCCTGGGAAAGAAAACTCACCAGTCCAGGTTCCTGATGTCAGGTTGTAGGGCTCCCCTGGCACTCTGGGCAGCAAAAGTATGAGGTGGAGACAGTTCCTGTCTGGGACTTATCCTTCGATGTTCGGATTTTTTGCAGACAGCTTCCCTTTCAGGGCCACAGGGCCCTGAGCAAAAACTTCGGCTTTTTTCCCTGGGAAAGAAAAGTCACCAGTCCAGGTTCCTGATGTCAGTTTGTACGGCTCGCATGGGACTGTAAGGGCATCACAAGTATGAGGTGGGGGCAGCTCCTGTCTGGCACTTATCCTTTGATGTTCCGATTTTGTGCAGACAGCTTCCCGCTCAGGGCCACAGGGCCCTGAGCAAAAACATCGGCTTTTTTTCCCTGGGCAAGAAAACTAACCAGTCCAGGTTCCTGATGTCAGTTTGTACGGCTCCCCTGGGACTCTCAGTGCATCACAAGTATGAGGTGGGGCAGCTCCAGTCTGGCGCTTATCCTTCGATGTTCCGAATTTGTGCAGACAGCTTGCCGCTCAGGGCCACAGGAATCTGAGGACAAACAACAGCTCTTTTCCCTGGGAAAGAAAACTCACCTGTCCAGGTTCCTGATGTCAGTTTCTATGGCTCCCCTGGGACAGTAATGGACGCAAAATTATGAGGTGGGGGCAGCCCCGGCCCCGGACATATATTTCGACGTACGGATTTTTTGCAATCAGCGTCCCACTCAGGGCCACAGGACGCTAACCACAAACAACGGCTCATTTTCTTGGAAAGAAAACTCACCAGTCCAGGTTCCTGATGTTAGTTTGTAGGGCACCCGTTGGACTGTCAGGGCAGCACAAGTATGAGGTGGGGGCAGCCCCGGTCCCGGACATAACCTTCGACGTACGGATTTTTTGCAATCAGCGTCCCACTCAGGGCCTCAGGACCCTAAACACAAACAACGGCTCTTTTCCCTCGGAAAGAAAACTCACCAGTCCAGGTTCCTGATGTCAGTTAGTCGGGCTCCCCTGGAACTCTCAGGGCAGCACAAGTATGAGGTGGGGGCAGCCCCGGCCCGGGACATATCCTTCGACATACGGGTTTTTAGTAATCAACGTCCCACTCAGGGCCACAGGACCCGAAACACAAACATCGGCTCTTTTCCCTGGGAAAGAAAACTCACCAGTCCAGGTTCCTGATGTCAGTTTGTAGGGCTCTCCTGGAACTCTCAGGGCAGCACAAGTATGAGGTGGGGACAGCTCCTGTCTGGGACTTATCCTTCGATGTTTGGATTTTTAGCAGTCAGCTGCCCGCTCAGGGCCACAGGACCCTGACCACAAACATCGGTTTTTTTCCCTGGGAAAGAAAACTCACCAGGCCAGGTTCCTGATGTCAGTTTGTAGGGCTCCCCTGGGACTGTCAGCGAAGCACGAGTATGAGGTGGGGGCAGCTCCTGTCTGGGACTTTTCCTTCGATGTTCGGATTTTTTGCAGTCAGCTGCCCGCTCAGGGCCACAGGACCTTGAGCACAAACATCGGTTTTTTCCCTGGGAAAGAAAACTCACCAGGCCATGTTACCGATGTGAGTTTGTAGGGCTCCCCTGGGACTGTCAGGGCAGCACAAGTATGAGGTGGGGGCAGCTCCTTTCTGAATCTAATCCTTCCATATTCGGATTTTGTGCAGTCCGTTGCCCGCCCGGGGCCACAGGACCTTGAGCACAAACATCGGGTTTTTTCCCTGGGAAAGAAAACACACCAGTCCAGGTTCCTGATGTCAGTATGTAGGGCTCCCCTAGGACTGTCAGGGCAGCACAAGTATGAGGTGGGGACAGCTCCTCTCTGGCTCTTTTCCTTTGATATTCTGATTTTTTGCAGACAGCTTCCCGCTCAGGGCCTCAGGACTCGGAGCACAAACATCGTCTCTTTTCCCTGGGAAAGAAAACTCACCAGTCCAGGTTCCTGATGTCAGTTTGTAGGGCTCCCCTTGGACAGTCAGGGCAGCACAACTATGAGGTGGGGGCAGCCCCGGCCCGGGACTTATCCTTCGATGTTCGGATTTTTTAAAGACAGCTTCCCGGTCAGGGCCACAGGGCCCTGAGCAAAAACATCGGCTCTTTTTTCCCTGGGAAAGAAAACTCAATAGTCCAGGTGTTGATTTCAGTTTGTAGGGCTCCCCTGGGACTGTCAGGGCATCACAAGTATGTGGTGGGGTAGCACAATTCTGGCACGTATCCTTCGATGTTCCAATTTTGTGCAGACAGCTTCCCGCTCAGGGCCACAAGACTCTGAGCACAAACATCAGCTGTTTTCCCTGGGAAAGAAAACTCACCAGTCCAGGTTCCTGATGTCAGTTTGTAGGGCTCCCCTGGGACTCTCAGGGCAGCACAAGTATGAGGTGGGTGCAGCCCCGGCCTGGCACTTATCCTCTGATGTTCCGATTTGTTGCAGTCAGCTCCCTGCTCAGGGCCACAGGACCCTGAGCACAAACATCGGCTTTTTTCCCTGGGAAAGAAAACTCACCAGTCCAGGTTCCTGATGTCAGTTTGTAGGGCTCCCCTGGGACTCTCTGGCCAGCACAAGGATGAGGTGGGTGCAGCTCCTTTCTGGGACTAATCCTTTGATGTTCGGATTTTTTGCAGTCAGCTGCACGCTTAGTGCCACAGGACCCTGAGCAGAAACATCGGCTCTTTTCCCTGGGAAAGAAAACTCACCAGTCCAGGTTCCTGATGTCAGTTTGTAGGGCTCCCCTAGGACTGTCAGGGCAGCACAAGTATTAGGTGGGTGCAGCTCCTCTCTGGTTCTTTTCCTTCGATACTCTGATTTTTTGCAGACAGCTTCCCGCTCAGGACCTCAGGACTCGGAGCACAGACATCGTCTCTTTTCCCTGGGAAAGAAATCTCACCAGTACAGGTTCCTGATGTCAGTTTGTAGGGCTCCCGTGGGACTGTAACGGCAGCACAAGTATGAGGTGGGGGCAGCTCCTGTCTGGGACTTATCCTTCGATATTCGGATTTTTTGCACCAAGCTTACCGCTCAGGGCCACAGGATTTGGAGCACAAACAAAGGCTCTTTTCCCTGAGAAAGTAAACTCCTTAGTCAAGATTCCTGAGGTCAGTTTGTATGGCTCCCCTGGGACTCTCAGGGCAGCACAAGTATGAGGTGGGGGCAGCCCCGGCCTGGCACTTATCCTCTGATATTCCGATTTGTTGCAGTCAGCTCCCTGCTCAGGGGCACAGGACCCTGAGCACAAACATCGGCTGATTTCCCTGGGAAAGAAAACTCACCAGTCCAGGTTCCTGATGTCAGTTTGTCGGGCTCCCCTGGGACTCTCAGGGCAGCACAAGTATGAGGTGGGGGCAGCCCCGGCCTGGGACATATCCTTCGACATACGGATTTTTTGTAATCAGCGTCCCAATCAGGGCCACAGGACCCGAAACACAAACATCTGCTCTTTTCCCTGGGAAAGAAAACTCACCAGTCCAGGTTCCTGATGTCAGTTTGTAGGGCTCCCCTGGGACTCTCAGGGCAGCATATGTATGAGGTGGGGGCAGCCCCGGCCTGGCACTTATTCTTCGATGTTCGAATTTTTTGCAGTCGGCTGCCTGCTCAGGGCCACAGGACGCTTAACACAAACATCAGCTCTTTTCCCTGGGAAAGAAAACTCACCAGTCCAAGTTCCTATTGTCAGTTTGTAGGGCTCTCCTGGGACTCTCAGGGCAGCACAAGTATGAGGTGGGGGCAGCTCCTGTCTGGGACTTAGCCTTCGATGTTTGGGTTTTTAGCAGTCAGCTGCCCGCTCAGGGCCACAAGACACGGGTCGCAAACATCGGCTTTTTTCCCTGGGAAAGAAAATTCACCGGTCCAGGTTCCTGATGTCAGTTTGTAGGGCTCCCCTTGGACTCTCAGGGCAGCACATGTATGAGGTGGGAGCAGCCCCGGCCTGCCACTTATCCTTCGATGTTCGAATTTTTTGCACTCAGCTGCCTGCTCAGGGCCACAGGACGCTGAACACAAACATCAGCTCTTTTCCCTGGGAAAGAAAACTCACCAGTCCAGGTTCCTAATGTCAGTTTGTAGGGCTCTCCTGGGACTCTCAGAGCAGCACAAGTATGAGGTGGGGGCAGCTCCTGTCTGGGAATTATCCTTCGATGTTTGGGTTTTTAGCAGTCAGCTGCCCGCTCAGGGCCACAAGACTCAGGTCGCAAACATCAGCTTTTTTCCCTGGGAAAGAAAACTCACCAGTCCAGGTTCCTGATGTCAGTTTGTTGGGCTCCCCTGGGACTGTCAGGGAAGCACAAGTATGAGGTGGAGACAGCTCCTGTCTGGGACTTATCCTTCGATGTTCGGATTTTTTGCAGTCAGCTGCCTCCTCACGGCAACAGGACCCTGAGCACAAACATCGGCTTTTTTCCCTGGGAAAGAAAACTCACCAGTCCAGGTTCCTGATGTCAGTTTGTAGGGCTCCCCTGGGACTGTCAGGGCAGCACAAGTATGAGGTGGGGGCAGCCCCGGCCCAAGACATATCCTTCAACGAACGGATTATTTGCAATCAGCGTCCCACTCAGGGCCACAGGACACTAAACACAAACAACGGCTCTTTTCCCTGGGAAAGAAAACTCACCAGTCCTGGTTCCTGATGTCAGTTTTTAGGGCTCCCCTGGCACTCTCAGGGCAGCACAAGTATGAGGTGGAGACAGCTCCTGTCTGGGACTTATCCTTCGATGTTCGGATTTTTTGCAGACAGCTTCCCGCTCAGGGCCACAGGACTCTGAGCACAAACAACGGCTCTTTTCCCTGGGAAAGAAAACTCACCAGTCCAGGTTCCTGATGTCAGTTTGTAGGGCTTCCCTGGGACTCTCAGCGCAGCACAAGTATGAGGTGGGGGCAGCCCCGGCCCGGGACATATCTCTCGACGTATGGATATTTTGCAATAAGCGTCCTACTAAGGGCCACAGGACCCTAAACACAAACATCGGCTTATTTCTCTGGGAAAGAAAACTCACCAGTCCAGGTTCCTGATGTCAGTTTGTAGGGCTCGCCTGGGACTCTCAGGGTAGCACAAGTATAAGGAGGGGGCAGCTCCTGTCTTGGACTTATCCTTCGATGTTCCGATTTTTTGCAGACAGCTTGCCGCTCAGGGCCACAGGAATCTGAGCACAAACAACAGCTCTTTTCCCTGGGAAAGAAAACTCACCTGTCCAGGTTCCTGATGTCAGTTTCTATGGCTCCCCTGGGACAGTAATGGACGCAAAATTATGAGGTGGGGGCAGCCCCGGCCCCGGACATATACTTTGACGTACGGATTTTTTGCAATCAGCGTCCCACTCAGGGCCACAGGACGCTAAACACAAACAACGGCTCATTTTCTTGGAAAGAAAACTCACCAGTCCAGGTTCCTGATGTTAGTTTGTAGGGCACCCGTTGGACTGTCAGGGCAGCACAAATATGAGGTGGGGGAAGCTCCTGTCTGGGACTTATCCTTCGATGCTCGGATTTTTAGCAGTCAGCTGCCCGCTCAGGGCCTCAGGACCCTGAGCACAAACAACGGCTCTTTTCCCTGGGAAAGAAAACTCACCCATCCAGGTTCCTGATGTCAGTTTGTAGGGCTCCCCTGGGACAGTCAGGGCAGCACAAGTATGAGGTGGGGGCAGCCCCGGCCCGGGACATATCCTTCGACATACGGGTTTTTAGTAATCAGCGTCCCACTCAGGGCCACAGGACCCGAAACACAAACATCGGCTCTTTTCCCTGGGAAAGAAAACTCACCAGTCCAGGTTCCTGATGTCAGTTTGTAGGGCTCTCCTGGAACTCTCAGGGCAGCACAAGTATGAGGTGGGGACAGCTCCTGTCTGGGACTTATCCTTCGATGTTTGGATTTTTAGCAGTCAGCTGCCCGCTCAGGGCCACAGGACCCTGACCACAAACATCGGTTTTTTTCCCTGGGAAAGAAAACTCACCAGGCCAGGTTCCTGATGTCAGTTTGTAGGGCTCCCCTGGGACTGTCAGCGAAGCACAAGTATGAGGTGGGGGCAGCTCCTGTCTGGGACTTTTCCTTCGATGTTCGGATTTTTTGCAGTCAGCTGCCCGCTCAGGGCCACAGGACCTTGAGCACAAACATCGGTTTTTTCCCTGGGAAAGAAAACTCACCAGGCCATGTGTACCGATGTGAGTTTGTAGGGCTCCCCTGGGACTGTCAGGGCAGCACAAGTATGAGGTGGGGGCAGCTCCTTTCTGAATCTAATCCTTCCATATTCGGATTTTGTGCAGTCCGTTGCCCGCCCGGGGCCACAGGACCCTGAGCACAAACATCGGTTTTTTTCCCTGGGAAAGAAAACTCACCAGTCCAGGTTCCTGATGTCAGTTTGTAGGGCTCCCCTAGGACTGTCAGGGCAGCACAAGTATGAGGTGGGGACAGCTCCTCTCTGGCTCTTTTCCTTTGATATTCTGATTTTTTGCAGACAGCTTCCCGCTCAGGGCCTCAGGACTCGGAGCACAAACATCGTCTCTTTTCCCTGGGAAAGAAAACTCACCAGTCCAGGTTCCTGATGTCAGTTTGTAGGGCTCCCCTTGGACAGTCAGGGCAGCACAACTATGAGGTGGGGGCAGCCCCGGCCCGGGACTTATCCTTCGATGTTCGGATTTTTTAAAGACAGCTTCCCGGTCAGGGCCACAGGGCCCTGAGCAAAAACATCGGCTCTTTTTTCCCTGGGAAAGAAAACTCAATAGTCCAGGTGTTGATTTCAGTTTGTAGGGCTCCCCTGGGACTGTCAGGGCATCACAAGTATGTGGTGGGGTAGCACAATTCTGGCACGTATCCTTCGATCTTCCAATTTTGTGCAGACAGCTTCCCGCTCAGGGCCACAAGACTCTGAGCACAAACATCAGCTGTTTTCCCTGGGAAAGAAAACTCACCAGTCCAGGTTCCTGATGTCAGTTTGTAGGGCTCCCCTGGGACTCTCAGGGCAGCACAAGTATGAGGTGGGTGCAGCCCCGGCCTGGCACTTATCCTCTGATGTTCCGATTTGTTGCAGTCAGCTCCCTGCTCAGGGCCACAGGACCCTGAGCACAAACATCGGCTTTTTTCCCTGGGAAAGAAAACTCACCAGTCCAGGTTCCTGATGTCAGTTTGTAGGGCTCCCCTGGGACTCTCTGGCCAGCACAAGGATGAGGTGGGTGCAGCTCCTTTCTGGGACTAATCCTTTGATGTTCGGATTTTTTGCAGTCAGCTGCACGCTTAGTGCCACAGGACCCTGAGCAGAAACATCGGCTCTTTTCCCTGGGAAAGAAAACTCACCAGTCCAGGTTCCTGATGTCAGTTTGTAGGGCTCCCCTAGGACTGTCAGGGCAGCACAAGTATTAGGTGGGTGCAGCTCCTCTCTGGTTCTTTTCCTTCGATATTCTGATTTTTTGCAGACAGCTTCCCGCTCAGGACCTCAGGACTCGGAGCACAGACATCGTCTCTTTTCCCTGGGAAAGAAATCTCACCAGTACAGGTTCCTGATGTCAGTTTGTAGGGCTCCCGTGGGACTGTAACGGCAGCACAAGTATGAGGTGGGGGCAGCTCCTGTCTGGGACTTATCCTTCGATATTCGGATTTTTTGCACCAAGCTTACCGCTCAGGGCCACAGGATTTGGAGCACAAACAAAGGCTCTTTTCCCTGAGAAAGTAAACTCATTAGTCAAGGTTCCTGAGGTCAGTTTGTAGGGCTCCCCTGGGACTCTCAGGGCAGCACAAGTATGAGGTGGGGGCAGCCCCGGCCTGGCACTTATCCTCTGATATTCCGATTTGTTGCAGTCAGCTCCCTGCTCAGGGGCACAGGACCCTGAGCACAAACATCGGCTGATTTCCCTGGGAAAGAAAACTCACCAGTCCAGGTTCCTGATGTCAGTTTGTCGGGCTCCCCTGGGACTCTCAGGGCAGCACAAGTATGAGGTGGGGGCAGCCCCGGCCTGGGACATATCCTTCGACATACGGATTTTTTGTAATCAGCGTCCCAATCAGGGCCACAGGACCCGAAACACAAACATCTGCTCTTTTCCCTGGGAAAGAAAACTCACCAGTCCAGGTTCCTGATGTCAGTTTGTAGGGCTCCCCTGGGACTCTCAGGGCAGCATATGTATGAGGTGGGGGCAGCCCCGGCCTGGCACTTATTCTTCGATGTTCGAATTTTTTGCAGTCGGCTGCCTGCTCAGGGCCACAGGACGCTTAACACAAACATCAGCTCTTTTCCCTGGGAAAGAAAACTCACCAGTCCAAGTTCCTATTGTCAGTTTGTAGGGCTCTCCTGGGACTCTCTGGGCAGCACAAGTATGAGGTGGGGGCAGCTCCTGTCTGGGACTTAGCCTTCGATGTTTGGGTTTTTAGCAGTCAGCTGCCCGCTCAGGGCCACAAGACACGGGTCGCAAACATCGGCTTTTTTCCCTGGGAAAGAAAATTCACCGGTCCAGGTTTCTGATGTCAGTTTGTAGGGCTCCCCTTGGACTCTCAGGGAAACACAAGTATGAGGTGGAGACAGCTCCTGTCTGGGACTTATCCTTCGATGTTCGGATTTTTTGCAGTCAGCTGCCTCCTCACGGCAACAGGACCCTGAGCACAAACATCGGCTTTTTTCCCTGGGAAAGAAAACTCACCAGTCCAGGTTCCTGATGTCAGTTTGTAGGGCTCCCCTGGGACTGTCAGGGCAGCACAAGTATGAGGTGGGGGCAGCCCCGGCCCAAGACATATCCTTCAACGAACGGATTATTTGCAATCAGCGTCCCACTCAGGGCCACAGGACACTAAACACAAACAACGGCTCTTTTCCCTGGGAAAGAAAACTCACCAGTCCTGGTTCCTGATGTCAGTTTTTAGGGCTCCCCTGGCACTCTCAGGGCAGCACAAGTATGAGGTGGAGACAGCTCCTGTCTGGGACTTATCCTTCGATGTTCGGATTTTTTGCAGACAGCTTCCCGCTCAGGGCCACAGGACTCTGAGCACAAACAACGGCTCTTTTCCCTGGGAAAGAAAACTCACCAGTCCAGGTTCCTGATGTCAGTTTCTATGGCTCCCCTGGGACAGTAATGGACGCAAAATTATGAGGTGGGGGCAGCCCCGGCCCGGGACATATCTCTCGACGTATGGATATTTTGCAATAAGCGTCCTACTAAGGGCCACAGGACCCTAAACACAAACATCGGCTTATTTCTCTGGGAAAGAAAACTCACCAGTCCAGGTTCCTGATGTCAGTTTGTAGGGCTCGCCTGGGACTCTCAGGGTAGCACAAGTATAAGGAGGGGGCAGCTCCTGTCTTGGACTTATCCTTCGATGTTCCGATTTTTTGCAGACAGCTTGCCGCTCAGGGCCACAGGAATCTGAGCACAAACAACAGCTCTTTTCCCTGGGAAAGAAAACTCACCTGTCCAGGTTCCTGATGTCAGTTTCTATGGCTCCCCTGGGACAGTAATGGACGCAAAATTATGAGGTGGGGGCAGCCCCGGCCCCGGACATATACTTTGACG
The DNA here is from genome assembly GCF_048771995.1 of Taeniopygia guttata. Lineage (NCBI taxonomy): Eukaryota > Metazoa > Chordata > Aves > Passeriformes > Estrildidae > Taeniopygia > Taeniopygia guttata. Next base: position 20,682,376 of record NC_133024.1, on the reverse strand, counting down.
TACGGATTTTTTGCAATCAGCGTCCCACTCAGGGCCACAGGACGCTAAACACAAACAACGGCTCATTTTCTTGGAAAGAAAACTCACCAGTCCAGGTTCCTGATGTTAGTTTGTAGGGCACCCGTTGGACTGTCAGGGCAGCACAAATATGAGGTGGGGGAAGCTCCTGTCTGGGACTTATCCTTCGATGCTCGGATTTTTAGCAGTCAGCTGCCCGCTCAGGGCCTCAGGACCCTGAGCACAAACAACGGCTCTTTTCCCTGGGAAAGAAAACTCACCCATCCAGGTTCCTGATGTCAGTTTGTAGGGCTCCCCTGGGACAGTCAGGGCAGCACAAGTATGAGGTGGGGGCAGCCCCGGCCCGGGACATATCCTTCGACATACGGGTTTTTAGTAATCAGCGTCCCACTCAGGGCCACAGGACCCGAAACACAAACATCGGCTCTTTTCCCTGGGAAAGAAAACTCACCAGTCCAGGTTCCTGATGTCAGTTTGTAGGGCTCTCCTGGAACTCTCAGGGCAGCACAAGTATGAGGTGGGGACAGCTCCTGTCTGGGACTTATCCTTCGATGTTTGGATTTTTAGCAGTCAGCTGCCCGCTCAGGGCCACAGGACCCTGACCACAAACATCGGTTTTTTTCCCTGGGAAAGAAAACTCACCAGGCCAGGTTCCTGATGTCAGTTTGTAGGGCTCCCCTGGGACTGTCAGCGAAGCACAAGTATGAGGTGGGGGCAGCTCCTGTCTGGGACTTTTCCTTCGATGTTCGGATTTTTTGCAGTCAGCTGCCCGCTCAGGGCCACAGGACCTTGAGCACAAACATCGGTTTTTTCCCTGGGAAAGAAAACTCACCAGGCCATGTTACCGATGTGAGTTTGTAGGGCTCCCCTGGGACTGTCAGGGCAGCACAAGTATGAGGTGGGGGCAGCTCCTTTCTGAATCTAATCCTTCCATATTCGGATTTTGTGCAGTCCGTTGCCCGCCCGGGGCCACAGGACCCTGAGCACAAACATCGGTTTTTTTCCCTGGGAAAGAAAACTCACCAGTCCAGGTTCCTGATGTCAGTTTGTAGGGCTCCCCTAGGACTGTCAGGGCAGCACAAGTATGAGGTGGGGACAGCTCCTCTCTGGCTCTTTTCCTTTGATATTCTGATTTTTTGCAGACAGCTTCCCGCTCAGGGCCTCAGGACTCGGAGCACAAACATCGTCTCTTTTCCCTGGGAAAGAAAACTCACCAGTCCAGGTTCCTGATGTCAGTTTGTAGGGCTCCCCTTGGACAGTCAGGGCAGCACAACTATGAGGTGGGGGCAGCCCCGGCCCGGGACTTATCCTTCGATGTTCGGATTTTTTAAAGACAGCTTCCCGGTCAGGGCCACAGGGCCCTGAGCAAAAACATCGGCTCTTTTTTCCCTGGGAAAGAAAACTCAATAGTCCAGGTGTTGATTTCAGTTTGTAGGGCTCCCCTGGGACTGTCAGGGCATCACAAGTATGTGGTGGGGTACCACAATTCTGGCACGTATCCTTCGATGTTCCAATTTTGTGCAGACAGCTTCCCGCTCAGGGCCACAAGACTCTGAGCACAAACATCAGCTGTTTTCCCTGGGAAAGAAAACTCACCAGTCCAGGTTCCTGATGTCAGTTTGTAGGGCTCCCCTGGGACTCTCAGGGCAGCACAAGTATGAGGTGGGTGCAGCCCCGGCCTGGCACTTATCCTCTGATGTTCCGATTTGTTGCAGTCAGCTCCCTGCTCAGGGCCACAGGACCCTGAGCACAAACATCGGCTTTTTTCCCTGGGAAAGAAAACTCACCAGTCCAGGTTCCTGATGTCAGTTTGTAGGGCTCCCCTGGGACTCTCTGGCCAGCACAAGGATGAGGTGGGTGCAGCTCCTTTCTGGGACTAATCCTTTGATGTTCGGATTTTTTGCAGTCAGCTGCACGCTTAGTGCCACAGGACCCTGAGCAGAAACATCGGCTCTTTTCCCTGGGAAAGAAAACTCACCAGTCCAGGTTCCTGATGTCAGTTTGTAGGGCTCCCCTAGGACTGTCAGGGCAGCACAAGTATTAGGTGGGTGCAGCTCCTCTCTGGTTCTTTTCCTTCGATATTCTGATTTTTTGCAGACAGCTTCCCGCTCAGGACCTCAGGACTCGGAGCACAGACATCGTCTCTTTTCCCTGGGAAAGAAATCTCACCAGTACAGGTTCCTGATGTCAGTTTGTAGGGCTCCCGTGGGACTGTAACGGCAGCACAAGTATGAGGTGGGGGCAGCTCCTGTCTGGGACTTATCCTTCGATATTCGGATTTTTTGCACCAAGCTTACCGCTCAGGGCCACAGGATTTGGAGCACAAACAAAGGCTCTTTTCCCTGAGAAAGTAAACTCATTAGTCAAGGTTCCTGAGGTCAGTTTGTAGGGCTCCCCTGGGACTCTCAGGGCAGCACAAGTATGAGGTGGGGGCAGCCCCGGCCTGGCACTTATCCTCTGATATTCCGATTTGTTGCAGTCAGCTCCCTGCTCAGGGGCACAGGACCCTGAGCACAAACATCGGCTGATTTCCCTGGGAAAGAAAACTCACCAGTCCAGGTTCCTGATGTCAGTTTGTCGGGCTCCCCTGGGACTCTCAGGGCAGCACAAGTATGAGGTGGGGGCAGCCCCGGCCTGGGACATATCCTTCGACATACGGATTTTTTGTAATCAGCGTCCCAATCAGGGCCACAGGACCCGAAACACAAACATCTGCTCTTTTCCCTGGGAAAGAAAACTCACCAGTCCAGGTTCCTGATGTCAGTTTGTAGGGCTCCCCTGGGACTCTCAGGGCAGCATATGTATGAGGTGGGGGCAGCCCCGGCCTGGCACTTATTCTTCGATGTTCGAATTTTTTGCAGTCGGCTGCCTGCTCAGGGCCACAGGACGCTTAACACAAACATCAGCTCTTTTCCCTGGGAAAGAAAACTCACCAGTCCAAGTTCCTATTGTCAGTTTGTAGGGCTCTCCTGGGACTCTCTGGGCAGCACAAGTATGAGGTGGGGGCAGCTCCTGTCTGGGACTTAGCCTTCGATGTTTGGGTTTTTAGCAGTCAGCTGCCCGCTCAGGGCCACAAGACACGGGTCGCAAACATCGGCTTTTTTCCCTGGGAAAGAAAATTCACCGGTCCAGGTTCCTGATGTCAGTTTGTAGGGCTCCCCTTGGACTCTCAGGGAAGCACAAGTATGAGGTGGAGACAGCTCCTGTCTGGGACTTATCCTTCGATGTTCGGATTTTTTGCAGTCAGCTGCCTCCTCACGGCAACAGGACCCTGAGCACAAACATCGGCTTTTTTCCCTGGGAAAGAAAACTCACCAGTCCAGGTTCCTGATGTCAGTTTGTAGGGCTCCCCTGGGACTGTCAGGGCAGCACAAGTATGAGGTGGGGGCAGCCCCGGCCCAAGACATATCCTTCAACGAACGGATTATTTGCAATCAGCGTCCCACTCAGGGCCACAGGACACTAAACACAAACAACGGCTCTTTTCCCTGGGAAAGAAAACTCACCAGTCCTGGTTCCTGATGTCAGTTTTTAGGGCTCCCCTGGCACTCTCAGGGCAGCACAAGTATGAGGTGGAGACAACTCCTGTCTGGGACTTATCCTTCGATGTTCGGATTTTTTGCAGACAGCTTCCCGCTCAGGGCCACAGGAATCTGAGCACAAACAACGGCTCTTTTCCCTGGGAAAGAAAACTCACCAGTCCAGGTTCCTGATGTCAGTTTGTAGGGCTTCCCTGAGACTCTCAGCGCAGCACAAGTATGAGGTGGGGGCAGCCCCGGCCCGGGACATATCTCTCGACGTATGGATATTTTGCAATAAGCGTCCTACTGAGGGCCACAGGACCCTAAACACAAACATCGGCTTATTTCTCTGGGAAAGAAAACTCACCAGTCCAGGTTCCTGATGTCAGTTTGTCGGGCTCCCCTGGGACTCTCAGGGTAGCACAAGTATAAGGTGGGGGCAGCTCCTGTCTTGGACTTATCCTTCGATGTTCCGATTTTTTGCAGACAGCTTACCGCTCAGGGCCACGTGACTCGGAGCACAAACAACGGCTCTTTTCCCTGGGAAAGAAAACTCACCAGTCCAGTTTACTGATGTCAGTTTGTAGGGCTCCTCTGGGACTGTCAGGGCAGCACAAGTATGACGTGGGGGCAGCCCCGGCCCGGGATATATCCTTCGATATTCGGATTTTTTGCAGTCAGCTTCCAGCTCAGCGCCACAGGACACTGAGCACAAACATCGTCTCTTTTCCCTGGGAAAGAAAACTCACCAGTCCAGGTTCCTGATGTCAGTTTGTAGGGCTCCCCTGGGACTGTCAGGGAAGCACAAGTATGAGGTGGGGGCAGCCCCGGCCTGGCACTTATCCTCTGATGTTCCGATTTGTTGCACAGGACCCTGAGCATAAACATCGGCTTTTTTCCCTGGGAAAGAAAACTCACCAGTCCAGGTTCCTGATGTCAGTTTTTAGGGCTCCCCTGGGACTCTCAGGGCAGCACAAGTATGAGGTGAGGGCAGCCCCGGCCCGGGATATATCCTTCGATATTCGGATTTTTTGCAGTCGTCTTCCCGCTCAGGGCCACAGGACCCTGAGCACAAACAATGGCTCTTTCCCCTGGGAAAGAAAACTCACCATTCCAGGTTCCTTATGTCAGTTTGTAGGGCTCCCCTGGGACTCTCAGGGAAGCACAAGTATGAGGTGGGGGCAGCCCCTGTCTGGGACTTTTCCTTTGTTCTTCCGATTTTTTGCAGTCAGATGCACACTCAGAGCCAGAGGACCCTGAGCAGAAACATCGTCTCTTTTCCCTGGGAAAGAAAACTCACCAGTCAAGGTTCCTGATGTCAGTTTGTAGGGCTCCCCTGGGACTCTCCAGGCAGCAAAAGTATGAGGTGGGGGCAGCCCCGGCCAAGGACATATCCTTCGACGTACGGATTTTTTGCAATCAGCGTCCAACTCAGGCCCACAGGACTCTAAACAAATCCTTCGGCTCTTTTCCCTGGGAAAGAAAACTCACTAGTCCAGGTTCCTGATGTCAGGTTGTAGGGCTCCCCTGGGACTCTCTGGGCAGCACATCTATGAGGTGGGGGCAGCTCTTGTCTGGAACTTATCCTTCGATGTTCCGATTTTGTGCAGTCAGCTGCCTGCTCAGGGCCAAAGGACTCTGAGCACAAACAACGGCTCTTTTCCCTGGGAAAGAAAACTCACCAGTCCAGGTTCCTGATGTCAGTTTGTAGGGCTCCCCTGGGACTCTCAGGGTAGCACAAGTATGAGGTGGGGGCAGCTCCTGTCTGGGACTTATTCCTCGATGTTCGGATTTTTTGCAGTCACCTTCCCGCTCAGGCCACAGGACCCTGAGCACAAACAATGGCTCTTTCGACGGGGAAAGAAAACTCACCAGTCCAGGTTCCTGATGTCAGTTTGTAGGGCTCCCCTTGGACAGTCAGGGCAGCACAACTATGAGGTGGGGGCAGCCCCGGCCCGGGACTTATCCTTCGATGTTCGGATTTTTTAAAGACAGCTTCCCGGTCAGGGCCACAGGGCCCTGAGCAAAAACATCGGCTCTTTTTTCCCTGGGAAAGAAAACTCAATAGTCCAGGTGTTGATTTCAGTTTGTAGGGCTCCCCTGGGACTGTCAGGGCATCACAAGTATTTGGTGGGGTAGCACAATTCTGGCACGTATCCTTCGATGATCCAATTTTGTGCAGACAGCTTCCCGCTCAGGGCCACTAGACTCTGAGCACAAACATCAGCTGTTTTCCCTGGGAAAGAAAACTCACCAGTCCAGGTTCCTGATGTCAGTTTGTAGGGCTCCCCTGGGACTCTCAGGGCAGCACAAGTATGAGGTGGGTGCAGCCCCGGCCTGGCACTTATCCTCTGATGTTCCGATTTGTTGCAGTCAGCTCCCTGCTCAGGGCCACAGGACCCTGAGCACAAACATCGGCTTTTTTCCCTGGGAAAGAAAAATCACCAGTCCAGGTTCCTGATGTCAGTTTGTAGGGCTCCCCTGGGACTCTCAGGGTAGCACAAGTATGAGGTGGGGGCAGCCCCGGCCCGGGACATATCTCTCGACGTATGGATATTTTGCAATAAGCGTCCTACTGAGGGCCACAGGACCCTAAACACAAGCATCGGCTTATTTCTCTGGGAAAGAAAACTCACCAGTCCAGGTTCCTGATGTCAGTTTGTAGGGCTCCCCTGGGACTCTCAGGGTAGCACAAGTATATGGTGGGGGCAGCTCCTGTCTTGGACTTATCCTTCGATGTTCCGATTTTTTGCAGAGAGCTTACCGCTCAGGGCCACGTGACTCGGAGCACAAACAACGGCTCTTTTCCCTGGGAAAGAAAACTCACCAGTCCAGGTTCCTGATGTCAGTTTGTAGGGCTCCCCTGGGACTCTCCGGGCAGCAAAAGTATGAGGTGGGGGCAGCCCCGGCCAAGGACATATCCTTCGACGTACGGATTTTTTGCAATCAGCGTCCAACTCAGGCCCACAGGACTCTAAACAAATCCTTCGGCTCTTTTCCCTGGGAAAGAAAACTCACCAGTCCAGGTTCCTGATGTCAGTTTGTAGGGCTCCCCTGGGACTGTCAGGGCAGCACAAGTATGAGGTGGGGGCAGGTCCTGTCTGGGACTTTTCCTTCGATGTTCCGATTTTTTGCAGTCAGCTGCCCACTCAGGGCCACAGGACCCTGAGCAGAAACATCGTCTCTTTTCCCTGGGAAAGAAAACTCACCAGTCCAGGTTCCTGATGTCAGTTTGTAGGGCTCCCCTGGGACTGTCAGGGCAGCACAAGTATGAGGTGGAGACATCTCCTGTCTTGGACTTATCCTCTGATGTTCGGATTTTTTGAAGTCAGCTGCCTGCTCAGGGCCACAGGACCCTGAGCACAAACATCGGCTTTTTTCCCTGGGAAAGAAAACTCACCAGTCCAGGTTCCTGATGTCAGTTTGTAGGGCTCCCCTGGGACTGCCAGGGAAGCACAAGTATGAGGTGGAGAAAGCTCCTGTCTGGGACTTATCCTCTGATGTTTGGATTTTTTGCAGTCAGCTGCCTGCTCAGGGCCACAGGACCCTGAGCACAAACATCGGCTTTTTTCCCTGGGAAAGAAAACTCACCAGTCCAGGTTCCTGATGTCAGTTTGTAGGGCTCCCCTGGGACTGACAGGGCAGCACAAGTATGAGGTGGGGGCAGCTCCTGTCTTGGACTTATCCTTCGATGTTCGGATTTTTTGAGGACAGCTTACCGCTCAGGGCCACGGGACTCGGAGCACAAACAACGGCTCTTTTCCCTGACAAAGAAAACTCACCAGTCCAGGTTCCTGATGTCAGTTTGTAGGGCTCCCCTGGGACTGTCAGGGCGGCACAATTATGATCTGGGGGCAGCTCCTCTCTGAAACTAATCCTTCAATATTCGGATTTTGTCCTGTCAATCGCCCGCTCGGGGCCACAGGGCCCTGAGCAAAATCTTTGGCTTCTTTCCTTTGGAAAGAAAACACACCAGTCCAGGTTCATGATGTCAGTTTGCAGGGCTCCCCTAGGACTGTCAGGGCAGCACAAGTATTAGGTGGGGGCAGTCCTCTCTGGCTCTTTTCCTTTGATATTCTGATTTATTGCAGACAGCTTCCCTCTCAGGGCCACAGGACTCTGAGCACAAACAACATCTCATTCCCTGGGAAAGAAAACTCACCAGTCCAGGTTCCTGATGTCAGTTTGTAGGGCTGCCCTGGGACTCTCAGCGCATCACAAGTATGAGGTGGGGGCAGCCCCGGCCCGGGACATATCCTTTGACGTACGGATTTTTTGCAATCAGCGTCCCACTCAGGGCCACAAGACGCCAAACAAAAACAACGGCTCTTTTCCCTGGGAAAGAAAACTCACCAGTCCAGGTTCCTGATGTCAGTTTGTACGGCTCCCCTGGGACTCTCAGGGCATCACAAGTATGAGGTGGGGCAGCTCCTGTCTGGGACTTATCCTTCGATGTTCCGATTTTGTGGAGACAGCTTCCCGCTCAGGGCCACAAGACTCTGAGCACAAACAACGGCTCTTTTCCCTGGGAAAGAAAACTCACCAGTCCAGGTTCCTGATGTCAGTTTTTAGGGCTCCTCTGTGACTCTCAGGGCAGCACAAGTATGAGGTGGGGGCAGCCCCGGCCCGGGACATATCCTTCGACATACGGGTTTTTAGTAATCAGCGTCCCACTCAGGGCCACAGGACCCGAAACACAAACATCGGCTCTTTTCCCTGGGAAAGAAAACTCACCAGTCCAGGTTCCTGATGTCAGTTTGTAGGGCTCTCCTGGGACTCTCAGGGCAGCACAAGTATGAGGTGGGGGCAGCTCCTGTCTGGGACTTATCCTTCGATGTTTGGATTTTTAGCAGTCAGTTGCCTGCTCAAGGCCACAGGACCCTGAGCACAAACTTCGGTTTTTTTCCCTGGGAAAGAAAACTCACCAGGCCAGGTTCCTGATGTCAGTTTGTAGGGCTCCCCTGGGACTGTCAGGGAAGCACAAGTATGAGGTGGGGGCAGCTCCTGTCTGGGACTTTTCCTTCGATGTTCGGATTTTTTGCAGTCAGCTGCCCGCTCAGGGCCACAGGACCTTGAGCACAAACATCGGTTTTTTCCCTGGGAAAGAAAACTCACCAGGCCAGGTTACCGATGTGAGTTTGTAGGGCTCCCCTGGGACTGTCAGGGCAGCACAAGTATGAGGTGGGGGCAGCTCCTTTCTGAATCTAATCCTTCCATATTCGGATTTTGTGCAGTCCGTTGCCCGCCCGGGGCCACAGGACCCTGAGCACAAACAGCGGTTTTTTTCCCTGGGAAAGAAAACACACCAGTCCAGGTTCCTGATGTCAGTATGTAGGGCTCCCCTAGGACTGTCAGGGCAGCACAAGTATGAGGTGGGGACAGCTCCTCTCTGGCTCTTTTCCTTTGATATTCTGATTTTTTGCAGACAGCTTCCCGCTCAGGGCCTCAGGACTCGGAGCACAAACATAGTCTCTTTTCCCTGCTAAAGAAAACTCACCAGTCCAGGTTCCTGATGTCAGTTTGTAGGGCTCCCCTTGGACAGTCAGGGCAGCACAACTATGAGGTGGGGGCAGCCCCGGCCCGGGACTTATCCTTCGATGTTCGGATTTTTTAAAGACAGCTTCCCGGTCAGGGCCACAGGGCCCTGAGCAAAAACATCGGCTCTTTTTTCCCTGGGAAAGAAAACTCAATACTCCAGGTGCTGATTTCAGTTTGTAGGGCTCCCCTGGGACTGTCAGGGCATCACAAGTATGTGGTGGGGTAGCACAATTCTGGCACGTATCCTTCGATGTTCCAATTTTGTGCAGACAGCTTCCCGCTCAGGGCCACAAGACTCTGAGCACAAACATCAGCTGTTTTCCCTGGGAAAGAAAACTCACCAGTCCAGGTTCCTGATGTCAGTTTGTAGGGCTCCCCTGGGACTCTCAGGGCAGCACAAGTATGAGGTGGAGACAGCTCCTGTCTAGGACTTATCCTCTGATGTTCGGATTTTTTGCAGTCAGCTGCCTGCTCAGGGCCACAGGACCCTGAGCACAAACATCGGCTTTTTACCCTGGGAAAGAAAACTCACCAGTCCAGGTTCCTGATGTCAGTTTGTAGGGCTCTCCTGGGACTCTCAGGGCAGCACAAGTATGAGGTGGGGGCAGCTCCTGTCTGGGACCTATCCTTCGATGTTTGGATTTTTAGCAGTCAGCTGCCCGCTCAGGCCCATAGGACCCTGAGCACAAACATCGGTTTTTTCCCTGGGAAAGAAAACTCACCAGGCCAGGTTCCTGATGTCAGTTTGTAGGGCTCTCCTGGGACTCTCAGGGCAGCACAAGTATTAGGTGGGTGCAGCTCCTCTCTGGTTCTTTTCCTTCGATATTCTGATTTTTTGCAGACAGCTTCCCGCTCAGGACCTCAGGACTCGGAGCACAGACATTGTCTCTTTTCCCTGGGAAAGAAATCTCACCAGTACAGGTTCCTGATGTCAGTTTGTAGGGCTCCCGTGGGACTGTCACGGTAGCACAAGTATGAGGTGGGGGCAGCCCCGGCCTGGCACTTATCCTCTGATATTCCGATTTGTTGCAGTCAGCTCCCTTCTCAGGGGCACAGGACCCTGAGCACAAACATCGGCTGATTTCCCTGGGAAAGAAAACTCACTAGTCCAGGTTCCTGATGTCAGTTTGTCGGGCTCCCCTGGGGCTCTCAGGGCAGCACAAGTATGAGGTGGGGGCAGCCCCGGCCTGGGACATACCATTCGACATACGGATTTTTTGTAATCAGCGTCCCAATAAGGGCCACAGGACCCGAAACACAAACATCGGCTCTTTTCCCTGGGAAAGAAAGCTCACCAGTCCAGGTTCCTGATGTCAGTTTGTAGGGCTCCCCTGGGACTCTCAGGGCAGCACATGTATGAGGTGGGGGCAGCCCCGGCCTGGCACTTATTCTTCGATGTTCGAATTTTTTGCAGTCGGCTGCCTGCTCAGGGCCACAGGACGCTTAACACAAACATCAGCCCTTTTCCCTGGGAAAGAAAACTCACCAGTCCAAGTTCCTATTGTCAGTTTGTAGGGCTCTCCTGGGACTCTCAGGGCAGCACAAGTATGAGGTGGGGGCAGCTCCTGTCTGGGACTTAGCCTTCGATATTTGGGTTTTTAGCAGTCAGCTGCCCGCTCAGGGCCACAAGACACGGGTCGCAAACATCGGCTTTTTTCCCTGGAAAAGAAAATTCACCGGTCCAGGTTCCTGATGTCAGTTTGTAGGGCCCCCCTTGGACTCGCAGGGCAGCACATTTATGAGGTGGGGGCAGCCCCGGCCTGCCACTTATCCTTCGATGTTCGAATTTTTTGCACTCAGCTGCATTCTCAGGGCCACAGGACGCTGAACACAAACATCAGCTCTTTTCCCTGGGAAAGAAAACTCACCAGTCCAGGTTCCTAATGTCAGTTTGTAGGGCTCTCCTGGGACTCTCAGGGCAGCACAAGTATTACGTGGGGGCAGCTCCTGTATGGGAATTATCCTTCGATGTTTGGGTTTTTAGCAGTCAGCTGTCCGCTCAGGGCCACAAGACTCCGGTCGCAAACATCGGCTTTTTTCCCTGGAAAAAAAACTCACCAGTCCAGGTTCCTGATGTCAGTTTGTAGGGCTCCCCTGGGACTGTCAGGGAAGCACAAGTATGAGGTGGAGACAGCTCCTGTCTGGGACTTATCCTCTGATGTTCGGATTTTTTGCAGTCAGCTGCCTCCTCACGGCAACAGGACCCTGAGCACAAACATCGGCTTTTTTCCCTGGGAAAGAAAACTCACCAGTCCAGGTTCGTGATGTCAGTTTGTAGGGCTCCCCTGGGACTGTCACGGCAGCACAAGTATTACGTGGGGGCAGCTCCTGTCTGGGACTTATCCCTCTATGTTCGGATTTTTTGCAGACAGCTTATCGCTCAGGGCCACGTGACTCGGAGCACAAACAACGGCTCTTTTCCCTGGGAAAGAAAACTCACCAGTCCAGGTTCCTGATGTCAGTTTGTAGGGCTCCCCTGGGACTGTCAGGGCAGAACAAGTATGAGGTGGGGGCAGCCCCGGCCCGGGATATATCCTTCGATATTCGGATTTTTTGCAGTCAGCTTCCAGCTCAGCGCCACAGGACCCTGAGCACAAACATCGTCTCTTTTCCCTGGGAAAGAAAACTCACCCGTCCAGGTTCCTGATGTCACTTTGTAGGGCTCCCCTGGGACTGTCAGGGAAGCACAAGTATGAGGTGGGGGCAGCCCCGGCCTGGCACTTATTCTCTGATGTTCCGATTTGTTGCACAGGACCCTGAGCATAAACATCGGCTTTTTTCCCTGGGAAAGAAAACTCACCAGTCAAGGTTCCTGATGTCACTTTTTAGGGCTCCCCTGGGACTCTCAGGGCAGCACAAGTATGAGGTGAGGGCAGCCCCGGCCCGGGACATATCCTTGGATATTCAGATTTTTTGCAGTCGTCTTCCCGCTCAGGGCCACAGGACCCTGAGCACAAACAATGGCTCTTTCCCCTGGGAAAGAAAACTCACCATTCCAGGTTCCTTATGTCAGTTTGTAGGGCTCCCCTGGGACTGTCAGGGCAGCACAAGTATGAGGTGGGGGCAGCCCCTGTCTGGGACTTTTCCTTTGATCTTCCGATTTTTTGCAGTCAGATGCACACTCAGGGCCAGAGGACCCTGAGCAGAAACATCGTCTCTTTTCCCTGGGAAAGAAAACTCACCCGTCCAGGTTCATGATGTCAGTTTGTAGGGCTCCCCGGGGACTGTCAGGTCAGCCAAGTATGACGTAAGGGCAGCTCCTGTCTGGGACTTATCCTTCGATGTTCCGATTTTTTGCAGTCAGCTTCCCGCTCAGGGCCAGAGGACCCTGAGCAGAAACATCGTCTCTTTTCCCTGGGAAAGAAAACTCACCAGTCAAGGTTCCTGATGTCAGTTTGTAGGGCTCCCCTGGGACTCTCAGGGCAGCAAAAGTATGAGGTGGGGGCAGCCCCGGCCAAGGACATATCCTTCGACGTACGGATTTTTTGCAATCAGCGTCCCAATAAGGGCCACAGGACCCTAAACAAATCCTTCGGCTCTTTTCCCTGGGAAAGAAAACTCACTAGTCCAGGCTCCTGATGTCAGGTTGTAGGGCTCCCCTGAGACTCTCTGGGCAGCACATCTATGACGTGGGGGCAGCTCTTGTCTGGAACTTATCCTCTGATGTTCCGATTTTGTGCAGTCAGCTGCCTGCTCAGGGCCAAAGGACTCTGAGCACAAACAACGGCTCTTTTCCCTGGGAAAGAAAACTCACCAGTCCAGGTTCCTGATGTCAGTTTGTAGGGCTCCCCTGGGACTCTCAGGGTAGCACAAGTATGAGGTGGGGGCAGCTCCTGTCTGGGACTTATTCCTCGATGTTCGGATTTTTTGCAGTCACCTTCCCGCTCAGGCCACAGGACCCTGAGCACAAACAATGGCTCTTTCGACGGGGAAAGAAAACTCACCAGTCCAGGTTCCTGATGTCAGTTTGTAGGGCTCCCCTGGGACTGTCAGGGCAGCACAAGTATGAGGTGGGGGCAGCCCCTGTCTGGGACTTTTCCTTCGATGTTCCGATTTTTTGCAGTCAGCTGCCCACTCAGGGCCACAGGACCCTGAGCAGAAACATCGGCTCTTTTCCCTAGGAAAGAAAACTCACCAGTCCTGGTTCCTGATGTCAGTTTTATGGGCCAACCTGGGACTGTCAGGGCAGAACAAGTATGAGGTCGGGGCAGCTCCTTACTGGTACTTATCCTTCGATGTTCGGATTTTGTGAAGTCAGCTGCCCGCTCAGGGCCACAGGACCCTGAGCACAAACATCAGCGGATTTCCCTGGGAAAGAAAACTCACCAGTCCAGGTTCCTGATGTCAGTTTGTAGGGCTCCCCTGGGACTGTCAGGGCAGCACAAGTATGAGGTGGGGGCAGCCCCGGCCTGGGACATATCCTTCGACGTACGGATGTTTGCAATCAGCGTCCCACTCAGGCCCACAGGACCCTAAACAAAACCTTCGGCTCTTTTCCCTGGGAAAGAAAACTCACTAGTCCAGGTTCCTGGTGTCAGTTTGTAGGGCTCCCCTGGGACTCTCAGGGTAGCACAAGTATGAGGTGGGGGCAGCCCCGGCCTGGCGCTTATCCTCTGATGTTCCGATTTCTTGCAGTCAGCTCCCTGCTCAGGGCCACAGGACCCTGAGCACAAACATCGGCTTTTTTTCCTCGGAAAGAAAACTCACAAGTCCAGGTTCCTGATTCAGTTTGTAGGGCTCCCCTGGGACTCTGAGCGCAGCACAAGTATGCGGTGGGGGCAGCCCCGGCCCGGGATATATCTCTCGACGTGCGGATTTTTTGCAATCAGCATCCCACTCAGGGCCACAGGACCCTAAGCACAAACATCGGGTTTTTGGCCTGGGAAAGAAAACTCACCAGTCCAGGTTCCTGCTGTCAGTTTTTACGGCTCCCCTGGGACTGTCAGGGCAGCACAAGTATGCGGTGGGGGCAGCTCCTGTCTGGGACATATCGTTCGATGTTCCGATTTTTTGCAGACAGCTTCCCGCTCAGGGCCACAGGATTCGGAGCGCAAACAACGGCTCATTTCCCTGGGAAAGTAAACTCACCAGTCAAGGTTCCTGATGTCAGTTTGTAGGCCTCTCCTCTGGGACTGTCAGGGCAGCACAAGTATGAGGTGGGGACAGGCCCGGCCTGGGACATATGCTTCGATGTTCGGCTTTTTGCAGTCAGCTTCCCGTTTAGGGCCACAGGACCCTGAGCACAAACATCAGCTGTTTTCCCTGGGAAAGAAAACTCACCAGTCCAGGTTCCTGATGTCAGTTTGTAGGGCTCCCCTGGGACTCTCAGGGTAGCACAAGTATGAGGTGGGGGCAGCCCCAGCCTGGCGCTTATCCTCTGATGTTCCGATTTGTTGCAGTCAGCTCCCTGCTCAGGGCCACAGGACCCTGAGCACAAACATCGGCTTTTTTCCCTGGGAAAGAAAACTCACCAGTCCAGGTTCCTGATGTCAGTTTGTCGGGCTCCCCTGGGACAGTCAGGGCAGCACAAATATGAGGTGGGGGCAGCCCCGGCCCGAGACATATCCTTCGACGTAGGGATTTTTCGTAATCAGCGTCCCACTCAGGGCCACAGGACCCGAAACACAAATATCGGCTGTTTTCCCTGGGAAAGAAAACTCACCAGTCCAGGTTCCTGATGTCAGTTTGCAGGGCTCCCATGGGACTATCAGGTCAGCCACGGCCTGGCCCTTATCCTTCGATGTTCGAATTTTTTGCAGTCAGCTGCCCACTCAGGGCCACAGGACGCTGAACACAAACATCGTCTCTTTTCACTGGGAAAGAGAACTCACCAGTCCAGGTTCCTAATGTCAGTTTGTAGGGCTCTCCTGGGACTCTCTGAGCAGCACAAGTATGAGGTGGGGGCAGCGCCTGTCTGGGACTTATCCTTTGATGTTTGGGTTTTTAGCAGTCAGCTGCCCGCTCAGGGCCCCAATACTAGGGTCACAAACATCGGCTTTTTTCCTTGGAAAAGAAAACTCACCAGTCCAGGTTCCTGATGTCAGTTTGTAGGGCTCCCCTGGGACTGTCAGGGAAGCACAAATATGAGGTGTAGACAGCTCCTGTCTAGGACTTATCCTCTGATGTTCGGATTTTTTGCAGTCAGCTGCCTGCTCAGGGCCACCGGACCCTGAGCACAAACATCGGCTTTTTACCCTGGGAAAGAAAACTCACCAGTCCAGGTTCCTGATGTCAGTTTGTAGGGCTTTCCTGGGACTCTCAGGGCAGCACAAGTATGAGGTGGGGGCAGCTCCTGTCTGGGACCTATCATTCGATATTCGGATTTTTAGCAGTCAGCTGCCTGCTCAGGGCCACAGGACCCTGAGCAAAAACATCGGTTTTTTTCCCTGGGAAAGAAAACTCACCAGGCCAGGTTCCTGATGTCAGTTTGCAGGGCTCCCCTGGGACTGTCAGGGAAGCACAAGTATGAGGTGGGGGCAGCTCCTGTCTGGGACTTTTCCTTCGATGTTCGGATTTTTTGCAGTCAGCTGCCCGCTCAGGGCCACAGGACCTTGAGCACAAACATCGGTTTTTTCCCTGGGAAAGAAAACTCACCAGGCCAGGTTCCTGATGTGAGTTTGTAGGGCTCCCCTGGGACTGTCAGGGCAGCACAAGTATGAGGTGGGGGCAGCTCCTTTCTGAATCTAATCCTTCCATATTCGGATTTTTTGCAGTCCGTTGCCCGCCCGGGGCCACAGGACCCTGAGCAAAATCATCGGCTTTTTTTCCCTGGGAAAGAAAACACACCAGTCCAGATTCCTGATGTCAGTATGTAGGGCTCCCCTAGGACTGTCAGGGCAGCACAAGTATGAGGTGGGGACAGCTCGTCTCTGGCTCTTTTCCTTTGATATTCTGATTTTTTGCAGACAGCTTCCCGCTCAGGGCCTCAGGACTCGGAGCACAAACATCGTCTCTTTTCCCTGGGAAAGAAAACTCACCAGTCCAGGTTCCTGATGTCAGTTTGTAGGGCTCCCCTTGGACTGTCAGGGCAGCACAACTATGAGGTGGGGGCAGCCCAGGCCCGGGACTAATCATTCGATGTTCGGATTTTTTAAAGACAGATTCCCGGTCAGGGCCACAGGGCACTGAGCAAAAACATCGGCTCTTTTTTCCGTGGGAAAGAAAACTCAATACTCCAGGTGCTGATTTCAGTTTGTAGGGCTCCCCTGGGACTGTCAGGGCATCACAAGTATGTGGTGGGGTAGCACAATTCTGGCACGTATTATTCGATGTTCCGATTTTGTGCAGACAGCTTCCCGCTCAGGGCCACAAGACTCTGAGCACAAACATCAGCTGTTTTCCCTGGGAAAGAAAACTCACCAGTCCAGGTTCCTGATGTCAGTTTGTAGGGCTCCCCTGGGACTCTCAGGGCAGCACAAGTATGAGGTGGGTGCAGCCCCGGCCTGGCACTTATCCTCTGATGTTCCGATTTGTTGCAGTCAGTTCCCTGCTGAGGGCCACAGGACCCTTAGCACAAACATCGGCTTTTTTCCCTGGGAAAGAAAACTCACCAGTCCAGGTTCCTGATGTCAGTTTGTAGGGCTCCCCTGGGACTCTCTGGCCAGCACAAGGATGAGGTGGGTGCAGCTCCTTTCTGGGACTAATCCTTTGATGTTCGGATTTTTTGCAGTCAGCTGCACGCTTAGTGCCACAGGACCCGGAGCAGAAACATCGGCTCTTTTCCCTGGGAAAGAAAACTCACCAGTCCAGGTTCCTGATGTCAGTTTGTAGGGCTCCCCTAGGACTGTCAGGGCAGCACAAGTATTAGGTGGGTGCAGCTCCTCTCTGGTTCTTTTCCTTCGATATTCGGATTTTTTGCACCAAGCTTACCGCTCAGGGCCACAGAGTTTGGAGGACAAACAAAGGCTCTTTTCCCTGAGAAAGTAAACTCATTAGTCAAGGTTCCTGAGGTCAGTTTGTATGGCTCCCCTGGGACTCTCAGGGCAGCACAAGTATGAGGTGGGGGCAGCCCCGGCCTGGCACTTATCCTCTGATATTCCGATTTGTTGCAGTCAGCTCCCTGCTCAGGGGCACAGGACCCTGAGCACAAACATCGGCTGATTTCCCTGGGAAAGAAAACTCACCAGTCCAGGTTCCTGATGTCAGTTTGTCGGGCTCCCCTGGGGCTCTCAGGGCAGCACAAGTATGAGGTGGGGGCAGCCCCGGCCTGGGACATATCCTTCGACATACGGATTTTTTGTAATCAGCGTCCCAATCAGGGCCACAGGACCCGAAACACAAACATCGGCTCTTTTCCCTGGGAAAGAAAACTCACCAGTCCAGGTTCCTGATGTCAGTTTGTAGGGCTCCCCTGGGACTCTCAGGGCAGCACATGTATGAGGTGGGGGCAGCCCCGGCCTGGCACTTATTCTTCGATGTTTGAATTTTTTGCAGTCGGCTGCCTGCTCCGGGCCACAGGACGCTTAACACAAACATCAGCTCTTTTCCCTGGGAAAGAAAACTCACCAGTCCAAGTTCCTAATGTCAGTTTGTAGGGCTCTCCTGGGACTCTCAGGGCAGCACAAGTATGAGGTGGGGGCAGCTCCTGTCTGGGACTTAGCCTTCGATGTTTGGGTTTTTAGCAGTCAGCTGCCCGCTCAGGGCCACAATACTCGGGTCGCAAACATCGGCTTTTTTCCTTGGAAAAGAAAACTCACCAGTCCAGGTTCCTGATGTCAGTTTGTAGGGCTCCCCTGGGACTCTCTGGCCAGCACAAGGATGAGGTGGGTGCAGCTCCTTTCTGGGACTAATCCTTTGATGTTCGGATTTTTTGCAGTCAGCTGCACGCTTAGTGCCACAGGACCCTGAGCAGAAACATCGGCTCTTTTCCCTGGGAAAGAAAACTCACCAGTCCAGGTTCCTGATGTCAGTTTGTAGGGCTCCCCTAGGACTGTCAGGGCAGCACAAGTATTAGGTGGGTGCAGCTCCTCTCTGGTTCTTTTCCTTCGATATTCGGATTTTTTGCAGACAGCTTCCCGCTCAGGACCTCAGGACTCGGAGCACAGACATCGTCTCTTTTCCCTGGGAAAGAAATATCACCAGTACAGGTTCCTGATGTCAGTTTGTAGGGCTCCCGTGGGACTGTCACGGCAGCACAAGTATGAGGTGGGGGCAGCTCCTGTCTGGGACTTATCCTTCGATATTCGGATTTTTTGCACCAAGCTTACCGCTCAGGGCCACAGAGTTTGGAGGACAAACAAAGGCTCTTTTCCCTGAGAAAGTAAACTCATTAGTCAAGGTTCCTGAGGTCAGTTTGTATGGCTCCCCTGGGACTCTCAGGGCAGCACAAGTATGAGGTGGGGGCAGCCCCGGCCTGGCACTTATCCTCTGATATTCCGATTTGTTGCAGTCAGCTCCCTGCTCAGGGGCACAGGACCCTGAGCACAAACATCGGCTGATTTCCCTGGGAAAGAAAACTCACCAGTCCAGGTTCCTGATGTCAGTTTGTCGAGCTCCCCTGGGGCTCTCAGGGCAGCACAAGTATGAGGTGGGGGCAGCCCCGGCCTGGGACATATCCTTCGACATACGGATTTTTTGTAATCAGCGTCCCAATAAGGGCCACAGGACCCGAAACACAAACATCGGCTCTTTTCCCTGGGAAAAAAAACTCACCAGTCCAGGTTCCTGATGTCAGTTTGTAGGGCTCCCCTGGGACTCTCAGGGCAGCACATGTATGAGGTGGAGTCAGCTCCTGTCTAGGACTTATCCTCTGATGTTCAGATTTTTTGCAGTCAGCTGCCTGCTCAGGGCCACAGGACCCTGAGCACAAACATCGGTTTTTTCCCTGGGAAAGAAAACTCACCAGGCCAGGTTCCTGATGTGAGTTTGTAGGGCTCCCCTGGGACTGTCAGGGCAGCACAAGTATGAGGTGGGGGCAGCTCCTTTCTGAATCTAATCCTTCCATATTCGGATTTTTTGCAGTCCGTTGCCCGCCCGGGGCCACAGGACCCTGAGCAAAATCATCGGCTTTTTTCCCTGGGAAAGAAAACACACCAGTCCAGGTTCCTGATGTCAGTATGTAGGGCTCCCCTAGGACTGTCAGGGCAGCACAAGTATGAGGTGGGGACAGCTCCTCTCTGGCTTTTTTCCTTTGATATTCTGATATTTTGCAGACAGCTTTCCGCTCAGGGCCTCAGGACTCGGAGCACAAACATCGTCTCTTTTCCCTGGGAAAGAAAACTCACCAGTCCAGGTTCCTGATGTCAGTTTGTAGGGCTCCCCTTGGACTGTCAGGGCAGCACAACTATGATGTGGGGGCAGCCCAGGCCCGGGACTTATCATTCGATGTTCGGATTTTTTAAAGACAGATTCCCGGTCAGGGCCACAGGGCACTGAGCAAAAACATCGGCTCTTTTTTCCGTGGGAAAGAAAACTCAATACTCCAGGTGCTGATTTCAGTTTGTAGGGCTCCCCTGGGACTGTCAGGGCATCACAAGTATGTGGTGGGGTAGCACAATTCTGGCACGTATCCTTCGATGTTCCGATTTTGTGCAGACAGCTTCCCGCT
Organism: Taeniopygia guttata; assembly: GCF_048771995.1. Taxonomy (NCBI): domain Eukaryota; kingdom Metazoa; phylum Chordata; class Aves; order Passeriformes; family Estrildidae; genus Taeniopygia; species Taeniopygia guttata. Next base: position 20,662,753 of record NC_133024.1, on the reverse strand, counting down.
CAGGGCCACAAGACTCTGAGCACAAACATCAGCTGTTTTCCCTGGGAAAGAAAACTCACCAGTCCAGGTTCCTGATGTCAGTTTGTAGGGCTCTCCTGGGACTCTCAGGGCAGCACAAGTATGAGGTGGGGGCAGCTCCTGTGTGGGAATTATCCTTCGATGTTTGGGTTTTTAGCAGTCAGCTGCCCGCTCAGGGCCACAAGACTCGGGTCGCAAACATCGGCTTTTTTCCCTGGAAAAGAAAACTCACCAGTCCAGGTTCCTGATGTCAGTTTCTTGGGCTCCCCTGGGACTGTCATGGAAGCACAAGTATGAGGTGGAGACAGCTCCTGTCTGGGACTTATCCTCTGATGTTCGGATTTTTTGCAGTCAGCTGCCTGCTCACGGCAACAGGACCCTGAGCACAAACATCGGCTTTTTTCCCTGGGAAAGAAAACTCACCAGTCCAGGTTCCTGATGTCAGTTTGTAGGGCTCCCCTGGGACTCTCAGGGCAGCACAAGTATTACGTGGGGGCAGCTCCTGTATGGGACTTATCCCTCTATGTTCGGATTTTTTGCAGACAGCTTTTCGCTCAGGGCCACGTGACTCGGAGCACAAACAACGGCTCTTTTCCCTGGGAAAGAAAACTCACCAGTCCAGGTTCCTGATGTCAGTTTGTAGGGCTCCCCTGGGACTGTCAGGGCAGCACAAGTATGAGGTGGGGGCAGCCCCGGCCCAAGACATATCCTTCAACGAACGGATTATTTGCAATTAGCGTCCCACTCAGGGCCACAGGACACTAAACACAAACAACGGCTCTTTTCCCTGGGAAAGAAAACTCACCAGCCCTGGTTCCTGATGTCAGTTTTTAGGGCTCCCCTGGCACTCTCAGGGCAGCACAAGTATGAGGTGGAGACAGCTCCTGTCTGGGACTTATCCTTCGATGTTCGGATTTTTTGCAGACAGCTTCCCGCTCAGGGCCACAGGACTCTGAGCACAAACAACGGCTCTTTTCACTGGGAAAGAAAACTCACCAGTCCAGGTTCCTGATGTCAGTTTGTAGGGCTTCCCTGGGACTCTCAGCGCAGCACAAGTATGAGGTGGGGGAAGCCCCGGCCCGGGACATATCTCTCGACGTATGGATATTTTGCAATAAGCGTCCTACTGAGGGCCACAGGACCCTAAACACAAACATCGGCTTATTTCTCTGGGAAAGAAAACTCACCAGTCCAGGTTCCTGATGTCAGTTTGTAGGGCTCCCCTGGGACTCTCAGGGTAGCACAAGTATAAGGTGGGGGCAGCTCCTGTCTGGGACTTATCCTTCGATGTTCCGATTTTTTGCAGACAGCTTACCGCTCTGGGCCACCTGACTCGGAGCACAAACAACGGCTCTTTTCCCTGGGAAAGAAAACTCACCAGTCCAGGTTCCTGATGTCACTTTTTAGGGCTCCCCTGGGACTCTCAGGGCAGCACAAGTATGAGGTGAGGGCAGCCCCGGCCCGGGCCATATCCTTCGATATTCGGATTTTTTGCAGTCGTCTTCCCGCTCAGGGCCACAGGACCCTGAGGACAAACAATGGCTCTTTTCCCTGGGAAAGAAAACTCACCATTCCAGGTTCCTTATGTCAGTTTGTAGGGCTCCCCTGGGACTGTCAGGGCAGCACAAGTATGAGGTGGGGGCAGCCCCTGTCTTGGACTTTTCCTTTGATCTTCCGATTTTTTGCAGTCAGATGCACACTCAGGGCCAGAGGACCCTGAGCAGAAACATCGTCTCTTTTCCCTGGGAAAGAAAACTCACCAGTCCAGGTTCATGATGTCAGTTTGTAGGGCTCCCCTGGGACTCTCAGGGCAGCAAAAGTATGAGGTGGGGGCAGCCCCGGCCAAGGACATATCCTTCGACGTACGGATTTTTTGCAATCAGCGTCCAACTCAGGCCCACAGGACCCTAAACAAATCCTTCGGCTCTTTTCCCTGGGAAAGAAAACTCACTAGTCCAGGTTCCTGATGTCAGGTTGTAGGGCTCCCCTGGGACTCTCTGGGCAGCACAAGTATGAGGTGGGGGCAGCTCCTGTCTGGGACTTATTCCTCGATGTTCGGATTTTTTGCAGTCACCTTCCCGCTCAGGCCACAGTACCCTGAGCACAAACAATGGCTCTTTCGACGGGGAAAGAAAACTCACCAGTCCAGGTTCCTGATGTCAGTTTGTAGGGCTCCCCTGGGACTGTCAGGGCAGCACAAGTATGAGGTGGGAGCAGGTCCTGTCTGGGACTTTTCCTTCGATGTTCCGATTTTTTGCAGTCAGCTGCCCACTCAGGGCCACAGGACCCTGAGCAGAAACATCGGCTCTTTTTCCTAGGAAAGAAAACTCACCAGTCCTGGTTCCTGATGTCAGTTTTATGGGCCAGCCTGGGACTGTCAGGGCAGAACAAGTATGAGGTCGGGGCAGCTCCTTTCTGGTACTTATCCTTCGATGTTCGGATTTTGTGAAGTCAGCTGCCCGCTCAGGGCCACAGGACCCTGAGCACAAACATCAGCGGATTTCCCTGGGAAAGAAAACTCACCAGTCCAGGTTCCTGATGTCAGTTTGTAGGGCTCCCCTGGGACTGTCAGGGCAGCACAAGTATGAGGTGGGGGCAGCCCCGGCCTGGGACATATACTTCGACGTACGGATGTTTGCAATCAGCGTCCCACTCAGGCCCACAGGACCCTAAACAAAACCTTCGGCTCTTTTCCCTGGGAAAGAAAACTCACCAGTCCAGGTTCCTGGTGTCAGGTTGTAGGGCTCCCCTGGGACTCTCAGGGTAGCAGAAGTATGAGGTGGGGGCAGCCCCGGCCTGGCGCTTATCCTCTGATGTTCCGATTTGTTGCAGTCAGCTCCCTGCTCAGGGCCACAGGACCCTGAGCACAAACATCGGCTTTTTTCCCTCGGAAAGAAAACTCACAAGTCCAGGTTCCTGATTCAGTTTGTCGGGCTCCCCTGGGACAGTCAGGGCAGCACAAGTATGAGGTGGGGGCAGCCCCGGCCCGAGACATATCCTTCGACGTAGGGATTTTTTGGAATCAGCGTCCCACTCAGGGCCACAGGACCCGAAACACAAATATCGGCTGTTTTCCCTGGGAAAGAAAACTCACCAGTCCAGGTTCCTGATGTCAGTTTGCAGGGCTCCCATGGGACTCTCAGGTCAGCCACGGCCTGGCCCTTATCCTTCGATGTTCGAATTTTTTGCAGTCAGCTGCCCACTTAGGGCCACAGGACGCTGAACACAAACATCGTCTCTTTTCCCTGGGAAAGAAAACTCACCAGTCCAGGTTCCTAATGTCAGTTTGTAGGGCTCTCCTGGGACTCTCAGGGCAGCACAAGTATGAGGTGGGGGCAGCTCCTGTTTGGGACCTATCCTTCGATGTTTGGATTTTGTGCAGTCAGCTGCCTGCTCAGGGCCACAGGACCCTGAGCAAAAACATCGGTTTTTTTCCCTGGGAAAGAAAACTCACCAGGCCAGGTTCCTGATGTCAGTTTGTAGGGCTCCCCTGGGACTGTCAGGGAAGCACAAGTATGAGGTGGGGGCAGCTCCTGTCTGGGACTTTTCCTTCGATGTTCGGATTTTTTGCAGTCAGCTGCCCGTTCAGGGCCACAGGACCTTGAGCACAAACATCGGTTTTTTCCCTGGGAAAGAAAACTCACCAGGCCAGGTTCCTGATGTTAGTTTGTAGGGCTCCCCTTGGACTGTCAGGGCAGCACAAGTATGAGGTGGGGGCAGCTCCTTTCTGAATCTAATCCTTCCATATTCGGATTTTTTGCAGTCCGTTGCCCGCCCGGGGCCACAGGACCCTGAGCAAAATCATCGGCTTTTTTCCCTGGGAAAGAAAACACACCAGTCCAGGTTCCTGATGTCAGTATGTAGGGCTCCCCTAGGACTGTCAGGGCAGCACAAGTATGAGGTGGGGACAGCTCCTCTCTGGCTCTTTTCCTTTGATATTCTGATTTTTTGCAGACAGCTTCCCGCTCAGGGCCTCAGGACTCGGAGCACAAACATCGTCTCTTTTCCCTGGGAAAGAAAACTCACCAGTCCAGGTTCCTGATGTCAGTTTGTAGGGCTCCCCTTGGACTGTCAGGGCAGCACAACTATGAGGTGGTGGCAGCCCAGGGCCGGGACCTATCATTCGATGTTCGGATTTTTTAAAGACAGCTTCCCGGTCAGGGCCACAGGGCCCCGAGCAAAAACATCGGCTCTTTTTTCCCTGGGAAAGAAAACTCAATACTCCAGGTGCTGATTTCAGTTTGTAGGGCTCCCCTGGGACTGTCAGGGCATCACAAGCATGTGGTGGGGTAGCACAATTCTGGCACGTATCCTTCGATGTTCCGATTTTGTGCAGACAGCTTCCCGCTCAGGGCCACAAGACTCTGAGCGCAAACATCAGCTGTTTTCCCTGGGAAAGAAAACTCACCAGTCCAGGTTCCTGATGTCAGTTTGTAGGGCTCCCCTGGGACTCTCAGGGCAGCACAAGTATGAGGTGGGTGCAGCCCCGGCCTGGCACTTTTCCTCTGATGTTCCGATTTTTTGCACTCAGCTTCCCGCTCAGGGCGACAGGACCCTGAGCACAAACATCGGCTTTTTTCCCTGGGAAAGAAAAATCACCAGTCCAGGTTCCTGATGTCAGTTTGTAGGGCTCCCCTGGGACTCTCTGGCCAGCACAAGGATGAGGTGGGTGCAGCTCCTTTCTGGGACTAATCCTTTGATGTTCGGATTTTTTGCAGTCAGCTGCACGCTTAGTGCCACAGGACCCTGAGCAGAAACATCGGCTCTTTTCCCTGGGAAAGAAAACTCACCAGTCCAGGTTCCTGATGTCAGTTTGTAGGGCTCCCCTAGGACTGTCAGGGCAGCACAAGTATTAGGTGGGTGCAGCTCCTCTCTGGTTCTTTTCCTTCGATATTCTGATTTTTTGCAGACAGCTTCCCGCTCAGGACCTCAGGACTCGGAGCACAGACATCGTCTCTTTTCCCTGGGAAAGAAATCTCACCAGTACAGGTTCCTGATGTCAGTTTCTAGGGCTCCCGTGGGACTGTCACGGCAGCACAAGTATGAGGTGGGGTAGCACAATTCTGGCACGTATCCTTCGATGTTCCGATTTTGTGCAGACAGCTTCCCGCTCAGGGCCACAAGACTCAGAGGACAAACATCAGCTGTTTTCCCTGGGAAAGAAAACTCACCAGTCCAGGTTCCTGATGTCAGTTTGTAGGGCTCCCCTGGGACTCTCAGGGCAGCACAAGTATGAGGTGGGTGCAGCCCCGGCCTGGCACTTATCCTCTGATATTCCGATTTGTTGCAGTCAGCTCCCTGCTCAGGGGCACAGGACCCGGAGCACAAACATCGGCTGATTTCCCTGGGAAAGAAAACTCACCAGTCCAGGTTCCTGATGTCAGTTTGTCGGGCTCCCCTTGGGCTCTCAGGGCAGCACAAGTATGAGGTGGGGGCAGCCCCGGCCTGGGACATATCCTTCGACATACGGATTTTTGTAATCAGCGTCCCAATCAGGGCCACAGGACCCGAAACACAAACATCGGCTCTTTTCCCTGGGAAAGAAAACTCACCAGTCCAGGTTCCTGATGTCAGTTTTTAGGGCTCCCCTGGGACTCTCAGGGCAGCACATGTATGAGGTGGGGGCAGCCCCGGCCTGGCACTTATTCTTCGATGTTCGAATTTTTTGCAGTCGGCTGCCTGCTCAGGGCCACAGGACGCTGAACACAAACATCAGCTCTTTTCCCTGGGAAAGAAAACTCACCAGTCCAGGTTCCTAATGTCAGTTTGTAGGGCTCTCCTGGGACTCTCAGGGCAGCACAAGTATGAGGTGGGGGCAGCTCCTGTCTGGGAATTATCCTTCGATGTTTGGGTTTTTAGCAGTCAGCTGCCCGCTCAGGGCCACAAGACTCGGGTCGCAAACATCGGCTTTTTTCCCTGGAAAAGAAAACTCACCAGTCCAAGTTCCTGATGTCAGTTTGTTAGGCTCCCCTGGGACTGTCAGGTCAGCACAAGTATGACGTAAGGGCAGCTCCTGTCTGGGATTTATCCTCTGATGTTCGGATTTTTTGCAGTCAGCTGCCTGCTAACGGCAACAGGACCCTGAGCACAAACATCGGCTTTTTTCCCTGGGAAAGAAACCTCACCAGTCCAGGTTCCTGATGTCAGTTTGTAGGGCTCCCCTGGGACTGTCACGGCAGCACAAGTATTACGTGGGGGCAGCTCCTGTCTGGGACTTATCCCTCTATGTTCGGATTTTTTGCAGACAGCTTATCGCTGAGGGCCACGTGACTCGGAGCACAAACAACGGCTCTTTTCCCTGGGAAAGAAAACTCACCAGTCCAGGTTCCTGATGTCAGTTTGTAGGGCTCCCCTGGGACTGTCAGGGCAGCACAAGTATGAGGTGGGGGCAGCCCCGGCCCAAGACATATCCTTCAACGAACGGATTATTTGCAATCAGCGTACCACTCAGGGCCACAGGACACTAAACACAAACAACGGCTCTTTTCCCTGAGAAAGAAAAGTCACCAGTCCTGGTTCCTGATGTCAGTTTTTAGGGCTCCCCTGGCACTCTCAGGGCAGCACAAGTATGAGGTGGAGACAGCTCCTGTCTGGGACTTATCCTTCGATGTTCGGATTTTTTGCAGACAGCTTCCCGCTCAGGGCCACAGGACTCTGAGAACAAACAACGGCTCTTTTCCCTGGGAAAGAAAACTCACCAGTCCAGGTTCCTGATGTCAGTTTGTAGGGCTTCCCTGGGACTCTCAGCGTAGCACAAGTATGAGGTGGGGGAAGCCCCGGCCCGGGACATATCTCTCGACGTATGGATATTTTGCAATAAGCGTCCTACTGAGGGCCACAGGACCCTAAACACAAACATCGGCTTATTTCTCTGGGAAAGAAAACTCACCAGTCCAGGTTCCTGATGTCAGTTTGTAGGGCTCCCCTGGGACTCTCAGGGTAGCACAAGTATAAGGTGGGGACAGCTCCTGTCTGGGACTTATCCTTCGATGTTCCGATTTTTTGCAGACAGCTTACCGCTCAGGGCCACGTGACTCGGAGCACAAACAACGGCTCTTTTCCCTGGGAAAGAAAACTCACCAGTCCAGGTTCCTGATGTCACTTTTTAGGGCTCCCCTGGGACTCTCAGGGCAGCACAAGTATGAGGTGAGGGCAGCCCCGGCCCGGGACATATCCTTCGATATTCGGATTTTTTGCAGTCGTCTTCCCGCTCAGGGCCAAAGGACCCTGAGCACAAACAATGGCTCTTTTCCCTGGGAAAGAAAACTCACCATTCCAGGTTTCTTATGTCAGTTTGTAGGGCTCCCCTGGGACTGTCAGGGCAGCACAAGTATGAGGTGGGGGCAGCCCCTGTCTGGGACTTTTCCTTTGATCTTCCGATTTTTTGCAGTCAGATGCACACTCAGGGCCAGAGGACCCTGAGCAGAATCATCGTCTCTTTTCCCTGGGAAAGAAAACTCACCAGTCCAGGTTCATGATGTCAGTTTGTAGGGCTCCCCTGGGACTGTCAGGTCAGCAAAAGTATGAGGTGGGGGCAGCCCCGGCCAAGGACATATCCTTCGACGTACGGATTTTTTGCAATCAGCGTCCAACTCAGGCCCACAGGACCCTAAACAAATCCTTCGGCTCTTTTCCCTGGGAAAGAAAACTCACTAGTCCAGGTTCCTGATGTCAGGTTGTAGGGCTCCCCTGGGACTCTCTGGGCAGCACAAGTATGAGGTGGGGGCAGATCCTGTCTGGGACTTATTCCTCGATGTTCGGATTTTTTGCAGTCACCTTCCCGCTCAGGCCACAGGACCCTGACCACAAACAATGGCTCTTTCGACGGGGAATGAAAACTCACCAGTCCAGGTTCCTGATGTCAGTTTGTAGGGCTCCCCTGGGACTGTCAGGGCAGCACAAGTATGAGGTGGGGGCAGGTCCTGTCTGGGACTTTTCCTTCGATGTTCCGATTTTTTGCAGTCAGCTGCCCACTCAGGGCCACAGGACCCTGAGCAGAAACATCGGCTCTTTTCCCTAGGAAAGAAAACTCACCAGTCCTGGTTCCTGATGTCAGTTTTATGGGCCAACCTGGGACTGTCAGGGCAGAACAAGTATGAGGTCGGGGCAGCTCCTTTCTGGTACTTATCCTTCGATGTTCGGATTTTGTGAAGTCAGCTGCCCGCTCAGGGCCACAGGACCCTGAGCACAAACATCAGCGGATTTCCCTGGGAAAGAAAACTCACCAGTCCAGGTTCCTGATGTCAGTTTGTAGGGCTCCCCTGGGACTGTCAGGGCAGCACAAGTATGAGGTGGGGGCAGCCCCGGCCTGGGACATATCCTTCGACGTACGGATGTTTGCAATCAGCGTCCCACTCAGGCCCACAGTACCCTAAACAAAACCTTCGGCTCTTTTCCCTGGGAAAGAAAACTCACTAGTCCAGGTTCCTGGTGTCAGGTTGTAGGGCTCCCCTGGGACTCTCTGGGCAGCACATCTACGAGGTGGGGGCAGCTCCTGTTTGGAACTTATTTTTCGATGTTCCGATTTTGTGCAGTCAGCTGCCTGGTCAGGGCCACAGGACCCTGAGCACAAACATCGGCTTTTTTCCCTCGGAAAAAAAACTCACAAGTCCAGGTTCCTGATTCAGTTTGTAGGGCTCCCCTGGGACTCTGAGCGCAGCACAAGTATGCGGTGGGGGCAGCCCCGGCCCGGGACATATCTCTCGACGTGCGGATTTTTTGCAATCAGCATCCCACTCAGGGCCACAGGACCCTAAGCACAAACATCGGGTTTTTGGCCTGGGAAAGAAAACTCACCAGTCCAGGTTCCTGATGTCAGTTTTTACGGCTCCCCTGGGGCTGTCAGGGCAGCACAAGTATGCGGTGGGGGCAGCTCCTGTCTGGGACATATCCTTCGATGTTCCGATTTTTTGCAGACAGCTTCCCGCTCAGGGCCACAGGATTCGGAGCGCAAACAACGGCTCATTTCCCTGGGAAAGTAAACTCACCAGTCAAGGTTCCTGATGTCAGTTTGTAGGCCTCTCCTCTGGGACTGTCAGGGCAGCACAAGTATGAGGTGGGGGCAGCCCCGGCCTGGGACATATCCTTCGATGTTCGGATTTTTTGCAGTCAGCTTCCCGTTTAGGGCCACAGGACCCTGAGCACAAACATCAGCTGTTTTCCCTGGGAAAGAAAACTCACCAGTCCAGGTTCCTGTTGTCAGTTTGTAGGGCTCCCCTGGGACTCTCAGGGTAGCACAAATATGAGGTGGGGGCAGCCCCGGCCTGGCGCTTATCCTCTGATATTCCGATTTGTTGCAGTCAGCTCCCTGCTCAGGGCCACAGGACCCTGAGCACAAACATCGGCTTTTTTCCCTGGGAAAGAAAACTCACCAGTCCAGGTTCCTGATGTCAGTTTGTCGGGCTCCCCTGGGACAGTCAGGGCAGCACAAGTATGAGGTGGGGGCAGCCCCGGCCCGAGACATATCCTTCGACGTAGGGATTTTTTGTAATCAGCGTCCCACTCAGGGCCACAGGACCCGAAACACAAATATCGGCTGTTTTCCCTGGGAAAGAAAACTCACCAGTCCAGGTTCCTGATGTCAGTTTGCAGGGCTCCCATGGGACTCTCAGGTCAGCCACGGCCTGGCCCTTATCCTTCGATGTTCGAATTTTTTGCAGTCAGCTGCCTGTTCAGGGCCACAGAACGCTGAACACAAACATCGGCTCTTTTCCCTGGGAAAGAAAACTCACCAGTCCAGGTTCCTAATGTCAGTTTGTAGGGCTCTCCTGGGACTCTCAGGGCAGCACAAGTATGAGGTGGGGGCAGCTCCTGTCTGGGACTTATCCTTCGATGTTTGGGTTTTTAGCAGTCAGCTGCCCGCTCAGGGCCACAATACTCGGGTCGCAAACATCGGCTTTTTTCCTTGGAAAAGAAAACTCACAAGTCCAGGTTCCTGATGTCAGTTTGTAGGGCTCCCCTGGGACTGTCAGGGAAGCAAAAATATGAGGTGGAGACAGCTCCTGTCTAGGACTTATCCTCTGATGTTCGGATTTTTTGCAGTCAGCTACCTGCTCAGGGCCACAGGACCCTGAGCACAAACATCGGCTTTTTACCCTGGGAAAGAAAACTCACCAGTACAGGTTCCTGATGTCAGTTTGTAGGGCTCTCCTGGGACTCTCAGGGCAGCACAAGTATGAGGTGGGGGCAGCTCCTGTCTGGGACCTATCCTTCGATGTTTGGATTTTTAGCAGTCAGGTGCCCGCTCAGGGCCACAAGACTCGGGTCGCAAACATCGGCTTTTTTCCCTGGGAAAGAAAACTCACCAGTCCAGGTTCCTGATGTCAGTTTGTAGGGCTCCCCTGGGACTGTCAGGGAAGCACAAGTATTACGTGGGGGCAGCTCCTGTCTGGGACTTATCCTCTGATGTTCGGATTTTTTGCAGTCAGCTGCCTGCTCAGGGCCACAGTACCCTAAACACAAACATCGTTTTTTTTACCCTGGGAAAGAAAACTCACCAGTCCAGGTTCCTGATGTCAGTTTGTAGGGCTCCCCTAGGACTCTCAGGGTAGCACAAGTATGAGGTGGGGGCAGCCCCGGCCTGGCGCTTATCCTCTGATGTTCCGATTTGTTGCAGTCAGCTCCCTGCTCAGGGCCACAGGACCCTGAGCACAAACATCGGCTTTTTTCCCTCGGAAAGAAAACTCACGAGTCCAGGTTCCTGATTCAGTTTGTAGGGCTCCCCTGGGACTCTGAGCGCAGCACAAGTATGCGGTGGGGGCAGCCCCGGCCCGGGACATATCTCTCGACGTGCGGATTTTTTGCAATCAGCATCCCACTCAGGGCCACAGGACCCAAAGCACAAACATCGGGTTTTTGGCCTGGGAAAGAAAACTCACCAGTCCAGGTTCCTGATGTCAGTTTTTACGGCTCCCCTGGGACTGTCAGGGCAGCACAAGTATGAGGTGGGGGCAGCTCCTGTCTGGGACATATCCTTCGATGTTCCGATTTTTTGCAGACAGCTTCCCGCTGAGGGCCACAGGATTCGGAGCGCAAACAACGGCTCATTTCCCTGGGAAAGTAAACTCACCAGTCAAGGTTCCTGATGTCAGTTTGTCGGCCTCTCCTCTGGGACTGTCAGGGCAGCACAAGTATGAGGTTGGGGCAGGCCCGGCCTGGGACATATCCTTCAATGTTCGGATTTTTTGCAGTCAGCTTCCCGTTTAGGGCCACAGGACCCTGAGCACAAACATCAGCTGTTTTCCCTGGGAAAGAAAACTCACCAGTCCAGGTTCCTGATGTCAGTTTGTAGGGCTCCCCTGGGACTCTCAGGGTAGCACAAGTATGAGGTGGGGGCAGCCCCAGCCTGGCGCTTATCCTCTGATGTTCCGATTTGTTGCAGTCAGCTCCCTGCTCAGGGCCACAGGACCCTGAGCACAAACATCGGCTTTTTTCCCTGGGAAAGAAAACTCACCAGTCCAGGTTCCTGATGTCAGTTTGTCGGGCTCCCCTGGGACAGTCAGGGCTGCACAAGTATGAGGTGGGGGCAGCCCCGGCCCGAGACATATCCTTCGACGTAGGGATTTTTTGTAATCAGCGTCCCACTCAGGGCCACAGGACCCGAAACACAAATATCGGCTGTTTTCCCTGGGAAAGAAAACTCACCAGGCCAGGTTCCTGATGTCAGTTTGCAGGGCTCCCATGGGACTCTCAGGTCAGCCACGGCCTGGCCCTTATCCTTCGATGTTCGAATTTTTTGCAGTCAGCTGCCCACTCAGGGCCACAGGACGCTGAACACAAACATCGGCTCTTTTCCCTGGGAAAGAAAACTCACCAGTCCAGGTTCCTAATGTCAGTTTGTAGGGCTCTCCTGGGACTCTCTGGGCAGCACAAGTATGAGGTGGGGGCAGCTCCTGTCTGGGACTTATCCTTCGATGTTTGGGTTTTTAGCAGTCAGCTGCCCGCTCAGGGCCACAATACTCGGGTCGCAAACATCGGCTTTTTTCCTTGGAAAAGAAAACTCACAAGTCCAGGTTCCTGATGTCAGTTTGTAGGGCTCCCCTGGGACTGTCAGGGAAGCACAAGTATGAGGTGGAGACAGCTCCTGTCTAGGACTTATCCTCTGATGTTCGGATTTTTTGCAGTCAGCTGTCTGCTCAGGGCCACAGGACCCTGAGCACAAACATCGGCTTTTTACCCTGGGAAAGAAAACTCACCAGTCCAGGTTCCTGATGTCAGTTTGTCGGGCTCCCCTGGGACAGTCAGGGCAGCACAAGTATGAGGTGGGGGCAGCTCCTGTCTGGGACCTATCCTTCGATGTTTGGATTTTTAGCAGTCAGGTGCCCGCTCAGGGCCACAAGACTCGGGTCGCAAACATCGGCTTTTTTCCCTGGGAAAGAAAACTCACCAGTCCAGGTTCCTGATGTCAGTTTGTAGGGCCCCCCTGGGACTGTCAGGGAAGCACAAGTATGAGGTGGAGACAGCTCCTGTCTGGGACTTATCCTCTGATGTTCGGATTTTTTGCAGTCAGGTGCCTGCTCAGGGCCACAGGACCCTAAACACAAACATAGTTTTTTTTACCCTGGGAAAGAAAATTCACCAGTCCAGGTTCCTGATGTCAGTTTGTAGGGGTCCCCAGTGACTGTCAGGGCAGCACAAGTATTACGTGGGGGCAGCTCCTGTCTGGGACTTTTCCTTTGATGTTTGGATTTTTTGCAGACAGCTTACCGCTCAGGGCCACGGGACTCTGAGCACAAACAACGGCTCTTTTCCCTGGGAAAGAAAACTCACCAGTCCAGGTTCCTTATGTCAGTTTGTAGGGCTCCCCTGGGACTGTCAGGGCAGCACAAGTATGAGGTGGGGGCAGCTCCTGTCTGGGACTTTTCCTTTGATGTTCTGATTTTTTGCAGTCAGCTGCCCACTCAGGGCCAGAGGACCCTGAGCAGAAACATCGTCTCTTTTCCCTGGGAAAGAAAACTCACCAGTCCAGGTTCATGATGTCAGTTTGTAGGGCTACCCTGGGACTGTCAAGTCAGCACAAGTATGAGGTAAGGGCAGCTCCTGTCTGGGACTTATCCTTCGATGTTCCGATTTTTTGCAGTCAGCTTCCCGCTCAGGGCCAGAGGACCCTGAGCACAAACATCGGCTCTTTTCCCTGGGAAAGAAAACTCACCAGTCCAGGTTCCTGATGTCAGTTTGTAGGGCTCCCCTGGGACTGTCAGGGCAGCACAAGTATGAGGTGGGGGCAGGTCCTGTCTGGGACTTTTCCTTCGATGTTCCGATTTTTTGCAGTCAGCTGCCCACTCAGGGCCACAGGACCCTGAGCAGAAACATCGGCTCTTTTCCCTGGGAAAGAAAACTCACTAGTCCTGGTTCCTGATGTCAGTTTGTAGGGCCAACCTGGGACTGTCAGGGCAGAACAAGTATAAAGCCAGGGAAACTCAGGGAAACGGGAAACTGGACAAGACAAACGCACATCCAATCAATATGATTAATGCAACGTTCTCCGTTTATTCAAAATCAGGCGGTAGTTTGTATAAGCTTCTATATAGTTTACAGAAACAAAGACACTCTGATTGGTAGGCTAACATTGTTTACCTTTTCCTTAAAACGGCCTGCACTGTACACTATAAAACCTATACTAGTTCACACCCGGTGGTCCCTACAATACCTTAAGACTATTTTCTATCTGCGCCACAACCCTGAATTTCTAACTGCGTCAGAGGCTTTGAAGGCCCCACCGGGCCTCAATCTGAGGCCTAGCCTGGAGTAGCTCAACTTTCACAATTCATGCCCTCTTTCTCTCAAAAATGCTGCAACAATTCCCTCTTTTTCTTTTGAGCTACTCAGGCTGGAGTGAAGGCTCAATGAACTAATTTTTGCACACACTGTCTGTGACCCAGCCAGAAAACCTGAAGAATTCAGCCAGTTATCAAATGAAGTGTCCATTTGGAGAACACTGCGTTTGGCTCGTTGAGTCTTCTGAGGCAATTCGAGAACCTGATGTATGGTGGGAGCAAAAAGCATCAACCTACCGATATAACATGGGCCTCCCCTAGCATTTTGAGGGACTGCTGACCAGGCTCGGTCTCCACAAATGAGGAAGGTTCCTGGGGGCAGTTTTTCCTGCACTACCTCTTGGAGTCGAATTGTTACAATATTCTAAATAGTTGTAATACAATGGTGATCTGGGAGACAATCAAGTGTTGTCATCTGTCAATTTTCCATTTTCTTGAGTTGGTTTGGTAGCATAAGATCCAAATATCAAACAGTAATTTCCTGGGACAGAACCCAAAAGACCAAATTCTTGAAAACTATCATCAGTAAATTTAAGGTTTTGCACAAATGCAACAGCTTGCGCTCCCAGAGTGCTATTTAAACTTATTTGAGCTCAGGTCCAAGTCTTGAACTCTGCCATGGGACCCAACGAGACTCCAAAATTAAACAAGTACGAAATAAAAACATTGAGGCCCACCACATTCTTCTCAGGTTCTTGAATGCCCTGTCTAACATGAAAGAAACAATCTTAATTTTAAACATAAACTATAACTTCTAAAAAACTAACTTCTGATAAATCTAACTTCACACTTATGATATTTCAACTTATTTTCTCTGAACTCTACAAAATTAATTTTCATCGGAACAGGATTCATCACGGGATGTTCCAGGCAAACTGTTGTTGTTCACGTTGTTATCACTGCGGGTTGATATCTTTTTCATCTATTTTTAAAATTCTGTTTCTGCCTTTTTGTATCAATGCAGCGAGAGCATCTGTCCTGTCCATCACACGACTTCTTGGTTGGATGGGTAAAAACACTCACTCAAGTAGAATTTCTGTTGATCCCCGTTGGGACCTCCCTCTTTTTCTTTTGCCATTGAAAGACAATGGCAAGATGAACAGAAAAATCACAGGCATTACTAAAACTTATTAAAAACTTAGCAAAAAAAAATTCTATAACATCATTAAAAACACACTTATAAAAAAAACTCAAAGCCCACGATCTTCTGTGGGTGAAACACAAATCTTTGCACAATCCACTTTTGCTGTGCATCCTCTGATCCACTTGTGGAGAGATCAGTGCCCTCTTGCAATTGAGAAGTTCCACATTCTTCACTGAAATCCATCCAGATTCTGCACCTGTTAAAACACAAACAAACCCAACACCCCCACAGGGACTGGAGGGTCCTCTCTCAATTCTGTTCCCTAAAACTTGCATGAAGAAATGGAAATATCAACATCTTTGTTATAAACATGAAAAACATTAAGAACAAAACAATGCATATAGTAAAGAAACTAGCAACAAATAAAAATCAATCAAATAATACACAATCAATATTACATATAAAATCACAGTTACCAAGTGCTACACTATCAAATTGTCATCCCAGAGTCTGCAGCAGCTGAAAAACCTTAAAACAACAGAGTTTTGGATAAAACATGTCCGGATCATGTCTCTCCAAAACCCCTTTGAGGCTCAGCTGTCCTGTATGGTCAAATTGTCAAGCCAAAAGGACTTGAATACTTTTTTGATGCAGAAAACACCTGGATCAATCACACCATCCACGTAGAGCCAGAGCCTGGCCAGAGCTCAAACTCTAATTGGAGGATATATTTAAAACAAAAGTCTTAAAAATAACAGTTATAAGTGAAAAACCTCATTATTAACAATTTATCAAAACATCAAATGATTGAACCTGTCTAAAATTTGTTTCAAGACAAAAATTCTCTAAATACAACAAACCTTTTCTTCAAAAATCTGAGAATTTGAAGTCTGAAATCTTGAACCAGAACTTGGACTATAAATTTTTAAAAGATGAACTGCAGCTGCATAGAAAATTGAATAAAGAAAACACATGAGTAGTTAAAAAATCAAACACACAGGATCCTGAAAAACACATCGTACAATCAATCACCTAAAAAAAAAAAAAAAACCCCATAAAACATATGAAAACTGACTGTAAATATTAAAACAACACCTCAATACCTTAACATCTTAATAATAATTCTTATCACAAAAATCAGACAACTTACATTATATGATCAACCTATTAACAAGAACTGTTTAAAATAGTTTAAAACAATCTTGTCAAGCATTCATATAACATTGGTAACAATCACTACTTATCATTACCTATAAAAACTTGACAATTATCATTTATCTTATTATCTATAAAAACTCAAAAACAGAAATTGTGAACTCAATGCCAACATTCCATCTGACTGACTTTTCTCAAATCTTTGCTTTCAAAGACATTTTTAGCAATTAAATCATTATTAACATGTCTTTTTTTTTTTTTTTTTTTTTTTTACAGTAGTTTTCATCCACATTGTATTTGAAATAACTTCGATTTGCATAATATCCATCCCTCTTGGTTTCTTGGAAAACACTCAGTATTGCTATACTTTTTCATTACGTCTTTTGTCTCCTGCGAGGAATTGAAAAAAAAAATTCTGTTGACATTTTTGCTGTAGTGTTGCCATCTCGCCATCGGTGGCACTGCTGCTCTCGGCGTTGTTGTTACCATGGCAACCAAGCTGTGCAGCGCCTCCGCCACCATTGCTGGGCGCTGCGGGGGGGGGGGGGGGGGGGGGAACGGGACGGTGCCGTCTCGCTCCCGTCCTTGCTGCGTCACTGTGGGGACGGGCAAGGAGACGCTCCTGATGCGGCCGCGCCCCGCCTGCTCCGACTCCAGCGCGGCCGAGCCCCGCGGAATGCCCGTCTCCACCCTTGCGCTGTTGCTCGGCAACAAGGAACTTTCTGTGTCTTGGCCGATGTCCGCTCCGCCCCGGGGCCGCCTCAGGCTCGGTGCCGGCTGGCCCCGCTCCGGCCGGCCCCGCTCTGCCTGCCGCTTCGCGGTCCGCCCAGGCGGCTGGCCGGTGCTCGCCGCCGCCGGGTACCGGCGAGCCACGCGTCTGCGCATGCACGCACCCGCGGCAGCCGCCGCCGCTGCCGCAGCGGGGGGGCGAAGGGCCGGCGCCGCCTCGCTCCCGTCTCCGCCCTGGTCTCTGCCTTGATCTCCGCCCCTGAGTTCCTCCTCCTGACTCAGCCCTGTTTCGTCACCAACTCCGCCTGCCTCCTCAGGTGTCTCCCCGCCTCCCAAGGGACCCGGGAGGGTCACTTCCTGGTCTGCCGCATTTTGCGAAACCGCCGAGCTGTTAACATCCGCTGCTCGCGAGCAGACTTCCACTCCGGGCGCAGCCACATCCCTGCTTTGTCTCGCGCCGGCCGGCCCCGCGCCGCCCGGCTCCGTGCCGCCCTCCAAACGAGCAACAACATCTCTGACAGAGGGGCTGACTGGAGCTTTCTGCCCGCGCACTGGCCGCATATTACAAACATTAAAGAATTTTTCAACCCGAGATGGCTTCCGAACTTCTATCTGTTCTGATGTGAACTGCTCAAATGCTTGAACTGCAGCTTCCGCTGCTTTTTGTCCGCGGCCCTGCTCTGTAAGGTATATAAAACTTTCTTCCCAACACCTCCAAGCTCTAATAGTGTTTTCTTGTCTTTTCTGCCCCCCGAGTCAATTGCTTGCATAAGATCGGACTCTTTTTATCTTTTTCCCTCTCTCAGAGAGGATATGTGAAGGAAACCGCGGTGCTCTTCCTCAGACGTTCTTGATACGTCCCCTTTCTTTCCCTTCGCGGCTTACCTCCAACCTCTGCGGGTTGCTCCGCTCGCTTTTCTTCGGCAAGGCAGCACCCCCGCTCCAGCTCCCCGGCCTCGGCCACGTCCACCCCCGCCGTTCGGGTCTCTTGTGAACGCCGAGGTCTTCCCAGTGCTCCACGGACTCTCGCAAACAAACAACAATGCGAAGAGTCTTTTTCCTCCCGTTGGGAACGGCCCAATTCGGAGTTTGGAGACTTCTGCTCCATCCCACTTGATCCCCGTTCACAAAAAGTGAATTTGGGATCCCGGTCCCGTCACCATGAGGCGATTTGGACCTGAATTTCTGTCGCGCGACTCAACCTCGACTGCCCGTTACTCTAAAAGTAATTTGGCAGCCTTTTCGGAGCCTCCTGAGTCCCTGTGCGGGCGCCACTTAAAGCCAGGGAACCTCAGGGAAACGGGAAACTGGACAAGACAAACGCACATCCAATCAATATGATTAATGCAACGTTCTCCGTTTATTCAAAATCAGGCGGAAGTTTATATAATCTTCTATATAGTTTACAGAAACAAAGACACTCTGATTGGTAGGCTAACATTGTTAAACTTTTCCTTAAAACGGCCTGCACTGTACACCATAAAACCTATACTAGTTAACACCCGGTGGTCCCTACAATACCTTAAGACTATTTTCTATCTGCGCAAAAACCCTGAATTTCTAACTGCGTCAGAGGCTTTGAAGGCCCCACCAGGCCTCAATCTGAGGCCTAGCCTGGAGTAGCTCAACTTTCACAATTCATGCCCTCTTTCTCTCAAAAATGCTGCAACGAAAGTATGAGGTCGGGGCAGCTCCTTTCTGGAATTTATCCTTCGATGTTTGGATTTTTTGCAGTTAGCTACCGGCTCAGGGCCACAGGACCCTGAGCACAAACATCAGCGGATTTCCCTGGGAAAGAAAACTCACCAGTCCAGGTTCCTGATATCAGTTTGTAGGGCTCCCCTGGGACACTCAGGGAGGCACAAGTATGAGGTGGGGGCAGTTCCTGTCTGGGAATTATCCTTCGATGCTCGGATATTGTGCAGTCAGCTCGCCGCTCAGGTCCACAGGACCCTAAGCACAAACATCGGATCTTTTCCCTGGGAAAGAAAACTCACCAGTCCAGGTTCCTGATGTCAGTTTGTAGGGCTCCCCTGTGACTGTCACGGCAGCACAAGTATTACGTGGGGGCAGCTCCTGTCTGGGACTTATCCTTTGATGTTCGGATTTTTTGCAGACAGCTTATCGCTCACGGCCAAAGGACCCTGAGCAGAAACATCGTCTCTTTTCCCTGGGAAAGAAAACTCACTAGTCCAGGTTCCTGATGTCAGTTTGTAGGGCTCCCCTGGGACTCTCTGGGCAGCACATGTATGAGGTGGGGGCAGCTCCTGTCTGGAACTTATCCTTCGATGTTCCGATTTTGTGCAGTCAGCTGCCTGCTCAGGGCCATAGGACTCTGAGCACAAACAATAGCTCTTTTCCCTGGGAAAGAAAACTCACCAGTCCAGGTTCCTTATGTCAGTTTGTAGGGCTCCCCTGGGACTCTCAGCGCAGCACAAGTATGAGGTGGGGGCAGCCCCGGCCCGGGACATATCTCTCGATGTGCGGATTTTTGCAATCAGCGTCCCACTCAGGGCCACAGGACCCTAAGCACAAACATCGGGTTTTTGGTCTGGGAAAGAAAACTCACCAGTCCAGGTTCCTGATGTCAGTTTTTACGGCTCCCCTGGGACTGTCAGGGCAGCACAATATGAGATGGGGGCAGCTCCTGTCTGGGACATATCCTTCGATGTTCCGATTTTTTGCAGACAGCTTCCCGCTCAGGGCCACAGGATTCGGAGCACAGACAACGGCTCTTTTGCATGGGAAAGTAAACTCACCAGTCAAGGTTCCTGATGTCAGTTTGTAGGCCTCTCCTCTGGGACGGTCAGGGCAGCACAAGTATGAGGTGGGGGCAGCCCCGGCCTGGCGCTTATCCTCTGATGTTCCGATTTGTCGCAGTCAGCTCCCTGCTCAGGGCCACAGGACCCTGAGCACAATCATCGGCTTTTTTCCCTGGGAAAGAAAACTCACCAGTCCAGGTTCCTGATGTCAGTTTGTCGGGCTCTCCTGGGACTCTCTGGGCAGCACAAGTATGAGGTGGGGGCAGCTCCTGTCTGGGACTTATCCTTCGATGTTTGGGTTTTTAGCAGTCAGCTGCCCGCTCAGGGCCACAATACTCGGCTCGCAAACATCGGCTTTTTTCCTTGGAAAAGAAAACTCACCAGTCCAGGTTCCTGATGTCAGTTTGTAGGGCTCCCCTGGGACTGTCAGGGAAGCACAAGTATGAGGTGGAGACAGCTCCTGTCTAGGACTTATCCTCTGATGTTCGGATTTTTTGCAGTCAGCTGCCTGCTCAGGGCCACAGGACCTTGAGCACAAACATCGGCTTTTTACCCTGGGAAAGAAAACTCACCAGTCCAGGTTCCTGATGTCAGTTTGTAGGGCTCTCCTGGGACTCTCAGGGCAGCACAAGTATGAGGTGGGGGCAGCTCCTGTCTGGGACTTATCCTTCGATGTTTGGATTTTTAGCACTCAGGTGCCCGCTCAGGGCCACAAGGCTCGGGTCGCAAGCATCGGCTTTTTTCCCTGGGAAAGAAAACTCACCAGTCCAGGATCCTGATGTCAGTTTGTAGGGCTCCCCTGGGACTGTCAGGGAAGCACAACTATGACGTGGAGACAGCTCCTGTCTGGGACTTATCCTCTGATGTTCGGATTTTTTGCAGTCAACTGCCTGCTCAGGGCCACAGGACCCTAAACACAAACATCGATTTTTTTTCCCTGGGAAAGAAAACTCACCAGTCCAGGTTCCTGATGTCAGTTTGTAGGGCTCCCCAGTGACTGTCAGGGCAGCACAAGTATTACGTGGGGGCAGATCCTGTCTGGGACTTATCCTTTGATGTTCGGATTTTTTGCAGACAGCTTACCGCTCAGGGCCACGTGACTCGGAGCACAAACAACGGCTCTTTTCCCTGGGAAAGAAAACTCACCAGTCCAGGTTCCTGATGTCAGTTTGTAGGGCTCCCCTGGGACTGTCAGGGCAGCACAAGTATGAGGTGGGGGCAGCCCCAGCCCGGGACATATCTTTCAACGTACGGATTATTTGCAATCAGCATCCTACACAGGGCCACAGGACCCTAAACACAGCCATTGGGTCTTTTCCCTGGGAAAGAAAACTCACCAGTCCAGGTTCCTGATGTCAGTTTGTAGAGGTCCCCTGGCACTCTCTGGGCAGCACAAGTATGAGGTGGAGAAAGCTCCTGTCTGGGACTTATCCTTCGATGTTCGGATTTTTTGCAGACAGCTTCCCGCTCAGGGCCACAGGGCCCTGAGCAAAAACATCGGCTTTTTTCCCTGGGAAAGAAAACTCACCAGTCCAGGTTCTTAATTTCAGTTTGTACGGCTCCCCTGGGACTCTCAGGGTAGCACAAGTATGAGGTGGGGGCAGCCCCGGCCTGGCGCTTATCCTCTGATCTTCCGATTTGTTGCAGTCAGCTCCCTGCTCTGGGCCACAGGACCCTGAGCATAAACATCGGCTTTTTTCCCTGGGAAAGAAAACTCACCAGTCCAGGTTCCTGATCTCAGTTTGTAGGGCTCCCCTGGGACTGTCAGGGCAGCACAAGTATGAGGTGGGGGCAACTCCTTTCTGGGACTAATCCTTTGATGTTCGGATTTTTTGCAGTCAGCTGCCCGCTCTGTGCCACAGGACCCTGAGCAGAAACATGGGCTCTTTTCCCTGGGAAAGAAAACTCACCAGTCCAGGTTCCTGATGTCAGTTTGTAGGGCTCCCCTGGGACTCTCTGGCCAGCACAAGTATGAGGTGGGTGCAGCTCCTGTCTGGGATTTATTCTTCGATGTTTGGATTTTTTGCAGTCAGCTGCCCGCTCAGGAGCACAGGACTCGGAGCACAAACATCAACTCTTTTCCCTGGGAAAGAAAACTCACCAGTCCAGGTTCCTGATGTCAGTTTTTAGGGCTCTCGTGGGACTCTCAGGGCAGCACAAGTATGAGGTGGGGGCAGTTCCTGTCTGGGACTTATCCTTCGATGTTCGGTTTTTTTGCAGACAGCTTCCCGCTCAGGGCCACAGGATTAGGAGCGCAAACAACGGCTCATTTCCCTGGGAAAGTAAACTCACCAGTCAAGGTTCCTGATGTCAGTTTGTAGGCCTCTCCTCTGGGACTGTCAGGGCAGCACAAGTATGAGGTGGGGGCAGGCCCGGCCTGGGACATATCCTTCGATGTTCGGATTTTTTGCAGTCAGCTTCCCGTTTAGGGCCACAGGACCCTGAGCACAAACATCAGCTGTTTTCCCTGGGAAAGAAAACTCACCAGTCCAGGTTCCTGATGTCAGTTTGTAGGGCTCCCCTGGGACTCTCAGGGTAGAACAAGTATGAGGTGGGGGCAGCCCCGGCCCAGGACATATCTCTCGACGTGCGGATTTTTTGCAATCAGCGTCCCACTCAGGGCCGCAGGACCCTAAGCACAAGCATCGGGTCTTTGGCCTGGGAAAGAAAACTCACCAGTCCAGGTTCCTGATGTCAGTTTGTAGGGCTCCCCTGGGACTCTCAGGGTAGCACAAGTATGAGGTGGGGGCAGCCCCGGCCTGGCGCTTATCCTCTGATGTTCCGATTCTTTGCAGTCAGCTCCCTGCTCAGGGCCACAGGACCGTGAGCACAAACATCAGGTGTTTTCCCTGGGAAAGAAAACTCACCAGTCCAGGTTCCTGATGTCAGTTTGTAGGGCTCCCCTGGAACTCTCAGGGTAGCACAAGTATGAGGTGGGGGTAGCCCCGGCCTGGCGCTTATCCTCGGATGTTCCGATTTGATGCAGTCAGCTCCCTGCTCAGGGCCACAAGACCCTGAGCACAAACATCGGCTTTTTTCCCTGGGAAAGAAAACTCACCAGTCCAGGTTCCTGATGTCAGTTTGTAGGGCTCCCCTGGGAATGTCAGGGCAGCACAAGTATGAGGTGGGGGCAGCCCCGGCCTGGCACTTATCCTCTGATGTTCCGATTTGTTGCAGTCAGCTCCCTGCTCAGGGCCACAGGACCCTGAGCACAAATATCGGCTTTTTTCCCTGGGAAAGAAAACTCACCAGTCCAGGTTCACGATGTCAGTTTGTAGGGCTCCCCTGGGACTGTCAGGTCAGCACAAGTATGAGGAAAGGGCAGCTCCTGTCTGGGACTTATCCTTCGATGTTCCGATTTTTTGCAGTCAGCTTCCCGCTCAGGGCCAGAGGACCCTGAGCACAAAAATCGGATCTTTTCCCTGGGAAAGAAAACTCACCAGTCAAGGTTCCTGATGTCAGTTTGTAGGGCTCCCCTGGGACTCTCAGGGCAGCACAAGAATGAGGTGGGAGCAGCCCCGGCCAAGGACATATCCTTCGACGTACGGAATTTTAGCAGTCACCTTACCGCTCAGCTCCACAGGACCCTGAGCACAAACAACGGCTCTTTTCCATGGGAAAGAAAACTCACCAGTCCAGGTTCCTGATGTCAGTTTGTAGGGCTCACCTGTGACTGTCAGGGCAGCACAAGTATGAGGTGGGGGCAGCCCCGGCCTGGGACATATCCTTCGACGTTCGGATTTTTTGCAATCAGCGTCCCACTCAGGCCCACAGGACCATAAACAAAACCTTCGGCTCTTTTCCCTGGGAAAGAAAACTCACCAGTCCAGGTTCCTGATATCAGTTTGTAGGGCTCCCCTGGGACACTCAGGGAGGCACAAGTATGAGGTGCGGGCAGTTCCTGTCTGGGAATTATCCTTCGATGCTCGGATTTTGTGCAGTCAGCTCGCCTCTCTGGGCCACAGGACCCTGAGCACAAACATCGGCTCTTTTCCCTGGGAAAGAAAACTCACCAGTCCAGGTTCCTGATGTCAGTTTGTAGGGCTCCCCTGTGACTGTCACGGCAGCACAAGCATTACGTGGGGGCAGCTCCTGTCTGGGACTTATCCTCTGATGTTCGGATTTTTTGCAGACAGCTTATCGCTCAGGGCCAAAGGACCCTGAGCAGAAACATCGTCTCTTTTCCCTGGGAAAGAAAACTCACTAGTCCAGGTTCCTGATGTCAGTTTGTAGGTCTCCCCTGGGACTCTCTGGGCAGCACATGTATGAGGTGGGGGCAGCTCCTGTCTGGAAATCATCCTTCGATGTTCCGATTTTGTGCAGTCAGCTGCCTGCTCAGGGCCATAGGACTCTGAGCACAAACAACGGCTCTTTTCCCTGGGAAAGAAAACTCACCAGTCCAGGTTCCTTATGTCAGTTTGTAGGGCTCTCCTGGGGCTCTCAGCGCAGCACAAGTATGAGGTGGGGGCAGCCCCGGCCCTGGACATATCTCTCGACGTGCGGATTTTTTGCAATCAGCGTCCCACTCAGGGCCACAGGACCCTAAGCACAAACATCGGGTTTTTGGCCTGGGAAAGAAAACTCACCAGTCCAGGTTCCTGATGTCAGTTTGTAGGGCTCCCCTGGGACTGTCAGGGCAGCACAAGTATGAGGTGGGGGCAGCTCCTGTCTGGGACATATCCTTCGATGTTCCGATTTTTTGCAGACAGCTTTCCGCTCAGGGCCACAGGATTCGAAGCACAAACAACGGCTCTTTTCCCTGGGAAAGTAAACTCACCAGTCAAGGTTCCTGATGTCAGTTTGCAGGCCTCTCCTCTGGGACTGTCAGGGTAGCACAAGTATGAGGTGGGGGCAGGCCCGGCCTGGGACATATCCTTCGATGTTCGCATTTTTTGCAGTCAGCTTCCCGTTTAGGGCCACAGGACCCTGAGCACAAACATCAGCTGTTTTCCCTGGGAAAGAAAACTCACCAGTCCAGGTTCCTGATGTCAGTTTGTAGGGCTCCCCTGGGAACCTCAGGGCAGCACAAGTATGAGGTGGGAGCAGCCCAGGCCCGAGACATATCCTAGGACGTAGGGATTTTTTGTAATCAGCGTCCCACTCAGGGCCACACGACCCGAAACACAAATATCGGCTGTTTTCCCTGGGCAAGAAAACTCACCAGTCCAGGTTCCTGATGTCAGTTTGCAGGGCTCCAATAGGACTCTCAGGTCATCCACGGCCTGGCACTTATCCTTCGATGTTCGGATTTTTTGCAGTCAGCTGCCTGTTCAGGGCCACAGAACGCTGAACACAAACATCGTCTCTTTTCCCTGGGAAAGAAAACTCACCAGTCCAGGTTCCTAATGTCAGTTTGTAGGGCTCTCCTGGGACTCTCTGGGCAGCACAAGTATGAGGTGGGGGCAGCTCCTGTCTGGGACTTATCCTTCGATGTTTGGGTTTTTAGCAGTCAGCTGCCCGCTCAGGGCCACAATACTCGGCTCGCAAACATCGGCTTTTTTCCTTGGAAAAGAAAACTCACCAGTCCAGGTTCCTGATGTCAGTTTGTAGGGCTCCCCTGGGACTGTCAGGGAAGCACAAGTATGAGGTGGAGACAGCTCCTGTCTAGGACTTATCCTCTGATGTTCGGATTTTTTGCAGTCAGCTGCCTGCTCAGGGCCACAGGACCTTGAGCACAAACATCGGCTTTTTACCCTGGGAAAGAAAACTCACCAGTCCAGGTTCCTGATGTCAGTTTGTAGGGCTCTCCTGGGACTCTCAGGGCAGCACAAGTATGAGGTGGGGGCAGCTCCTGTCTGGGACTTATCCTTCGATGTTTGGATTTTTAGCACTCAGGTGCCCGCTCAGGGCCACAAGGCTCGGGTCGCAAGCATCGGCTTTTTTCCCTGGGAAAGAAAACTCACCAGTCCAGGATCCTGATGTCAGTTTGTAGGGCTCCCCTGGGACTGTCAGGGAAGCACAACTATGACGTGGAGACAGCTCCTGTCTGGGACTTATCCTCTGATGTTCGGATTTTTTGCAGTCAACTGCCTGCTCAGGGCCACAGGACCCTAAACACAAACATCGATTTTTTTTCCCTGGGAAAGAAAACTCACCAGTCCAGGTTCCTGATGTCAGTTTGTAGGGCTCCCCAGTGACTGTCAGGGCAGCACAAGTATTACGTGGGGGCAGATCCTGTCTGGGACTTATCCTTTGATGTTCGGATTTTTTGCAGACAGCTTACCGCTCAGGGCCACGTGACTCGGAGCACAAACAACGGCTCTTTTCCCTGGGAAAGAAAACTCACCAGTCCAGGTTCCTGATGTCAGTTTGTAGGGCTCCCCTGGGACTGTCAGGGCAGCACAAGTATGAGGTGGGGGCAGCCCCAGCCCGGGACATATCTTTCAACGTACGGATTATTTGCAATCAGCATCCTACACAGGGCCACAGGACCCTAAACACAGCCATTGGGTCTTTTCCCTGGGAAAGAAAACTCACCAGTCCAGGTTCCTGATGTCAGTTTGTAGAGGTCCCCTGGCACTCTCTGGGCAGCACAAGTATGAGGTGGAGAAAGCTCCTGTCTGGGACTTATCCTTCGATGTTCGGATTTTTTGCAGACAGCTTCCCGCTCAGGGCCACAGGGCCCTGAGCAAAAACATCGGCTTTTTTCCCTGGGAAAGAAAACTCACCAGTCCAGGTTCTTAATTTCAGTTTGTACGGCTCCCCTGGGACTCTCAGGGTAGCACAAGTATGAGGTGGGGGCAGCCCCGGCCTGGCGCTTATCCTCTGATCTTCCGATTTGTTGCAGTCAGCTCCCTGCTCTGGGCCACAGGACCCTGAGCATAAACATCGGCTTTTTTCCCTGGGAAAGAAAACTCACCAGTCCAGGTTCCTGATCTCAGTTTGTAGGGCTCCCCTGGGACTGTCAGGGCAGCACAAGTATGAGGTGGGGGCAACTCCTTTCTGGGACTAATCCTTTGATGTTCGGATTTTTTGCAGTCAGCTGCCCGCTCTGTGCCACAGGACCCTGAGCAGAAACATGGGCTCTTTTCCCTGGGAAAGAAAACTCACCAGTCCAGGTTCCTGATGTCAGTTTGTAGGGCTCCCCTGGGACTCTCTGGCCAGCACAAGTATGAGGTGGGTGCAGCTTCTGTCTGGGATTTATTCTTCGATGTTTGGATTTTTTGCAGTCAGCTGCCCGCTCAGGAGCACAGGACTCGGAGCACAAACATCAACTCTTTTCCCTGGGAAAGAAAACTCACCAGTCCAGGTTCCTGATGTCAGTTTTTAGGGCTCTCGTGGGACTCTCAGGGCAGCACAAGTATGAGGTGGGGGCAGTTCCTGTCTGGGACTTATCCTTCGATGTTCGGTTTTTTTGCAGACAGCTTCCCGCTCAGGGCCACAGGATTAGGAGCGCAAACAACGGCTCATTTCCCTGGGAAAGTAAACTCACCAGTCAAGGTTCCTGATGTCAGTTTGTAGGCCTCTCCTCTGGGACTGTCAGGGCAGCACAAGTATGAGGTGGGGGCAGGCCCGGCCTGGGACATATCCTTCGATGTTCGGATTTTTTGCAGTCAGCTTCCCGTTTAGGGCCACAGGACCCTGAGCACAAACATCAGCTGTTTTCCCTGGGAAAGAAAACTCACCAGTCCAGGTTCCTGATGTCAGTTTGTAGGGCTCCCCTGGGACTCTCAGGGTAGAACAAGTATGAGGTGGGGGCAGCCCCGGCCCAGGACATATCTCTCGACGTGCGGATTTTTTGCAATCAGCGTCCCACTCAGGGCCGCAGGACCCTAAGCACAAGCATCGGGTCTTTGGCCTGGGAAAGAAAACTCACCAGTCCAGGTTCCTGATGTCAGTTTGTAGGGCTCCCCTGGGACTCTCAGGGTAGCACAAGTATGAGGTGGGGGCAGCCCCGGCCTGGCGCTTATCCTCTGATGTTCCGATTCTTTGCAGTCAGCTCCCTGCTCAGGGCCACAGGACCGTGAGCACAAACATCAGGTGTTTTCCCTGGGAAAGAAAACTCACCAGTCCAGGTTCCTGATGTCAGTTTGTAGGGCTCCCCTGGAACTCTCAGGGTAGCACAAGTATGAGGTGGGGGTAGCCCCGGCCTGGCACTTATCCTCGGATGTTCCGATTTGATGCAGTCAGCTCCCTGCTCAGGGCCACAAGACCCTGAGCACAAACATCGGCTTTTTTCCCTGGGAAAGAAAACTCACCAGTCCAGGTTCCTGATGTCAGTTTGTAGGGCTCCCCTGGGAATGTCAGGGCAGCACAAGTATGAGGTGGGGGCAGCTCCTGTCTGGGACTTATCCTTCGATGTTTGGATTTTTAGCAGTCAGGTGCCCGCTCAGGGCCACAAGACGCGGGTCGCAAACATCGGCTTTTTTCCCTGGGAAAGAAAACTCACCAGTCCAGGTTCCTGATGTCAGTTTGCAGGGCTCCCATGGGACTCTCAGCGCAGCACAAGTATGAGGTGGGGGCAGCCCCGGGCCGGGACATATCTCTCGACGTATGGATATTTTGCAATCAGCGTCCTACTGAGGGTCACAGGACCCTAAACACAAACATCGGCTTATTTCCCTGGGAAAGAAAACTCACCAGTCCAGGTTCCTGATGTCAAGTTGTAGGGCTCCCCTGAGACTCTCAGGGTAGCACAAGTATAAGGTGGAGGCAGCTCCTGTCTGGGACTTATCCTTCGATGTTCCGATTTTTTGCAGTCAGCTTCCCGCTCAGGGCCACAGGACCCTGAGCACAAACATCGTCTCTTTTCCCTGGGAAAGAAAACTCACCAGTCCAGGTTCCTGATGTCAGTTTGTAGGGCTCCCCTGGGACTGTCAGGGCAGCACAAGTATGAGGTGGGGGCAGCCCCGGCCTGGCCCTTATCCTCTGATGTTCCGATTTGTTGCAGTCAGCTCCCTGCTCAGGGCCACAGGACCCTGAGCACAAATATCGGCTTTTTTCCCTGGGAAAGAAAACTCACCAGTCCAGGTTCACGATGTCAGTTTGTAGGGCTCCCCTGGGACTGTCAGGTCAGCACAAGTATGAGGTAAGGGCAGCTCCGGTCTGGGACTTATCCTTCGATGTTCCGATTTTTTGCAGACAGCTTCCCGCTCAGGGCCAGAGGACCCTGAGCACAAACATCGGATCTTTTCCCTGGGAAAGAAAACTCACCAGTCCAGGTTCCTGATGTCAGTTTGTAGGGCTCCCCTGGGACTCTCAGGGCAGCACAAGAATGAGGTGGGAGCAGCCCCGGCCAAGGACATATCCTTCGACGTACGGAATTTTAGCAGTCACCTTACCGCTCAGCTCCACAGGACCCTGAGCACAAACAATGGCTCTTTCCCCTGGGAAAGAAAACTCACCAGTCCAGGTTCCTGATGTCAGTTTTTAGGGCTCCCCTGGGACTCTCAGGGCAGCAGAAGTATGAGGTGGGGGCAGCTCCTGTCTGGGACTTATCCTTCGATGTTCGGTTTTTTTGCAGACAGCTTCCCGCTCAGGGCCACAGGATTCGGAGCACAAACAACGGCTCTTTTCCATGGGAAAGAAAACTCACCAGTCCAGGTTCCTGATGTCAGTTTGTAGGGCTCACCTGTGACTGTCAGGGCAGCACAAGTATGAGGTGGGGGCAGCCCCGGCCTGGGACATATCCTTCGACGTTCGGATTTTTTGCAATCAGCGTCCCACTCAGGCCCACAGGACCATAAACAAAACCTTCGGCTCTTTTCCCTGGGAAAGAAAACTCACCAGTCCAGGTTCCTGATATCAGTTTGTAGGGCTCCCCTGGGACACTCAGGGAGGCACAAGTATGAGGTGCGGGCAGTTCCTGTCTGGGAATTATCCTTCGATGCTCGGATTTTGTGCAGTCAGCTCGCCTCTCTGGGCCACAGGACCCTGAGCACAAACATCGGCTCTTTTCCCTGGGAAAGAAAACTCACCAGTCCAGGTTCCTGATGTCAGTTTGTAGGGCTCCCCTGTGACTGTCACGGCAGCACAAGCATTACGTGGGGGCAGCTCCTGTCTGGGACTTATCCTCTGATGTTCGGATTTTTTGCAGACAGCTTATCGCTCAGGGCCAAAGGACCCTGAGCAGAAACATCGTCTCTTTTCCCTGGGAAAGAAAACTCACTAGTCCAGGTTCCTGATGTCAGTTTGTAGGTCTCCCCTGGGACTCTCTGGGCAGCACATGTATGAGGTGGGGGCAGCTCCTGTCTGGAAATCATCCTTCGATGTTCCGATTTTGTGCAGTCAGCTGCCTGCTCAGGGCCATAGGACTCTGAGCACAAACAACGGCTCTTTTCCCTGGGAAAGAAAACTCACCAGTCCAGGTTCCTTATGTCAGTTTGTAGGGCTCTCCTGGGGCTCTCAGCGCAGCACAAGTATGAGGTGGGGGCAGCCCCGGCCCTGGACATATCTCTCGACGTGCGGATTTTTTGCAATCAGCGTCCCACTCAGGGCCACAGGACCCTAAGCACAAACATCGGGTTTTTGGCCTGGGAAAGAAAACTCACCAGTCCAGGTTCCTGATGTCAGTTTGTAGGGCTCCCCTGGGACTGTCAGGGCAGCACAAGTATGAGGTGGGGGCAGCTCCTGTCTGGGACATATCCTTCGATGTTCCGATTTTTTGCAGACAGCTTTCCGCTCAGGGCCACAGGATTCGAAGCACAAACAACGGCTCTTTTCCCTGGGAAAGTAAACTCACCAGTCAAGGTTCCTGATGTCAGTTTGCAGGCCTCTCCTCTGGGACTGTCAGGGTAGCACAAGTATGAGGTGGGGGCAGGCCCATCCTGGGACATATCCTTCGATGTTCGCATTTTTTGCAGTCAGCTTCCCGTTTAGGGCCACAGGACCCTGAGCACAAACATCAGCTGTTTTCCCTGGGAAAGAAAACTCACCAGTCCAGGTTCCTGATGTCAGTTTGTAGGGCTCCCCTGGGAACCTCAGGGCAGCACAAGTATGAGGTGGGAGCAGCCCAGGCCCGAGACATATCCTTCGACGTAGGGATTTTTTGTAATCAGCGTCCCACTCAGGGCCACACGACCCGAAACACAAATATCGGCTGTTTTCCCTGGGAAAGAAAACTCACCAGTCCAGGTTCCTGATGTCATTTTGCAGGGCTCCCATGGGACTCTCAGCGCAGCACAAGTATGAGGTGGGGGCAGCCCCGGGCCGGGACATATCTCTCGACGTATGGATATTTTGCAATCAGCGTCCTACTGAGGGTCACAGGACCCTAAACACAAACATCGGCTTATTTCCCTGGGAAAGAAAACTCACCAGTCCAGGTTCCTGATGTCAAGTTGTAGGGCTCCCCTGAGACTCTCAGGGTAGCACAAGTATAAGGTGGAGGCAGCTCCTGTCTGGGACTTATCCTTCGATGTTCCGATTTTTTGCAGTCAGCTTCCCGCTCAGGGCCACAGGACCCTGAGCACAAACATCGTCTCTTTTCCCTGGGAAAGAAAACTCACCAGTCCAGGTTCCTGATGTCAGTTTGTAGGGCTCCCCTGGGACTGTCAGGGCAGCACAAGTATGAGGTGGGGGCAGCCCCGGCCTGGCCCTTATCCTCTGATGTTCCGATTTGTTGCAGTCAGCTCCCTGCCCAGGGCCACAGGACCCTGAGCACAAATATCGGCTTTTTTCCCTGGGAAAGAAAACTCACCAGTCCAGGTTCCTGATGTCAGTTTTTACGGCTCCCCTGGGACTGTCAGGTCAGCACAAGTATGAGGTGGAGGCAGCTCCTGTCTGGGACTTATCCTTCGATGTTCCGATTTTTTGCAGTCAGCTTCCCGCTCAGGGCCAGAGGACCCTGAGCACAAACATCGGATCTTTTCCCTGGGAAAGAAAACTCACCAGTCAAGGTTCCTGATGTCAGTTTGTAGGGCTCCCCTGGGACTCTCAGGGCAGCACAAGAATGAGGTGGGAGCAGCCCCGGCCAAGGACATATCCTTCGACGTACGGAATTTTAGCAGTCACCTTACCGCTCAGCTCCACAGGACCCTGAGCACAAACAATGGCTCTTTCCCCTGGGAAAGAAAACTCACCAGTCCAGGTTCCTGATGTCAGTTTGTAGGGCTCCCCTGGGACTCTCAGGGCAGCAGAAGTATGAGGTGGGGGCAGCTCCTGTCTGGGACTTATCCTTCGATGTTCGGTTTTTTTGCAGACAGCTTCCCGCTCAGGGCCACAGGATTCGGAGCACAAACAACGGCTCTTTTCCATGGGAAAGAAAACTCACCAGTCCAGGTTCCTGATGTCAGTTTGTAGGGCTCACCTGTGACTGTCAGGGCAGCACAAGTATGAGGTGGGGGCAGCCCCGGCCTGGGACATATCCTTCGACGTTCGGATTTTTTGCAATCAGCGTCCCACTCAGGCCCACAGGACCATAAACAAAACCTTCGGCTCTTTTCCCTGGGAAAGTAAACTCACCAGTCCAGGTTCCTGATATCAGTTTGTAGGGCTCCCCTGGGACACTCAGGGAGGCACAAGTATGAGGTGCGGGCAGTTCCTGTCTGGGAATTATCCTTCGATGCTCGGATTTTGTGCAGTCAGCTCGCCTCTCTGGGCCACAGAACCCTGAGCACAAACATCGGCTCTTTTCCCTGGGAAAGAAAACTCACCAGTCAAGGTTCCTGATGTCAGTTTGCAGGCCTCTCCTCTGGGACTGTCAGGGCAGCACAATTATGAGCTGGATGCAGCTTTTGTATGTGGCCCATCCTTCG
The DNA here is from genome assembly GCF_048771995.1 of Taeniopygia guttata. Taxonomy (NCBI): domain Eukaryota; kingdom Metazoa; phylum Chordata; class Aves; order Passeriformes; family Estrildidae; genus Taeniopygia; species Taeniopygia guttata. The sequence continues at coordinate 20,630,535 of NC_133024.1, read as the reverse complement.
ATGTTCGGATTTTTTGCAATCTACTGCCTGCCCAGGGCCACAGGACCTTGAGCAGAAACATTGGCTCTTTTCCCTGGGAAAGAAAACTCACCAGTCCAGGTTCCTGATGTCAGTTTGTAGGGCTCCTCTGGGACTGGCAGGGCAGCACAAGTAAGAGGTGGAGACAGCTTCTGTATGGGGCCCATCCTTCGATGTTCAGATTTTTTGCAATCAGCTGCCTGCCCAGGGCCACAGGACCCTGAGCAGAAACGTCGACTGTTTTCCCTGGGAAAGAAAACTCACCAGTCCAGGTTCCTGATGTCAGTTTGTAGGGCTCCTCTGGGACTGTCAGGGCAGCACAAGTGTGTGGTGGGGGAAGATCCGGTCTGGGACTTATCCTTCGATGTTCGGATTTTTTGCAATCAGAATCCAGGTCAGAGCCACAGGGCCCTGAGCAGAAACATCGGCGGTTTTCCCTGGGAAAGAAAACTCACCAGTCCAGGTTCCTGATGTCAGTTTGTAGGGCTCCTCTGGGACTGTCAGGGCAGCACAAGTATGAGGTGGGGGCAACTACTGTATGGGGCCCACCCTTCGATATTCTAATTTTTTGCAATCAGCTGCCTGCTCAGAGCCACTGGACCGTGAGCAGAAACATCGGCTGTTTTCCCTGGGAAAGAAAACTCACTAGTCCAGCTTCCTGATGTCAGTTTGTAGGGCTCCCCTAGGACTGTCAGGGCAGCACAACTATGAGGTGGAAGCAGCTCCTGTATGGGACTTATCCTTCGACGTTCGGATTTTTTGCAATCAGCTTCCCGCTAAGGGCCACAGGGCCCTGAGCACAAACATCAACTGTTTTACCTGGGAAAGAAAACTCACCAGTCCAGGTTCCTGATGTCAGTTTTTAGGGCTCCTCTTGGACTTTCTGGGCAGCACAAGTATGAGGTGGAGGCAACTACTGTACGGGGCCCATCCTTCAATGTTTGGATTTTTTGCAATCAGCTGCCAGCTCAGGGCCACAGGACCCTGAGCAGAAACATCGGCTCTTTTCCCGGGGAAAGGAAACGCACCAGCCCCGGTTCCTGATGTCAGTTTGTAGGGCTCCTCTGGGACTGTCAGGGCAGCACAAGTATGAGGTGGGGGCAGCTCCGGTCTGGGACTTACCATTCGATGTTCGAATTTTTTGCAGTCAGCAGCCAGCTCAGAGCCACAGGGTCAAGAGCAGAAACATCGGCTGTTTTCCCTGGGAAAGAAAACTCACCAGTCCAGGTTCCTGATGTCAGTTTGTAGGGCTCCTCTGGGACTGTCAGGGCAGCACAAGTCTGAGGTGGAGACAGCTTCTGTATGGGGCCCATCCTTCGATGTTCGGATTTATTGCAATCAGCTGCCTGCCCAGGGCCACAGGGCCCTGAGCAGAAACATCGGCTGTTTTCCCTAGGAAAGAAAATTCACCAGTCCAGGTTCCTGATGTCAGTTTGTAGGGCTCCTCTGGGACTGTCAGGGCAGCACAAGTATGAGGTGGACGCAGCTTCTGTATAGGGGCCATCCTTCGATGTTCTTATTTTTTGCAGTCAGCTGCCTGCTCAGAGCCACAGGGCCCTCAGGACAAACATCGGAGTTTTTCCCTGGGAAAGAAAACTCACCAGTCCACGTTCCTGATGTCAGTTTGTAGGGCTCCTCTGGGACTGTCAGGGCAGCACAATTATGAGCTGGATGCAGCTTTTGTATGTGGCCCATCCTTCGATGTTTGGATTTTTTGCAATCTACTGCCTGCCCAGGGCCACAGGACCTTGAGCAGAAACATTGGCTCTTTTCCCTGGGAAAGAAAACTCACCAGTCCAGGTTCCTGATGTCAGTTTGTAGGGCTCCTCTCGGACTGTCAGGGCAGCACAAGTATGAGGTGGAGGCAACTACTGTATGGGGCCCACCCTTCGATGTTCTAATTTTTTGCAATCAGCTGCCTGCTCAGAGCCACTGGACCGTGAGCAGAAACATCGGCTGTTTTCCCTGGGAAAGAAAACTCACCAGTCCAGGTTCCTGATATCAGTTTGTAGGGCTCCTCTGGGACTGTCAGGGCAGCACAAGTATGAGGTGGAGACAGCTTCTGTATGGGGCCCATCCTTCGATGTTCGGATTTTTTGCAATCATCTGCCTGCCCAGGGCCACAGGACCGTGAGCAGAAACATCGGCTGTTTTCCCTGGGAAAGAAAACTCACCAGTCCAGGTTCCTGATGTCAGTTTGTAGGGCTCCTCTTGGACTTTCTGGGCAGCACAATTATGAGGTGGAGGAAACGACTGTATGGGGCCCATCCGTCGATGTTCGGATTTTTTCCAATCAGCTGCCTGCTCAGGGCCACCGGACCGTGTGCAGAAACATCGGCACTTTTCCCTGGGAAAGAAAACTCACCAGTCCAGGTTCCTGATGTCAGTTTGTAGGGCTCCTCTGGGATTGTCAGGGAAGCACAAGTATGAGGTGGAGGAAACTACTGTATGGGGCCCACCCTTCGATGTTCTAATTTTTTGCAATCAGCTGCCTGCTCAGAGCCACTGGACCATGAGCAGAAACATTGGTTGTTTTCCCTGGGAAAGAAAACTCACCAGTCCAGGTTCCTGATGTCAGTTTGTAGGGCTCCCCTGGGACTCTCAGGGCAGCACAAGTATGAGGTTGGGGCAGGCCCAGTCTGCGATTTAACCTTCGATGTTCGGATTTGTTGCATACAGCTGCCTGCTCAGAGCGACAGGGCCCTCAGCACAAACATCGGCATCTTTCCCTGGGAAAGAAAACTCAACAGTCTAGGTTCCTGATGTCAGTTTGTAGTCGCTCCCCTGGGACTGTCAGGGCAGCAAAATTATGAGGTGGAGGCAGATTCTCTATGGGGCCCATCCATCGATATATGGATTTTTTGCAGTCAGCTCCGCGCTAAGGGGCACAGGGCCCTGAGCAAAAACATCGGCTGTTTCCCCTGGGAAAGAAAACTCACCAGTCCAGGTTCCTGATGTCAGTTTGTAGGGCTCCTCTGGGACTGTCAGGGCAGCACAAGTATGAGGTGGAGGCAGCTTTTGTATGGGGCCCATCCTTCGATCTTCGGATTTTCTGAAATCTACTGCCTGCCCAGAGCCACAGGACCATGAGCAGAAACATCGGCGGTTTTCCCTGGGAAAGAAAACTCACCAGTCCAGGTTCTTGATATCAGTTTGTAGGGCTCCTCTGGGACTGTCAGGGCAGCACAAGTATGAGGTGGAGGCAGCTCCTTTTATGGGACTTATCCTTCGATGTTTCGATTTTTTGCCGTCAGCAGCCGGCTCAGAGCCACAGGGCCCTGAGCACAATCATCGGCTGTTTTCCCTGGGAAAGAAAACTCACCAGTCCGGGTTCCTGATGTCAGTTTGTCGGGCTCCTCTGGGACTGTCAGGGCAGCAGAAATATAAGGTTGTGGCAGATTTTCTATGGGGCCCATCGTTCGATGTTCGGATTTTTTGCAGTCAGCTCCCCGCTAATGGGCACAGGGCCCTGAGCAAAAACATCAGCTGTTTTCCCTGGGAAAGAAAACTCACCAGGCCAGGTTCCTGATGTCAGTTTGTAGGGCTCCTCTGGGAGTGTCAGGGCAGAACAAGTATGAGGTGGAGGCAGCTTCTGTATGGGGCCCATCCTTCAATGTTTGGATTTTTTGCAATCAGCTGCCTGCTCAGGGCCACAGGACCCTGAGCAGAAACATCGGCTGTTTTCCCGGGGAAAGAAAACGCACCAGCCCCGGTTCCTGATGTCAGTTTGTAGGGCTCCTCTGGGACTGTCAGGGCAGCACAACTTTGAGGTGGAGGCAGCTTCTGTATGGGGCCCATCCTTCCATTTTTGGATTTTTTGCAATCAGCTCCCCGCTAAGGGGCACAGGGCCCTGGGCAGAAACATCGGCTGTTTTCCCTGGGAAAGAAAACTCACCAGGCCAGGTTCCTGATGTCAGTTTGTAGGGCTCCTCTTGGACTTTCAGGGCAGCACAAGTATGAGGTGGAGGAAACTTCTGTATGGGGCCCACCCTTCGATGTTCGGATTTTTTGCAATCAGCTGCCTGCTCAGGGCCACAGGACCGCGAGCAGAAACATCGGCTGTTTCCCTGGGAAAGAAAATTCACCAGTCCAGGTTCCTGATGTCAGTTTTTAGGGCTCCTCTGGGACTGTCAGGGCAGCACATGTATGAGATGGAGGTAGCTTCTGTATGGGACTTATCCTTCGATGTTCGGATTTTTTGCAGTCAGCAGCCGGATCAGAGCCACAAGACCCTGAGCGCAAACATCGGCTGTTTTCCCTGGGAAGGAAAACTCACCAGTCCAGGTTCCTGATGTCAGTTTGTAGGGCTCCCCTGGGACTGTCAGGGCAGCACAAGTATGAGATGGAGGCAGCTTCTGTATGGGACTTATCCTTCGATGTTCGGATTTTTTGCAGTCAGCAGCCGGATCAGAGCCACAAGGCCCTGAGCGCAAACATCGGCTGTTTTCCCTGGGAAGGAAAACTCACCAGTCCAGGTTCCTGATGTCAGTTTGTAGGGCTCCCCTGGGACTGTCAGGGCAGCACAAGTATGAGATGGAGGCAGCTTCTGTATGGGACTTATCCTTCGATGTTCGGATTTTTTGCAGTCAGCAGCCGGATCAGAGCCACAAGGCCCTGAGCGCAAACATCGGCTGTTTTCCCTGGGAAGGAAAACTCACCAGTCCAGGTTCCTGATGTCAGTTTGTCGGGCTCCTCTGGGACTGTCAGGGCAGCACAATTATGAGCTGGATGCAGCTTCTGTATGTGGCCCATCCTTCGATGTTCGGATTTTTTGCAATCTACTGCCTGCCCAGGGCCACAGGACCTTGAGCAGAAACATTGGCTCTTTTCCCTGGGAAAGAAAACTCACCAGTCCAGGTTCCTGATGTCAGTTTGTAGGGCTCCTCTGGGACTGTCAGGGCAGCACAAGTAAGAGGTGGAGACAGCTTCTGTATGGGGCTCATCCTTCGATGTTCGGATTTTTTGCAATCAGCTGCCTGCCGAGGGCCACAGGACCCTGAGCAGAAACGTCGGCTGTTTTCCCTGGGAAAGAAAACTCACCAGTCCAGGTTCCTGATGTCAGTTTGTAGGGCTCCTCTGGGACTGTCAGGGCAGCACAAGTATGTGGTGGGGGAAGACCCGGTCTGGGACTTATCCTTCGATGTTCGGATTTTTTGCAATCAGAATCCAGGTCAGAGCCACAGGGCCCTGAGCACATACATCGGCTGTTTTCCCTGGGAAAGAAAACTCACCAGTCCAGGTTCCTGATGTCAGTTTGTAGGGCTCCTCTCGGACTGTCAGGGCAGCACAGGTATGAGGTGGGGGCAACTACTGTATGGGGCCCACCCTTCGATATTCTAAATTTTTGCAATCAGCTGCCTGCTCAGAGTGACTGGACCGTGAGCAGAAACATCGGCTGTTTTCCCTGGGAAAGAAAACTCATCAGTCCAGGTTCCTGATGTCAGTTTGTAGGGCTCCCCTGGGACTGTCAGGGCAGCACAATTATGAGGTGGAAGCAGCTCCTGTATGGGACTTATCCTTCGACGTTCGGATTTTTTGCAATCAGCTGCCGGCTGAGCCACAGGGCCCTGAGCACAAACATCAACTGTTTTACCTGGGAAAGAAAACTCACCAGTCCAGGTTCCTGATGTCAGTTTTTAGGGCTCCTCTGGGACTGTCAGGGCAGCACAAGTATGAGGTGGAGGCAACTACTGTACGGGGCCCACCCTTCGATGTTCTAATTTTTTGCAATCAGCTGCCTGCTCAGGGCCACAGGACCGTGAGCAGAAACATTGGTTATTTTCCGTGGGGAAGAAAACTCAACAGTCCAGGTTCCTGATGTCAGTTTGTAGGGCTCCTCTGGGACTGTCAGGGCAGCACAAGTATGAGGTGGGGGCAGCTCCGGTCTGCGACTTATCCTTCGATTTTCGGATTTTTTGCAGTCAGCTGCCGGCTCAGAGCCACAGGGCCCTGAGCACAATCATCAGCTGTTTTCCCTGGGAAGGAAAACTCACCAGTCCAGGTTGCTGATGTCAGTTTGTAGGGCTCCTCTGGGACTGTCAGGGCAGCACAAGTATGAAGTGGGGGCAGGTCCGGTCTGGGATTTAACCTTCGATGTTCGGAATTGTTGCATACAGCTGCCTGCTCAGAGCCACAGGGCCCTCAGCACAAATATCGGCATTTTTCCCTGGGAAAGAAAACTCACCAGTCTAGGTTCTTGATGTCAGTTTGTAGTCGCTCCTCTGGGACTGTCAGGGCAGCACAAGTATGAGGTGGACGCAGATTCTCTATGGGGCCCATCCATCGATATTCGGATTTTTTGCAGTCAGCTCCGCGCTAAGTGGCACAGGACCCTGAGCAAAAACATCGGCTGTTTTCCCTGGGAAAGAAAACTCACCAGTCCAGGTTCCTGATGTCAGTTTGTAGGGCTCCTCTGGGACTGTCAGGGCAGCAAAAATATGAGGTGGAGGCAGCTATTCTATGGGGCCCATCCTTCAATGTTCGGATTTTTTGAAATCTACTGCCTGCCCAGGGCCACAGGACCTTGAGCAGAAACATCGGCTGTTTTCCCTGGGAAAGAAAACTCACCAGTCCAGGTTCCTGATGTCAGTTTGTAGGGCTCCTCTGGGACTGTCAGGGCAGCAAAAATATGAGGTGGAGGCAGCTATTCTATGGGGCCCATCCTTCAATGTTCGGATTTTTTGAAATCTACTGCCTGCCCAGGGCCACAGGACCTTGAGCAGAAACATCGGCTGTTTTCCCTGGGAAAGAAAACTCACCAGTCCAGGTTCCTGATGTCAGTTTGTAGGGCTCCTCTGGGACTGTCAGGGCAGCACAAGTATGAAGTGGAGGCAGCTCCTTGTATGGGACTTATCCTTAGATGTTTCGATTTTTTGCCGTCAGCAGCCGGCTCAGAGCCACAGGGCCCTGAGCACAATCATCGGCTGTTTTCCCTGGGAAAGAAAACTCACCAGTCCAGGTTCCTGATGTCAGTTTGTAGGGCTCCTCTGGGACTGTCAGGGCAGCAAAAGTATGTGGGGGAGACAGCTTCTCTATGGGGCCCATCCTTCGATGTTCGGATTTTTTGCAATCAGCTGCCTGCCCAGGGCCACAGCACCACGAACAGAAACATCGGCTGTTTTCCCTGGGAAAGAAAATTCACCAGTCCAGGTTCCTGATGTCAGTTTGTAGGGCTCCTCTGGGACTGTCAGGGCAGCACAAGTATGAGGTGGAGGCAACTACTCTATGGGGCCCACCCTTCTATGTTCTAATTTTTTGCAATCAGCTGCCTGCTCAGAGCCACTGGACCGTGAGCAGAAACATCAACTGTTTTCCCTAGGAAAGACAATTCACCATTTCAGGTTCCTGATGTCAGTTTGAAGGGCTCCTCTGGGACTGTCAGGGCAGCACAAGTGAGAGGTGGAGACAGCTTCTGTATGGGGCCCATCCTTCGATGTTCGGATTTTTTGCAATCAGCTGCCTGCCCAGGGCCACAGGACCCTGAGCACAAACATTGGTTGTTTTCCCTGGGAAAGAAAACTCACCAGTCCAGGTTCCTGCTGTTAGTTTGTAGGGCTCCTCTGGGACTGTCAGGGCAGCACAAGTATGAGGGGGAGACAGCTTCTTTATGGGGCCCATCCTTCGATGTTTGGATTTTTTGCAATCAGCTGCCTGCTCAGAGCCACTGGACCGTGAGCAGAAACATCGGCTGTTTACCCTGGGAAAGAAAATTCACCAGTCCAGGCTCCTGATGTCAGTTTGTAGGGCTCCTCTGGGACTGTCAGGCCAGCACAACTTTGAGGTGGAGGCAGCATCTGTATGGGGCCCATCCTTCCATTTTTGGATTTTTTGCAATCAGCTCCCCGCTAAGGGGCACAGGGCCCTGGGCAGAAACATCGGCTGTTTTCCCTGGGAAAGAAAACTCACCAGGCCAGGTTCCTGATGTCAGTTTGTAGGGCTCCTCTTGGACTTTCAGGGCAGCACAAGTATGAGGTGGAGGAAACTTCTGTATGGGGCCCACCCTTCGATGTTCGGATTTTTTGCAATCAGCTGCCTGCTCAGGGCCACAGGACCGTGAGCAGAAACATCGGCTGTTTCCCTGGGAAAGAAAATTCACCAGTCCAGGTTCCTGATGTCAGTTTTTAGGGCTCCTCTGGGACTGTCAGGGCAGCACATGTATGAGATGGAGGTAGCTTCTGTATGGGACTTATCCTTCGATGTTCGGATTTTTTGCAGTCAGCAGCCGGATCAGAGCCACAAGACCCTGAGCGCAAACATCGGCTGTTTTCCCTGGGAAGGAAAACTCACCAGTCCAGGTTCCTGATGTCAGTTTGTAGGGCTCCCCTGGGACTGTCAGGGCAGCACAAGTATGAGATGGAGGCAGCTTCTGTATGGGACTTATCCTTCGATGTTCGGATTTTTTGCAGTCAGCAGCCGGATCAGAGCCACTAGGCCCTGAGCGCAAACATCGGCTGTTTTCCCTGGGAAGGAAAACTCACCAGTCCAGGTTCCTGATGTCAGTTTGTAGGGCTCCCCTGGGACTGTAAGGGCAGCACAAGTATGAGATGGAGGCAGCTTCTGTATGGGACTTATCCTTCGATGTTCGGATTTTTTGCAGTCAGCAGCCGGATCAGAGCCACAAGGCCCTGAGCGCAAACATCGGCTGTTTTCCCTGGGAAGGAAAACTCACCAGTCCAGGTTCCTGATGTCAGTTTGTCGGGCTCCTCTGGAACTGTCAGGGCAGCACAAGTATGAGGTGGAGGCAGCTTCTGTATGGGGCCCATCCTTCGATATTCGGATTTTTTGCAATCAGCTGCCTGCTCAGGGCCGCAGGACCATGAGCAGAAACATCGGCTGTTTTCCCTGGGCAAGAAAACTCACCAGTCCAGGTTCCTGATGTCAGTTTGTAGGGCTGCTCTGGGACTGTCAGGGCAGCACAAGTATGAGGTGGGGGCAGCTCCGGTCTGGGACTTATCCTTCGATGTTTCGATTTTTTGCAGTCAGCTGCCTGCCCAGGGCCACAGCACCACGAACAGAAACATCGGCTGTTTTCCCTGGGAAAGAAAATTCACCAGTCCAGGTTCCTGATGTCAGTTTGTAGGGCTCCTCTGGGACTGTCAGGGCAGCACAAGTATGAGGTGGACGCAACTACTCTATGGGGCACACCCTTCGATGTTTTAATTTTTTGCAATCAGCTGCCTGCTCAGAGCCACTGGACCGTGAGCAGAAACAGCAACTGTTTTCCCTGGGAAACAAAATTCACCAGTCCAGGTTCCTGATGTCTGTTTGTAGAGCTCCTCTGGGACTGTCAGGGCAGCACAAGTATGACGTGGAGACAGCTTCTGTATGGGGCCCATCCTTCAATGTTCGGATTTTTTGCAATCAGCTGCCTGCCCAGGGCCACAGGACCCTGAGCAGAAACATCGGCTGTTTTCCCTGGGCAAGAAAACTCACCAGTCCAGGTTCCTGATGTCAGTTTGTAGGGCTTCTCTTGGACTTTCTGGGCAGCACAAGTATGAGGTGGAGGAAACTACTGTATCGGGCCCACCCTTCGATGTTCCGGATTTTTTGCAATCAGCTGCCTGCTCTGGGCAACAGGACCGTGAGCAGAAACATCGGCTCTTTCCCTGGGAAAGAAAATGCACCAGACCAGGTTCCTGATGTCAGTTTGTAGGGCTCCTCTGGGACTGTCAGGGCAGCACAATTATGAGGTGGGGGCAACTACTGTATGGGGCCCACCCTTCGATATTCTAATTTTTTGCAATCAGCTGCCTGCTCAGAGCCACTGGACCGTGAGCAGAAACATCGGCTGTTTTCCCTGGGAAAGAAAATTCACCAGTCCAGGTTCCTGATGTCAGTTTGTAGGGCTCCTCTGGGACTGTCAGGGCAGCGCAACTATGAGGTGGAGGCAGCTTCTGTATGGGGCCCATCCTTCAATTTTTGGATTTTGCAATCAGCTCCCCGCTAAGGGGCACAGGGCCCTGGGCAAAAACATTGGTTGTTTTCCCTGGGAAAGAAAACTCACCAGTCCAGGTTCCTGATGTCAGTTTGTAGGGCTCCTCTGGGACTGTCAGGGCAGCACAAGTATGAGGGGGAGACAGGTTCTGTATAGCGCCCATCCTTCGATATTTGGATTTTTTGCAATCAACTGCCTGCCCAGGGCCACAGGACCGTGAGCAGAAACATCGGCTGTTTTCCCTGGGAAAGAAAACTCACCAGGCCAGGTTCCTGATGTCAGTTTGTAGGGCTCCTCTTGGACTTTCAGGGCAGCACAAGTATGAGGTGGAGGAAACTACTGTATGGGGCCCACCCTTCGATGTTCGGATTTTTTGCAATCAGCTGCCTGCTCAGGGCCACAGGACCGTGAGCAGAAATATCGGCTGTTTCCCTGGGAAAGAAAATTCACCAGTCCAGGTTCCTGATGTCAGTTTTTAGGGCTCCTCTGGGACTGTCAGGGCAGCACAAGTATGAGGTGGGGGCAGCTCCGGTCTGGGACTTATCCTTCGATGTTCGGATTTTTTGCAATCAGCTGCCTGCTCTGAGCCACAGGACCCCGAGCAAAAACAACGGCTGTTTTCCCTAGGAAAGAAAACTCAGCAGTCCAGGTTCCTGATGTCAGTTTGTAGGGCTCCCCTGGGACTGTCAGGGCAGCACAAGTATGAGATGGAGGCAGCTTCTGTATGGGACTTATCCTTCGATGTTCGGATTTTTTGCAGTCAGCAGCCGGATCAGAGCCACAAGGCCCTGAGCGCAAACATCGGCTGTTTTTCCTGGGAAGGAAAACTCACCAGTCCAGGTTCCTGATGTCAGTTTGTAGGGCTCCTGTGGGACTGTTAGGGCAGCACAAGTATGAGGTGGAGGCAGTTCCTGTATGGGTCCCATCCTTCGATATTCGGATTTTTTGCAATCAGCAGCCGGCTCAGAGCCACAGGGCCCTGAGCACAAACATCGGCTGTTTTCCCTGGGAAAGAAAATTCACCAGTCCAGGTTCCTGATGTCAGTTTGTAGGGCTCCTCTGGGACTGTTAGGGCAGCACAATATGAGGTGGAGGCAGCTTCTGTATGGGGCCCATCATTCGATGTTCGGATTTTTTCAATCTACTGCCTACCCAGGGCCTCAGGACCCTGAGCTGAAACATCGGCTGTTTTCCCTGGGAAAGAAAACTCACCAGTCCAGGTTCCTGATGTCAGTTTGTAGGGCTCCTCTGGGACTGTCAGGGCAGCACAAGTATGAGGAGGGGGCAGCTCCGGTCTGGGACTTATCCTTCGATGTTTCGATTTTTTGCAGTCAGCTGCCGGCTCAGAGCCACAGGGCCCTGAGCACAATCATCGGCTGTTTTCCCTGGGAAAGAAAACTCACCAGTCCTGGTTCCTGATGTCAGTTTGTAGGGCTCCTCTGGGACTGTCAGAACAGCACATCTATGAGGTCGAGTCAGCTCCGGTCTGGGAATTATCCGTCCATGTTCGGATTTTTTGCAATCAGCTGCCTGCCGAGGGCCACAGGACCCTGAGCAGAAACGTCGGCTGTTTTCCCTGGGAAAGAAAACTCACCAGTCCAGGTTCCTGATGTCAGTTTGTAGGGCTCCTCTGGGACTGTCAGGGCAGCACAAGTATGAGGTGGAGGCAGCTTCTGTATGGGGCCCATCCTTCGATGTTCGGATTTTTTTCAGTCAGCTCCCCACTAAGTGGCACAGGGCCCTGAGAAAAACATCGGCTGTTTCCCCTGGGAAAGAAAACTTATCAGTCCAGGTTCCTGATGTCAGTTTATAGGGCTCCTCTGGGACTGTCAGGGCAGCACAATATGAGGTGGAGGCAGCTCCTGTATGGGACTTATCCTTCGATGTTCGAATTTTTTGCAATCAGCTGCCCACTCAGAGCCACTGGGCCCTGAGCAAAACATCGGCTGTTTTCCCTGGGAAAGAAAACTCACCAGTCCAGGTTCCTGATGTCAGTTTGTAGGGCTCCTCTGGGACTGGCAGGGCAGCACAAGTATGTGGTGGAGGCAGTTTCTGTATGGGGCCCATCCTTCGATATTCGGATTATTTGCAGTCAGCTCCACGCTAAGGGGCACAGGGCCCTGGGCAAAAACATTGGTTTTTTTCCATGGGAAAGAAAATTCACCAGTCCAGGTTACTGATGTCAGTTTGTAGGGCTCCTCTGGGACTGTAAGGGCAGCACCAGTATGAGCTTGGGGCACCTCCGGTCTGCGACTTATCCTTTGATGTTCGGATTTTTTGCAATCAGAATCCAGGTCAGAGCCACAGGGCCCTGGGCACAAGCATCGGCTGTTTTCCCAGGGAAAGAAAACTCACCAGGCCAGGTTCCTGATGTCAGTTTGTAGGGCTCCCCTGGGACTCTCAGGGCAGCACAAGTATGAGGTGGAGGCAGCTTCTGTATGGGGCCCATCCTCCTATGTTTGGATTTTTTGCAATCAGCTGCCTGCTCATGGCCACAGGACACTGAGCAGAAACATCGGCGGTTTTCCCTTGGAAAGAAAACTCACTAGTCCAGGTTCCTGATGTCAGTTGGTAGGGCTCCTCGGGGACTGTCAGGGCAGCACATGTATGAGGTGGAGGCAGCTTCTGTATGGGTCCCATCCTTCGATGTTCGGATTTTTTGCTGTCAGCTGCCTGCTCAGGGCCACAGGACCCTGAGCAGAAACATCGGCTGTTTTCCCTGGGAAAGAAAACTCACCAGTCCAGGTTCCTGATGTCAGTTTGTAGGGCTCCTCTGGGACTGTCAGGGCAGCACAAGTATGAGGTGGGGGCAGCTCCAGTCCTGGACTTATCCTTCGATGTTCGAATTTCTTGTAATCAGCTGCCTGCTCAGAGCCACTGGGCCCTGAGCACAAACGTCGGCTGTTTTCCCTGGGAAAGAAAACTCACCAGTCCAGGTTCCTGATGTCAGTTTGTAGGGCTCCTCTGGGACTGTCAGGGCAGCACAAGTATTAGGTGGAGGCAACTACTCTATGGGGCCCACCCTTCGATGTTCTAATTTTTTGCAATCAGCTGCCTGCTCAGGGCCACAGGACCGTGTGTAGAAACATAGGCTGTTTTCCCTGGGAAAGAAAACTCACCAGCCCCGGTTCCTGATGTCAGTTTGTAGGGCTCCTCTGGAAATATCAGGGCAGCACAAGTATGAGGTGGGGGCAGCTCCAGTCTGGGACTTATCCTTCGATGTTCGGATTTTTTGCAGTCAGATTCCAGCTCAGAGCCGCAGGACCGTGAGCAGAAACATTGGCTCTTTTCCCTGGGAAAGAAAACTCACCAGTCCAGGTTCCTGATGTCAGTTTGTAGGGCTCCTCTGGGACTGTCAGGGCAGCACAAGTAAGAGGTGGAGACAGCTTCTGTATGGGGCCCATCCTTCGATGTTCGGATTTTTTGCAATCAGCTGCCTGCCGAGGGCCACAGGACCCTGAGCAGAAACGTCGGCTCTTTTCCCTGGGAAAGAAAACTCACCAGTCCAGGTTCCTGATGTCAGTTTGTAGGGCTCCTCTGGGAGTGTCAGGGCAGCACAAGTATGAAGTGGAGGCAACTACTGTATGGGGCCCACCCTTCAATGTTCTAATTTTTTGCAATCAGCTGCCTGCTCAGGGCGACAGGACCGTGAGCAGAAATATCGGCTGTTTTCCTTGGGAAAGAAAATTCACCAGTCCAGGTTCCTGATGTCAGTTTGTAGGGCTCCTCTGGGACTGTCAGAGCAGCACAAGTATGAGGTAGATGCAGCTTCTGTATGGGGCCCATCCTTCGATGTTCGGATTTTTTGCAATCAGCTGCCTGCTCAGGGCCACAGGACCGTGAGCAGAAACATCGGCTGTTTTCCCTGGGAAAGAAAACTCACCAGTCCAGGTTCCTGATGTCAGTTTGTAGGGTCCTCTGGGACTGTCAGGGCAGCACAAGTATGAGGTGGGAGCAGCTTTGGTCTGGGATTTACCATTCGATGTTCTGATTTTTTGCAGTCAGCTGCCTGCTCAGAGCCACAGGGCCCTCAGCACAAACATCGGCGTTTTTCCCTGGGAAAGAAAACTCACCAGTCCACGTACCTGATGTCAGTTTGTAGGGCTCCTCTGGGACTGTAAGGGCAGCACAATGATGAGGTGGAGGCAGCTTTTTTATGGGGCCCATCCTTCGATGTTCTGATTTTTTGAAATCTACTTCCTGCCCAGGGCCACAGGACCTTGAGCAGAAACATCGGCTGTTTTCCCTGGGAAAGAAAACTCACCAGTCCAGGTTCCTGATGTCAGTTTGTAGGGCTCCTCTGGGACTGTCAGGGCAGCACAAGTATGAGGTGGAGGCAGCTTCTGTATGGGGCCCATCCTTCGATGTTTGGATTTTTTGCAGTCAGCTCCCCACTAAGGGGCACAGGGCCCTGAGAAAAACATAGGCTGTTTCCCCTGGGAAAGAAAACTTATCAGTCCAGGTTCCTGATGTCAGCTTATAGGGCTCCTCTGGGACTGTCAGGGCAGCACAAGCATGACGTGGAGGCAGCTCCTGTATGGGACTTATCCTTCGATGTTCGAATTTTTTGCAATAAGCTGCCCACTCAGAGCCACTGGGCCCTGAGCAAAACATCGGCTGTTTTCCCTGGGAAAGAAAACTCACCAGTCCAGTTTCCTGATGTCAGTTTGTAGGGCTCCTCTGGGACTGGCAGGGCAGCACAAGTATGTGGTGGAGGCAGCTTCTGTATGGGTCCCATCCTTCGATGTTCAGATTTTTTGCTGTCAGCTGCCTGCTCAGGGCCACAGGACCCTGAGTAGAAACATCGGCTGTTTTCCCTGGGAAAGAAAACTCACCAGTCCAGGTTCCTGATGTCAGTTTGTAGGGCTCCTCTGGGACTGTCAGGGCAGCACAAGTATGAGGTGGGGGCAGCTCCAGTCCTGGACTTATCCTTCGATGTTCGAATTTCTTGTAATCAGCTGCCTGCTCAGAGCCACTGGGCCCTGAGCACAAACGTCGGCTGTTTTCCCTGGGAAAGAAAACTCACCAGTCCAGGTTCCTGATGTCAGTTTGTAGGGCTCCTCTGGGACTGTCAGGGCAGCACAAGTATGAGGTGGAGGCAACTACTCTATGGGGCCCACCCTTCGATGTTCTAATTTTTTACAATCAGCTGCCTGCTCAGGGCCACAGGACCGTGTGTAGAAACATAGGCTGTTTTCCCGGGGAAAGAAAACTCACCAGCCCCGGTTCCTGATGTCAGTTTGTAGGGCTCCTCTGGGAATATCAGGGCAGCACAAGTATGAGGTTGGGGCAGCTCCAGTCTGGGACTTATCCTTCGATGTTCGGATTTTTTGCAGTCAGATTCCAGCTCAGAGCCGCAGGACCGTGAGCAGAAACATTGGCTCTTTTCCCTGGGAAAGAAAACTCACCAGTCCAGGTTCCTGATGTCAGTTTGTAGGGCTCCTCTGGGACTGTCAGGGCAGCACAAGTAAGAGGTGGAGACAGCTTCTGTATGGGGCCCATCCTTCGATGTTCGGATTTTTTGCAATCAGCTGCCTGCCGAGGGCCACAGGACCCTGAGCAGAAACGTCGGCTGTTTCCCCTGGGAAAGAAAACTCACCAGTCCAGGTTCCTGATGTCAGATTGTAGGGCTCCTCTGGGACTGTCAGGGCAGCACAAGTATGAGGTGGACGCAGCTTCTGTATAGGGCCCATCCTTCGATGTTCTGATTTTTTGCAGTCAGCTGCCTGCTCAGAGCCACAGGGCCCTCAGCACAAACATCGGCGTTTTTCCCTGGGAAAGAATACTCACCAGTCCACGTACCTGATGTCAGTTTGTAGGGCTCCTCTGGGACTGTAAGGGCAGCACAATGATGAGGTGGAGGCAGCTTTTTTATGGGGCCCATCCTTCGATGTTCGGATTTTTTGAAATCTACTTCCTGCCCAGGGCCACAGGACCTTGAGCAGAAACATCGGCTGTTTTCCCTGGGAAAGAAAACTCACCAGTCCAGGTTCCTGATGTCAGTTTGTAGGGCTCCTCTGGGACTGTCAGGGCAGCAGAAGTATGAGGTGGAGGCAGCTTCTGTATGGGGCCCATCCTTCGATGTTTGGATTTTTTGCAGTCAGCTCCCCACTAAGGGGCACAGGGCCCTGAGAAAAACATCGGCTGTTTCCCCTGGGAAAGAAAACTTATCAGTCCAGGTTCCTGATGTCAGTTTATAGGGCTCCTCTGGGACTGTCAGGGCAGCACAAGTATGAGGTGGAGGCAGCTCCTGTATGGGACTTATCCTTCGATGTTCGAATTTTTTGCAATCAGCTGCCCACTCAGAGCCACTGGGCCCTGAGCAAAACATCGGCTGTTTTCCCTGGGAAAGAAAACTCACCAGTCCAGGTTCCTGATGTCAGTTTGTAGGGCTCCTCTGGGACTGGCAGGGCAGCACAAGTATGTGGTGGAGGCAGCTTCTGTATGGGGCCCATCCTTCGATGTTCGGATTTTTTGCTGTCAGCTGCCTGCTCAGGGCCACAGGACCCTGAGCAGAAACATCGGCTGTTTTCCCTGGGAAAGAAAACTCACCAGTCCAGGTTCCTGATGTCAGTTTGTAGGGCTCCTCTGGGACTGTCAGGGCAGCACAACTATGAGGTGGGGGCAGCTCCGGTCCTGGACTTATCCTTCGATGTTCGGATTTTTTGCAATAAGAATCCAGGTCAGAGCCACAGGGCCCTGAGCACAAACCTCGGCTGATTTCCCTGGGAAAGAAAACTCATCAGTCCAGGTTCCTGATGTCAGTTTGTAGGGCTCCTCTGGGACTGTCAGGGCAGCACAAGTATGTGGTGGAGGCAGCTTCTATATGGGGCCCATCCTTCGAAGTTCGGATTTTTTGCAATCAGCTGCTTGCTCAGGGCCACAGGAACCCGAGCATAAACATCGGTTGTTTTCCCTGGGAAAGAAAACTCACCAGTCCAGGTTCCTGATGTCATTTTGTAGAGCTCCTCTGGGACTGTCAGGGCAGCACAAGTATGAGGTGGGGGCAGCTCCAGTCTGGGACTTATCCTTCGATGTTCGGATTTTTTGCAGTCAGATTCCAGCTCAGAGCCGCAGGACCGTGAGCAGAAACATTGGCTCTTTTCCCTGGGAAAGAAAACTCACCAGTCCAGGTTCCTGATGTCAGTTTGTAGGGCTCCTCTGGGACTGTCAGGGCAGCACAAGTAAGAGGTGGAGACAGCTTCTGTATGGGGCCCATCCTTCGATGTTCGGATTTTTTGCAATCAGCTGCCTGCCGAGGGCCACAGGACCCTGAGCAGAAACGTCGGCTGTTTTCCCTGGGAAAGAAAACTCACCAGTCCAGGTTCCTGATGTCAGTTTGTAGGGCTCCTCTGGGACTGTCAGGGCAGCACAAGTATGAAGTGGAGGCAACTACTGTATGGGGCCCACCCTTCAATGTTCTAATTTTTTGCAATCAGCTGCCTGCTCAGGGCCACAGGACCGTGAGCGGAAATATCGGCTGTTTTCCTTGGGAAAGAAAATTCACCAGTCCAGGTTCCTGATGTCAGTTTGTAGGGCTCCTCTGGGACTGTCAGAGCAGCACAAGTATGAGGTAGATGCAGCTTCTGTATGGGGCCCATCCTTCGATGTTCGGATTTTTGCAATCAGCTGCCTGCTCAGGGCCACAGGACCGTGAGCAGAAACATCGGCTGTTTTCCCTGGGAAAGAAAACTCACCAGTCCAGGTTCCTGATGTCAGTTTGTAGGGTCCTCTGGGACTGTCAGGGCAGCACAAGTATGAGGTGGGGGCAGCTTTGGTCTGGGATTTACCATTCGATGTTTGGATTTTTTGCAGTCAGCAGACAGCTCAGAGCCACAGGGCCCTGAGCAGAAACATCGGCTGTTTTCCCTGGGAAAGAAAACTCACCAGTCCAGGTTCCTGATGTCAGATTGTAGGGCTCCTCTGGGACTGTCAGGGCAGCACAAGTATGAGGTGGACGCAGCTTCTGTATAGGGCCCATCCTTCGATGTTCTGATTTTTTGCAGTCAGCTGCCTGCTCAGAGCCACAGGGCCCTCAGCACAAACATCGGCGTTTTTCCCTGGGAAAGAATACTCACCAGTCCACGTACCTGATGTCAGTTTGTAGGGCTCCTCTGGGACTGTAAGGGCAGCACAATGATGAGGTGGAGGCAGCTTTTTTATGGGGCCCATCCTTCGATGTTCGGATTTTTTGAAATCTACTTCCTGCCCAGGGCCACAGAACCTTGAGCAGAAACATCGGCTGTTTTCCCTGGGAAAGAAAACTCACCAGTCCAGGTTCCTGATGTCAGTTTGTAGGGCTCCTCTGGGACTGTCAGGGCAGCAGAAGTATGAGGTGGAGGCAGCTTCTGTATGGGGCCCATCCTTCGATGTTTGGATTTTTTGCAGTCAGCTCCCCACTAAGGGGCACAGGGCCCTGAGAAAAACATCGGCTGTTTCCCCTGGGAAAGAAAACTTATCAGTCCAGGTTCCTGATGTCAGTTTATAGGGCTCCTCTGGGACTGTCAGGGCAGCACAAGTATGAGGTGGAGGCAGCTCCTGTATGGGACTTATCCTTCGATGTTCGAATTTTTTGCAATCAGCTGCCCACTCAGAGCCACTGGGCCCTGAGCAAAACATCGGCTGTTTTCCCTGGGAAAGAAAACTCACCAGTCCAGGTTCCTGATGTCAGTTTGTAGGGCTCCTCTGGGACTGGCAGGGCAGCACAAGTATGTGGTGGAGGCAGCTTCTGTATGGGGCCCATCCTTCGATGTTCGGATTTTTTGCTGTCAGCTGCCTGCTCAGGGCCACAGGACCCTGAGCAGAAACATCGGCTGTTTTCCCTGGGAAAGAAAACTCACCAGTCCAGGTTCCTGATGTCAGTTTGTAGGGCTCCTCTGGGACTGTCAGGGCAGCACAAGTATGAGGTGGGGGCAGCTCCGGTCCTGGACTTATCCTTCGATGTTCGGATTTTTTGCAATAAGAATCCAGGTCAGAGCCACAGGGCCCTGAGCACAAACCTCGGCTGATTTCCCTGGGAAAGAAAACTCACCAGTCCAGGTTCCTGATGTCAGTTTGTAGGGCTCCTCTGGGACTGTCAGGGCAGCACAAGTATGTGGTGGAGGCAGCTTCTATATGGGGCCCATCCTTCGATGTTCGGATTTTTTGCAATCAGCTGCTTGCTCAGGGCCACAGGAACCCGAGCATAAACATCGGTTGTTTTCCCTGGGAAAGAAAACTCACCAGTCCAGGTTCCTGATGTCATTTTGTAGAGCTCCTCTGGGACTGTCAGGGCAGCACAAGTATGAGGTGGGGGCAGCTCCGGTCTGCGACTTATCCTTCGATGTTCGGATTTTTTGCAATCAGAATCCAGGTCAGAGCCACAGGACACTGAGCAGAAACATCGGCTGTTTTCCCTGGGAAAAAAAACTCACTAGTCCAGCTTCCTGATGTGAGTTGGTAGGGCTCCTCGGGTACTGTCTGGGCAGCACAAGTATGAGGTGGAGGCAGCTTCTGTATGGGTCCCATCCTTCGATGTTCGGATTTTTTGCAATCAGCTGCCTGCTCAGGGCCAAAGGACCCTGAGCAGAAACATCGGCCGTTTCCCCTGGGAAAGAAAACTTATCAGTCCAGGTTCCTGATGTCAGTTTATAGGGCTCCTCTGGGACTGTCAGGGCAGCACAAGTATGAGGTGGAGGCAGCTCCTGTATGGGACTTATCCTTCGATGTTCGAATTTTTTGCAATCAGCTGCCCACTCAGAGCCACTGGGCCCTGAGCAAAACATCGGCTGTTTTCCCTGGGAAAGAAAACTCACCAGTCCAGGTTCCTGATGTCAGTTTGTAGGGCTCCTTTGGGACTGGCAGGGCAGCACAAGTATGTGGTGGAGGCAGCTTCTGTATGGGACTTATCCTTCGATGTTCGGATTTTTTGCAGTCAGCAGCCGGATCAGAGCCACAAGGCCCTGAGCGCAAACATCGGCTGTTTTTCCTGGGAAGGAAAACTCACCAGTCCAGGTTCCTGATGTCAGTTTGTAGGGCTCCTGTGGGACTGTTAGGGCAGCACAAGTATGAGGTGGAGGCAGTTCCTGTATGGGTCCCATCCTTCGATATTCGGATTTTTTGCAATCAGCAGCCGGCTCAGAGCCACAGGGCCCTGAGCACAAACATCGGCTGTTTTCCCTGGGAAATAAAATTCACCAGTCCAGGTTCCTGATGTCAGTTTGTAGGGCTCCTCTGGGACTGTTAGGGCAGCACAATATGAGGTGGAGGCAGCTTCTGTATGGGGCCCATCATTCGATGTTCGGATTTTTTCAATCTACTGCCTACCCAGGGCCTCAGGACCCTGAGCTGAAACATCGGCTGTTTTCCCTGGGAAAGAAAACTCACCAGTCCAGGTTCCTGATGTCAGTTTGTAGGGCTCCTCTGGGACTGTCAGAGCAGCACAAGTATGAGGAGGGGGCAGCTCCGGTCTGGGACTTATCCTTCGATGTTTCGATTTTTTGCAGTCATCTGCCGGCTCAGAGCCACAGGGCCCTGAGCACAATCATCGGCTGTTTTCCCTGGGAAAGAAAACTCACCAGTCCTGGTTCCTGATGTCAGTTTGTAGGGCTCCTCTGGGACTGTCAGAACAGCACAATTATGAGGTCGAGTCAGATCCGGTCTGGGAATTATCCGTCCATGTTCGGATTTTTTGCAATCAGCTGCCTGCCGAGGGCCACAGGACCCTGAGCAGAAACGTCGGCTGTTTTCCCTGGGAAAGAAAACTCACCAGTCCAGGTTCCTGATGTCAGTTTGTAGGGCTCCTCCGGGACTGTCAGGGCAGCACAAGTATGAAGTGGAGGCAACTACTGTATGGGGCCCACCCTTCAATGTTCTAATTTTTTGCAATCAGCTGCCTGCTCAGGGCCACAGGACCGTGAGCGGAAATATCGGCTGTTTTCCTTGGGAAAGAAAATTCACCAGTCCAGGTTCCTGATGTCAGATTGTAGGGCTCCTCTGGGACTGTCAGGGCAGCACAAGTATGAGGTGGACGCAGCTTCTGTATAGGGCCCATCCTTCGATGTTCTGATTTTTTGCAGTCAGCTGCGTGCTCAGAGCCACAGGGCCCTCAGCACAAACATCGGCGTTTTTCCCTGGGAAAGAAAACTCACCAGTCCACGTACCTGATGTCAGTTTGTAGGGCTCCTCTGGGACTGTAAGGGCAGCACAATGATGAGGTGGAGGCAGCTTTTTTATGGGGCCCATCCTTCGATGATCGGATTTTTTGAAATCTACTTCCTGCCCAGGGCCACAGGACCTTGAGCAGAAACATCGGCTGTTTTCCCTGGGAAAGAAAACTCACCAGTCCAGGTTCCTGATGTCAGTTTATAGGGCTCCTCTGGGACTGTCAGGGCAGCACAAGCATGACGTGGAGGTAGCTCCTGTATGGGACTTATCCTTCGATGTTCGAATTTTTTGCAATCAGCTGCCCACTCAGAGCCACTGGGCCCTGAGCAAAACATCGGCTGTTTTCCCTGGGAAAGAAAACTCACCAGTCCAGTTTCCTGATGTCAGTTTGTAGGGCTCCTCTGGGACTGGCAGGGCAGCACAAGTATGTGGTGGAGGCAGCTTCTGTATGGGTCCCATCCTTCGATGTTCAGATTTTTTGCTGTCAGCTGCCTGCTCAGGGCCACAGGACCCTGAGCAGAAACATCGGCTGTTTTCCCTGGGAAAGAAAACTCACCAGTCCAGGTTCCTGATGTCAGTTTGTAGGGCTCCTCTGGGACTGTCAGGGCAGCACAAGTATGAGGTGGGGGCAGCTCCAGTCCTGGACTTATCCTTCGATGTTCGAATTTCTTGTAATCAGCTGCCTGCTCAGAGCCACTGGGCCCTGAGCACAAACGTCGGCTGTTTTCCCTGGGAAAGAAAACTCACCAGTCCAGGTTCCTGATGTCAGTTTGTAGGGCTCCTCTGGGACTGTCAGGGCAGCACAAGTATGAGGTGGAGGCAACTACTCTATGGGGCCCACCCTTCGATGTTCTAATTTTTTGCAATCAGCTGCCTGCTCAGGGCCACAGGACCGTGTGTAGAAACATAGGCTGTTTTCCCGGGGAAAGAAAACTCACCAGCCCCGGTTCCTGATGTCTGTTTGTAGGGCTCCTCTGGGAATATCAGGGCAGCACAAGTATGAGGTTGGGGCAGCTCCAGTCTGGGACTTATCCTTCGATGTTCGGATTTTTTGCAGTCAGATTCCAGCTCAGAGCCGCAGGACCGTGAGCAGAAACATTGGCTCTTTTCCCTGGGAAAGAAAACTCACCAGTCCAGGTTCCTGATGTCAGTTTGTAGGGCTCCTCTGGGACTGTCAGGGCAGCACAAGTAAGAGGTGGAGACAGCTTCTGTATGGGGCCCATCCTTCGATGTTCGGATTTTTTGCAATCAGCTGCCTGCCGAGGGCCACAGGACCCTGAGCAGAAACGTCGGCTGTTTCCCCTGGGAAAGAAAACTCACCAGTCCAGGTTCCTGATGTCAGATTGTAGGGCTCCTCTGGGACTGTCAGGGCAGCACAAGTATGAGGTGGACGCAGCTTCTGTATAGGGCCCATCCTTCGATGTTCTGATTTTTTGCAGTCAGCTGCCTGCTCAGAGCCACAGGGCCCTCAGCACAAACATCGGCGTTTTTCCCTGGGAAAGAATACTCACCAGTCCACGTACCTGATGTCAGTTTGTAGGGCTCCTCTGGGACTGTAAGGGCAGCACAATGATGAGGTGGAGGCAGCTTTTTTATGGGGCCCATCCTTCGATGTTCGGATTTTTTGAAATCTACTTCCTGCCCAGGGCCACAGGACCTTGAGCAGAAACATCGGCTGTTTTCCCTGGGAAAGAAAACTCACCAGTCCAGGTTCCTGATGTCAGTTTGTAGGGCTCCTCTGGGACTGTCAGGGCAGCAGAAGTATGAGGTGGAGGCAGCTTCTGTATGGGGCCCATCCTTCGATGTTTGGATTTTTTGCAGTCAGCTCCCCACTAAGGGGCACAGGGCCCTGAGAAAAACATCGGCTGTTTCCCCTGGGAAAGAAAACTTATCAGTCCAGGTTCCTGATGTCAGTTTATAGGGCTCCTCTGGGACTGTCAGGGCAGCACAAGTATGACGTGGAGGCAGCTCCTGTATGGGACTTATCCTTCGATGTTCGAATTTTTTGCAATCAGCTGCCCACTCAGAGCCACTGGGCCCTGAGCAAAACATCGGCTGTTTTCCCTGGGAAAGAAAACTCACCAGTCCAGGTTCCTGATGTCAGTTTGTAGGGCTCCTCTGGGACTGTCAGGGCAGCACAAGTAAGAGGTGGAGGCAGCTTCTGTATGGGGCCCATCCTTCGATGTTCGGATTTTTTGCAATCAGCTGCCTGCTCAGGGCCACAGGACCGTGAGCGGAAATATCGGCTGTTTTCCTTGGGAAAGAAAATTCACCAGTCCAGGTTCCTGATGTCAGTTTGTAGGGCTCCTCTGGGACTGTCAGAGCAGCACAAGTATGAGGTAGATGCAGCTTCTGTATGGGGCCCATCCTTCGATGTTCGGATTTTTGCAATCAGCTGCCTGCTCAGGGCCACAGGACCGTGAGCAGAAACATCGGCTGTTTTCCCTGGGAAAGAAAACTCACCAGTCCAGGTTCCTGATGTCAGTTTGTAGGGTCCTCTGGGACTGTCAGGGCAGCACAAGTATGAGGTGGGGGCAGCTTTGGTCTGGGATTTACCATTCGATGTTTGGATTTTTTGCAGTCAGCAGACAGCTCAGAGCCACAGGGCCCTGAGCAGAAACATCGGCTGTTTTCCCTGGGAAAGAAAAC
Source organism: Taeniopygia guttata (assembly GCF_048771995.1). Classification (NCBI taxonomy): domain Eukaryota; kingdom Metazoa; phylum Chordata; class Aves; order Passeriformes; family Estrildidae; genus Taeniopygia; species Taeniopygia guttata. The sequence goes on along the minus strand of NC_133024.1, from coordinate 20,606,789 downwards.
TCACCAGTCCAGGTTCCTGATGTCAGATTGTAGGGCTCCTCTGGGACTGTCAGGGCAGCACAAGTATGAGGTGGACGCAGCTTCTGTATAGGGCCCATCCTTCGATGTTCTGATTTTTTGCAGTCAGCTGCCTGCTCAGAGCCACAGGGCCCTCAGCACAAACATCGGCGTTTTTCCCTGGGAAAGAATACTCACCAGTCCACGTACCTGATGTCAGTTTGTAGGGCTCCTCTGGGACTGTAAGGGCAGCACAATGATGAGGTGGAGGCAGCTTTTTTATGGGGCCCATCCTTCGATGTTCGGATTTTTTGAAATCTACTTCCTGCCCAGGGCCACAGAACCTTGAGCAGAAACATCGGCTGTTTTCCCTGGGAAAGAAAACTCACCAGTCCAGGTTCCTGATGTCAGTTTGTAGGGCTCCTCTGGGACTGTCAGGGCAGCAGAAGTATGAGGTGGAGGCAGCTTCTGTATGGGGCCCATCCTTCGATGTTTGGATTTTTTGCAGTCAGCTCCCCACTAAGGGGCACAGGGCCCTGAGAAAAACATCGGCTGTTTCCCCTGGGAAAGAAAACTTATCAGTCCAGGTTCCTGATGTCAGTTTATAGGGCTCCTCTGGGACTGTCAGGGCAGCACAAGTATGAGGTGGAGGCAGCTCCTGTATGGGACTTATCCTTCGATGTTCGAATTTTTTGCAATCAGCTGCCCACTCAGAGCCACTGGGCCCTGAGCAAAACATCGGCTGTTTTCCCTGGGAAAGAAAACTCACCAGTCCAGGTTCCTGATGTCAGTTTGTAGGGCTCCTCTGGGACTGGCAGGGCAGCACAAGTATGTGGTGGAGGCAGCTTCTGTATGGGGCCCATCCTTCGATGTTCGGATTTTTTGCTGTCAGCTGCCTGCTCAGGGCCACAGGACCCTGAGCAGAAACATCGGCTGTTTTCCCTGGGAAAGAAAACTCACCAGTCCAGGTTCCTGATGTCAGTTTGTAGGGCTCCTCTGGGACTGTCAGGGCAGCACAAGTATGAGGTGGGGGCAGCTCCGGTCCTGGACTTATCCTTCGATGTTCGGATTTTTTGCAATAAGAATCCAGGTCAGAGCCACAGGGCCCTGAGCACAAACCTCGGCTGATTTCCCTGGGAAAGAAAACTCACCAGTCCAGGTTCCTGATGTCAGTTTGTAGGGCTCCTCTGGGACTGTCAGGGCAGCACAAGTATGTGGTGGAGGCAGCTTCTATATGGGGCCCATCCTTCGATGTTCGGATTTTTTGCAATCAGCTGCTTGCTCAGGGCCACAGGAACCCGAGCATAAACATCGGTTGTTTTCCCTGGGAAAGAAAACTCACCAGTCCAGGTTCCTGATGTCATTTTGTAGAGCTCCTCTGGGACTGTCAGGGCAGCACAAGTATGAGGTGGGGGCAGCTCCGGTCTGCGACTTATCCTTCGATGTTCGGATTTTTTGCAATCAGAATCCAGGTCAGAGCCACAGGACACTGAGCAGAAACATCGGCTGTTTTCCCTGGGAAAAAAAACTCACTAGTCCAGCTTCCTGATGTGAGTTGGTAGGGCTCCTCGGGTACTGTCTGGGCAGCACAAGTATGAGGTGGAGGCAGCTTCTGTATGGGTCCCATCCTTCGATGTTCGGATTTTTTGCAATCAGCTGCCTGCTCAGGGCCAAAGGACCCTGAGCAGAAACATCGGCCGTTTCCCCTGGGAAAGAAAACTTATCAGTCCAGGTTCCTGATGTCAGTTTATAGGGCTCCTCTGGGACTGTCAGGGCAGCACAAGTATGAGGTGGAGGCAGCTCCTGTATGGGACTTATCCTTCGATGTTCGAATTTTTTGCAATCAGCTGCCCACTCAGAGCCACTGGGCCCTGAGCAAAACATCGGCTGTTTTCCCTGGGAAAGAAAACTCACCAGTCCAGGTTCCTGATGTCAGTTTGTAGGGCTCCTTTGGGACTGGCAGGGCAGCACAAGTATGTGGTGGAGGCAGCTTCTGTATGGGACTTATCCTTCGATGTTCGGATTTTTTGCAGTCAGCAGCCGGATCAGAGCCACAAGGCCCTGAGCGCAAACATCGGCTGTTTTTCCTGGGAAGGAAAACTCACCAGTCCAGGTTCCTGATGTCAGTTTGTAGGGCTCCTGTGGGACTGTTAGGGCAGCACAAGTATGAGGTGGAGGCAGTTCCTGTATGGGTCCCATCCTTCGATATTCGGATTTTTTGCAATCAGCAGCCGGCTCAGAGCCACAGGGCCCTGAGCACAAACATCGGCTGTTTTCCCTGGGAAATAAAATTCACCAGTCCAGGTTCCTGATGTCAGTTTGTAGGGCTCCTCTGGGACTGTTAGGGCAGCACAATATGAGGTGGAGGCAGCTTCTGTATGGGGCCCATCATTCGATGTTCGGATTTTTTCAATCTACTGCCTACCCAGGGCCTCAGGACCCTGAGCTGAAACATCGGCTGTTTTCCCTGGGAAAGAAAACTCACCAGTCCAGGTTCCTGATGTCAGTTTGTAGGGCTCCTCTGGGACTGTCAGAGCAGCACAAGTATGAGGAGGGGGCAGCTCCGGTCTGGGACTTATCCTTCGATGTTTCGATTTTTTGCAGTCATCTGCCGGCTCAGAGCCACAGGGCCCTGAGCACAATCATCGGCTGTTTTCCCTGGGAAAGAAAACTCACCAGTCCTGGTTCCTGATGTCAGTTTGTAGGGCTCCTCTGGGACTGTCAGAACAGCACAATTATGAGGTCGAGTCAGATCCGGTCTGGGAATTATCCGTCCATGTTCGGATTTTTTGCAATCAGCTGCCTGCCGAGGGCCACAGGACCCTGAGCAGAAACGTCGGCTGTTTTCCCTGGGAAAGAAAACTCACCAGTCCAGGTTCCTGATGTCAGTTTGTAGGGCTCCTCCGGGACTGTCAGGGCAGCACAAGTATGAAGTGGAGGCAACTACTGTATGGGGCCCACCCTTCAATGTTCTAATTTTTTGCAATCAGCTGCCTGCTCAGGGCCACAGGACCGTGAGCGGAAATATCGGCTGTTTTCCTTGGGAAAGAAAATTCACCAGTCCAGGTTCCTGATGTCAGATTGTAGGGCTCCTCTGGGACTGTCAGGGCAGCACAAGTATGAGGTGGACGCAGCTTCTGTATAGGGCCCATCCTTCGATGTTCTGATTTTTTGCAGTCAGCTGCGTGCTCAGAGCCACAGGGCCCTCAGCACAAACATCGGCGTTTTTCCCTGGGAAAGAAAACTCACCAGTCCACGTACCTGATGTCAGTTTGTAGGGCTCCTCTGGGACTGTAAGGGCAGCACAATGATGAGGTGGAGGCAGCTTTTTTATGGGGCCCATCCTTCGATGATCGGATTTTTTGAAATCTACTTCCTGCCCAGGGCCACAGGACCTTGAGCAGAAACATCGGCTGTTTTCCCTGGGAAAGAAAACTCACCAGTCCAGGTTCCTGATGTCAGTTTATAGGGCTCCTCTGGGACTGTCAGGGCAGCACAAGCATGACGTGGAGGTAGCTCCTGTATGGGACTTATCCTTCGATGTTCGAATTTTTTGCAATCAGCTGCCCACTCAGAGCCACTGGGCCCTGAGCAAAACATCGGCTGTTTTCCCTGGGAAAGAAAACTCACCAGTCCAGTTTCCTGATGTCAGTTTGTAGGGCTCCTCTGGGACTGGCAGGGCAGCACAAGTATGTGGTGGAGGCAGCTTCTGTATGGGTCCCATCCTTCGATGTTCAGATTTTTTGCTGTCAGCTGCCTGCTCAGGGCCACAGGACCCTGAGCAGAAACATCGGCTGTTTTCCCTGGGAAAGAAAACTCACCAGTCCAGGTTCCTGATGTCAGTTTGTAGGGCTCCTCTGGGACTGTCAGGGCAGCACAAGTATGAGGTGGGGGCAGCTCCAGTCCTGGACTTATCCTTCGATGTTCGAATTTCTTGTAATCAGCTGCCTGCTCAGAGCCACTGGGCCCTGAGCACAAACGTCGGCTGTTTTCCCTGGGAAAGAAAACTCACCAGTCCAGGTTCCTGATGTCAGTTTGTAGGGCTCCTCTGGGACTGTCAGGGCAGCACAAGTATGAGGTGGAGGCAACTACTCTATGGGGCCCACCCTTCGATGTTCTAATTTTTTGCAATCAGCTGCCTGCTCAGGGCCACAGGACCGTGTGTAGAAACATAGGCTGTTTTCCCGGGGAAAGAAAACTCACCAGCCCCGGTTCCTGATGTCTGTTTGTAGGGCTCCTCTGGGAATATCAGGGCAGCACAAGTATGAGGTTGGGGCAGCTCCAGTCTGGGACTTATCCTTCGATGTTCGGATTTTTTGCAGTCAGATTCCAGCTCAGAGCCGCAGGACCGTGAGCAGAAACATTGGCTCTTTTCCCTGGGAAAGAAAACTCACCAGTCCAGGTTCCTGATGTCAGTTTGTAGGGCTCCTCTGGGACTGTCAGGGCAGCACAAGTAAGAGGTGGAGACAGCTTCTGTATGGGGCCCATCCTTCGATGTTCGGATTTTTTGCAATCAGCTGCCTGCCGAGGGCCACAGGACCCTGAGCAGAAACGTCGGCTGTTTCCCCTGGGAAAGAAAACTCACCAGTCCAGGTTCCTGATGTCAGATTGTAGGGCTCCTCTGGGACTGTCAGGGCAGCACAAGTATGAGGTGGACGCAGCTTCTGTATAGGGCCCATCCTTCGATGTTCTGATTTTTTGCAGTCAGCTGCCTGCTCAGAGCCACAGGGCCCTCAGCACAAACATCGGCGTTTTTCCCTGGGAAAGAATACTCACCAGTCCACGTACCTGATGTCAGTTTGTAGGGCTCCTCTGGGACTGTAAGGGCAGCACAATGATGAGGTGGAGGCAGCTTTTTTATGGGGCCCATCCTTCGATGTTCGGATTTTTTGAAATCTACTTCCTGCCCAGGGCCACAGGACCTTGAGCAGAAACATCGGCTGTTTTCCCTGGGAAAGAAAACTCACCAGTCCAGGTTCCTGATGTCAGTTTGTAGGGCTCCTCTGGGACTGTCAGGGCAGCAGAAGTATGAGGTGGAGGCAGCTTCTGTATGGGGCCCATCCTTCGATGTTTGGATTTTTTGCAGTCAGCTCCCCACTAAGGGGCACAGGGCCCTGAGAAAAACATCGGCTGTTTCCCCTGGGAAAGAAAACTTATCAGTCCAGGTTCCTGATGTCAGTTTATAGGGCTCCTCTGGGACTGTCAGGGCAGCACAAGTATGACGTGGAGGCAGCTCCTGTATGGGACTTATCCTTCGATGTTCGAATTTTTTGCAATCAGCTGCCCACTCAGAGCCACTGGGCCCTGAGCAAAACATCGGCTGTTTTCCCTGGGAAAGAAAACTCACCAGTCCAGGTTCCTGATGTCAGTTTGTAGGGCTCCTCTGGGACTGTCAGGGCAGCACAAGTAAGAGGTGGAGGCAGCTTCTGTATGGGGCCCATCCTTCGATGTTCGGATTTTTTGCTGTCAGCTGCCTGCTCAGGGCCACAGGACCCTGAGCAGAAACATCGGCTGTTTTCCCTGGGAAAGAAAACTCACCAGTCCAGGTTCCTGATGTCAGTTTGTAGGGCTCCTCTGGGACTGTCAGGGCAGCACAAGTATGAGGTGGGGGCAGCTCCGGTCCTGGACTTATCCTTCGATGTTCGGATTTTTTGCAATAAGAATCCAGGTCAGAGCCACAGGGCCCTGAGCACAAACCTCGGCTGATTTCCCTGGGAATGAAAACTCACCAGTCCAGGTTCCTGATGTCAGTTTGTAGGGCTCCTCTGGGACTGTCAGGGCAGCACAAGTATGTGGTGGAGGCAGCTTCTATATGGGGCCCATCCTTCGATGTTCGGATTTTTTGCAATCAGCTGCTTGCTCAGGGCCACAGGAACCCGAGCATAAACATCGGTTGTTTTCCCTGGGAAAGAAAACTCACCAGTCCAGGTTCCTGATGTCATTTTGTAGAGCTCCTCTGGGACTGTCAGGGCAGCACAAGTATGAGGTGGGGGCAGCTCCGGTCTGCGACTTATCCTTCGATGTTCGGATTTTTTGCAATCAGAATCCAGGTCAGAGCCACAGGACACTGAGCAGAAACATCGGCTGTTTTCCCTGGGAAAAAAAACTCACTAGTCCAGCTTACTGATGTGAGTTGGTAGGGCTCCTCGGGTACTGTCTGGGCAGCACAAGTATGAGGTGGAGGCAGCTTCTGTATGGGTCCCATCCTTCGATGTTCGGATTTTTTGCAATCAGCTGCCTGCTCAGGGCCAAAGGACCCTGAGCAGAAACATCGGCCGTTTCCCCTGGGAAAGAAAACTTATCAGTCCAGGTTCCTGATGTCAGTTTATAGGGCTCCTCTGGGACTGTCAGGGCAGCACAAGTATGAGGTGGAGGCAGCTCCTGTATGGGACTTATCCTTCGATGTTCGAATTTTTTGCAATCAGCTGCCCACTCAGAGCCACTGGGCCCTGAGCAAAACATCGGCTGTTTTCCCTGGGAAAGAAAACTCACCAGTCCAGGTTCCTGATGTCAGTTTGTAGGGCTCCTTTGGGACTGTAAGGGCAGCACAAGTATGTGGTGGAGGCAGCTTCTGTATGGGACTTATCCTTCGATGTTCGGATTTTTTGCATTCAGCAGCCGGATCAGAGCCACAAGGCCCTGAGCGCAAACATCGGCTGTTTTTCCTGGGAAGGAAAACTCACCAGTCCAGGTTCCTGATGTCAGTTTGTAGGGCTCCTGTGGGACTGTTAGGGCAGCACAAGTATGAGGTGGAGGCAGTTCCTGTATGGGTCCCATCCTTCGATATTCGGATTTTTTGCAATCAGCAGCCGGCTCAGAGCCACAGGGCCCTGAGCACAAACATCGGCTGTTTTCCCTGGGAAAGAAAATTCACCAGTCCAGGTTCCTGATGTCAGTTTGTAGGGCTCCTCTGGGACTGTTAGGGCAGCACAATATGAGGTGGAGGCAGCTTCTGTATGGGGCCCATCATTCGATGTTCGGATTTTTTCAATCTACTGCCTACCCAGGGCCTCAGGACCCTGAGCTGAAACATCGGCTGTTTTCCCTGGGAAAGAAAACTCACCAGTCCTGGTTCCTGATGTCACTATGTAGGGCTCCTCTGGGACTGTCAGGGCAGCACAAGTATGAGGAGGGGGCAGCTCCGGTCTGCGACTTATCCTTCGATGTTTGGATTTTTTGCAATCAGAACCCAGGTCAGAGCCACAGGGCCCTGAGCACAATCATCGGCTGTTTTCCCTGGGAAAGAAAACTCACCAGTCCTGGTTCCTGATGTCAGTTTGTAGGGCTCCTCTGGGACTGTCAGAACAGCACAATTATGAGGTCGAGTCAGATCCGGTCTGGGAATTATCCGTCCATGTTCGGATTTTTTGCAATCAGCTGCCTGCTCAGGGCCACAGGACCGTGAGCGGAAATATCGGCTGTTTTCCTTGGGAAAGAAAATTCACCAGTCCAGGTTCCTGATGTCAGATTGTAGGGCTCCTCTGGGACTGTCAGGGCAGCACAAGTATGAGGTGGACGCAGCTTCTGTATAGGGCCCATCCTTCGATGTTCTGATTTTTTGCAGTCAGCTGCCTGCTCAGAGCCACAGGGCCCTCAGCACAAACATCGGCGTTTTTCCCTGGGAAAGAAAACTCACCAGTCCACGTACCTGATGTCAGTTTGTAGGGCTCCTCTGGGACTGTAAGGGCAGCACAATGATGAGGTGGAGGCAGCTTTTTTATGGGGCCCATCCTTCGATGATCGGATTTTTTGAAATCTACTTCCTGCCCAGGGCTACAGGACCTTGAGCAGAAACATCGGCTGTTTTCCCTGGGAAAGAAAACTCACCAGTCCAGGTTCCTGATGTCAGTTTGTAGGGCTCCTCTGGGACTGTCAGGGCAGCAGAAGTATGAGGTGGAGGCAGCTTCTGTATGGGGCCCATCCTTCGATGTTCGGATTTTTTTCAGTCAGCTCCCCACTAAGTGGCACAGGGCCCTGAGAAAAACATCGGCTGTTTCCCCTGGGAAAGAAAACTTATCAGTCCAGGTTGCTGATGTCAGTTTATAGGGCTCCTCTGGGACTGTCAGGGCAGCACAAGTATGAGGTGGAGGCAGCTCCTGTATGGGACTTATCCTTCGATGTTCGAAATTTTTGCAATCAGCTGCCCACTCAGAGCCACTGGGCCCTGAGCAAAACATCGGCTGTTTTCCCTGGGAAAGAAAACTCACCAGTCCAGGTTCCTGATGTCAGTTTCTAGGGCTCCTCTGGGACTGGCAGGGCAGCACAAGTATGTGTGGAGGCAACTTCTGTATGGGGCCCATCCTTCGATGTTCGGATTTTTTGCTGTCAGCTGCCTGCTCAGGGCCACAGGACCCTGAGCAGAAACATCGGCTGTTTTCCCTGGGAAAGAAAACTCACCAGTCCAGGTTCCTGATGTCAGTTTGTAGGGCTCCTCTGGGACTGTCAGGGCAGCACAAGTATGAGGTGGGGGCAGCTCCGGTCTGCGACTTATCCTTCGATGTTCGGATTTTTTGCAATCAGAATCCAGGTCAGAGCCACAGGACACTGAGCAGAAACATCGGCTGTTTTCCCTGGGAAAAAAAACTCACTAGTCCAGCTTCCTGATGTGAGTTGGTAGGGCTCCTCGGGTACTGTCTGGGCAGCACAAGTATGAGGTGGAGGCAGCTTCTGTATGGGTCCCATCCTTCGATGTTCGGATTTTTTGCAATCAGCTGCCTCCTCAGGGCCACAGGACCCTGAGCAGAAACATCGGCCGTTTCCCCTGGGAAAGGAAACTTATCAGTCCAGGTTCCTGATGTCCGTTCATAGGGCTCCTCTGGGACTGTCAGGGCAGCACAAGTATGAGGTGGAGGCAGCTCCTGTATGGGACTTATCCTTCGATGTTCGAATTTTTTGCAATGAGCTGCCCACTCAGAGCCACTGGGCCCTGAGCAAAACATCGGCTGTTTTCCCTGGGAAAGAAAACTCACCAGTCCAGGTTCCTGATGTCAGTTTGTAGGGCTCCTCTGGGACTGTCAGGGCAGCACAAGTATGTGGTGGAGGCAGCTTCTGTATGGGGCCCATCCTTCGATGTTTGGATTTTTTGCAATCAGCTGCTTGCTCAGGGCCACAGGAACCAGAGCATAAACATCGGCTGTTTTCCCTGGGAAAGAAAACTCACCAGTCCAGGTTCCTGATGTCACTATGTAGGGCCCCTCTGGGACTGTCAGGGCAGCACAAATATGAGGTGGAGGCAGCTTCTGTATGGGGCCCATCCTTCGATATTCGGATTATTTGCAGTCAGCTCCACGCTAAGGGGCACAGGGCCCTGGGCAAAAACATTGGTTTTTTTCCATGGGAAAGAAAATTCACCAGTCCAGGTTACTGATGTCAGTTTGTAGGGCTCCTCTGGGACTGTAAGGGCAGCACCAGTATGAGCTTGGGGCACCTCCGGTCTGCGACTTATCCTTCGATGTTCGGATTTTTTGCAATCAGAATCCAGGTCAGAGCCACAGGGCCCTGGGCACAAGCATCGGCTGTTTTCCCAGGGAAAGAAAACTCACCAGGCCAGGTTCCTGATGTCAGTTTGTAGGGCTCCCCTGGGACTCTCAGGGCAGCACAAGTATGAGGTGGAGGCAGCTTCTGTATGGGGCCCATCCTCCTATGTTTGGATTTTTTGCAATCAGCTGCCTGCTCATGGCCACAGGACACTGAGCAGAAACATCGGCGGTTTTCCCTTGGAAAGAAAACTCACTAGTCCAGGTTCCTGATGTCAGTTGGTAGGGCTCCTCGGGGACTGTCAGGGCAGCACATGTATGAGGTGGAGGCAGCTTCTGTATGGGTCCCATCCTTCGATGTTCGGATTTTTTGCTGTCAGCTGCCTGCTCAGGGCCACAGGACCCTGAGCAGAAACATCGGCTGTTTTCCCTGGGAAAGAAAACTCACCAGTCCAGGTTCCTGATGTCAGTTTGTAGGGCTCCTCTGGGACTGTCAGGGCAGCACAAGTATGAGGTGGGGGCAGCTCCAGTCCTGGACTTATCCTTCGATGTTCGAATTTCTTGTAATCAGCTGCCTGCTCAGAGCCACTGGGCCCTGAGCACAAACGTCGGCTGTTTTCCCTGGGAAAGAAAACTCACCAGTCCAGGTTCCTGATGTCAGTTTGTAGGGCTCCTCTGGGACTGTCAGGGCAGCACAAGTATTAGGTGGAGGCAACTACTCTATGGGGCCCACCCTTCGATGTTCTAATTTTTTGCAATCAGCTGCCTGCTCAGGGCCACAGGACCGTGTGTAGAAACATAGGCTGTTTTCCCTGGGAAAGAAAACTCACCAGCCCCGGTTCCTGATGTTAGTTTGTAGGGCTCCTCTGGGAATATCAGGGCAGCACAAGTACGAGGTGGGGGCAGCTCCAGTCTGGGACTTATCCTTCGATGTTCGGATTTTTTGCAGTCAGATTCCAGCTCAGAGCCGCAGGACCGTGAGCAGAAACATTGGCTCTTTTCCCTGGGAAAGAAAACTCACCAGTCCAGGTTCCTGATGTCAGTTTGTAGGGCTCCTCTGGGACTGTCAGGGCAGCACAAGTAAGAGGTGGAGACAGCTTCTGTATGGGGCCCATCCTTCGATGTTCGGATTTTTTGCAATCAGCTGCCTGCCGAGGGCCACAGGACCCTGAGCAGAAACGTCGGCTCTTTTCCCTGGGAAAGAAAACTCACCAGTCCAGGTTCCTGATGTCAGTTTGTAGGGCTCCTCTGGGAGTGTCAGGGCAGCACAAGTATGAAGTGGAGGCAACTACTGTATGGGGCCCACCCTTCAATGTTCTAATTTTTTGCAATCAGCTGCCTGCTCAGGGCCACAGGACCGTGAGCAGAAATATCGGCTGTTTTCCTTGGGAAAGAAAATTCACCAGTCCAGGTTCCTGATGTCAGTTTGTAGGGCTCCTCTGGGACTGTCAGAGCAGCACAAGTATGAGGTAGATGCAGCTTCTGTATGGGGCCCATCCTTCGATGTTCGGATTTTTTGCAATCAGCTGCCTCCTCAGGGCCACAGGACCGTGAGCAGAAACATCGGCTGTTTTCCCTGGGAAAGAAAACTCACCAGTCCAGGTTCCTGATGTCAGTTTGTAGGGTCCTCTGGGACTGTCAGGGCAGCACAAGTGTGAGGTGGGGGCAGCTTTGGTCTGGGATTTACCATTCGATGTTCGGATTTTTTGCAGTCAGCAGACAGCTCAGAGCCACAGGGCCCTGAGCAGAAACATCGGCTGTTTTCCCTGGGAAAGAAAACTCACCAGTCCAGGTTCCTGATGTCAGATTGTAGGGCTCCTCTGGGACTGTCAGGGCAGCACAATTATGAGGTGGACGCAGCTTCTGTATAGGGCCCATCCTTCGATGTTCTGATTTTTTGCAGTCAGCTGCCTGCTCAGAGCCACAGGGCCCTCAGCACAAACATCGGCGTTTTTCCCTGGGAAAGAAAACTCACCAGTCCACGTACCTGATGTCAGTTTGTAGGGCTCCTCTGGGACTGTAAGGGCAGCACAATGATGAGGTGGAGGCAGCTTTTTTATGGGGCCCATCCTTCGATGTTCGGATTTTTTGAAATCTACTTCCTGCCCAGGGCCACAGGACCTTGAGCAGAAACATCGGCTGTTTTCCCTGGGAAAGAAAACTCACCAGTCCAGGTTCCTGATGTCAGTTTGTAGGGCTCCTCTGGGACTGTCAGGGCAGCACAAGTATGAGGTGGAGGCAGATTCTGTATGGGGCCCATCCTTCGATGTTTGGATTTTTTGCAGTCAGCTCCCCACTAAGGGGCACAGGGCCCTGAGAAAAACATAGGCTGTTTCCCCTGGGAAAGAAAACTTATCAGTCCAGGTTCCTGATGTCAGTTTATAGGGCCCCTCTGGGACTGTCAGGGCAGCACAAGTATGACGTGGAGGCAGCTCCTGTATGGGACTTATCCTTCGATGTTCGAATTTTTTGCAATCAGCTGCCCACTCAGAGCCACTGGGCCCTGAGCAAAACATCGGCTGTTTTCCCTGGGAAAGAAAACTCACCAGTCCAGTTTCCTGATGTCAGTTTGTAGGGCTCCTCTGGGACTGGCAGGGCAGCACAAGTATGTGGTGGAGGCAGCTTCTGTATGGGTCCCATCCTTCGATGTTCAGATTTTTTGCTGTCAGCTGCCTGCTCAGGGCCACAGGACCCTGAGCAGAAACATCGGCTGTTTTCCCTGGGAAAGAAAACTCACCAGTCCAGGTTCCTGATGTCAGTTTGTAGGGCTCCTCGGGGACTGTCAGGGCAGCACAAGTATGAGGTGGGGGCAGCTCCAGTCCTGGACTTATCCTTCGATGTTCGAATTTCTTGTAATCAGCTGCCTGCTCAGAGCCACTGGGCCCTGAGCACAAACGTCGGCTGTTTTCCCTGGGAAAGAAAACTCACCAGTCCAGGTTCCTGATGTCAGTTTGTAGGGCTCCTCTGGGACTGTCAGGGCAGCACAAGTATGAGGTGGAGGCAACTACTCTATGGGGCCCACCCTTCGATGTTCTAATTTTTTGCAATCAGCTGCCTGCTCAGGGCCACAGGACCGTGTGTAGAAACATCGGCTGTTTTCCCTGGGAAAGAAAACTCACCAGCCCCGGTTCCTGATGTCAGTTTGTAGGGCTCCTCTGGGAATATCAGGGCAGCACAAGTATGAGGTTGGGGCAGCTCCAGTCTGGGACTTATCCTTCGATGTTCGGATTTTTTGCAGTCAGATTCCAGCTCAGAGCCGCAGGACCGTGAGCAGAAACATTGGCTCTTTTCCCTGGGAAAGAAAACTCACCAGTCCAGGTTCCTGATGTCAGTTTGTAGGGCTCCTCTGGGACTGTCAGGGCAGCACAAGTAAGAGGTGGAGACAGCTTCTGTATGGGGCCCATCCTTCGATGTTCGGATTTTTTGCAATCAGCTGCCTGCCGAGGGCCACAGGACCCTGAGCAGAAACGTCGGCTGTTTTCCCTGGGAAAGAAAACTCACCAGTCCAGGTTCCTGATGTCAGTTTGTAGGGCTCCTCTGGGACTGTCAGGGCAGCACAAGTATGAAGTGGAGGCAACTACTGTATGGGGCCCACCCTTCAATGTTCTAATTTTTTGCAATCAGCTGCCTGCTCAGGGCCACAGGACCGTGAGCGGAAATATCGGCTGTTTTCCTTGGGAAAGAAAATTCACCAGTCCAGGTTCCTGATGTCAGTTTGTAGGGCTCCTCTGGGACTGTCAGAGCAGCACAAGTATGAGGTAGATGCAGCTTCTGTATGGGGCCCATCCTTCGATGTTCGGATTTTTTGCAATCAGCTGCCTGCTCAGGGCCACAGGACCGTGAGCAGAAACATCGGCTGTTTTCCCTGGGAAAGAAAACTCACCAGTCCAGGTTCCTGATGTCAGTTTGTAGGGTCCTCTGGGACTGTCAGGGCAGCACAAGTATGAGGTGGGGGCAGCTTTGGTCTGGGATTTACCATTCGATGTTTGGATTTTTTGCAGTCAGCAGACAGCTCAGAGCCACAGGGCCCTGAGCAGAAACATCGGCTGTTTTCCCTGGGAAAGAAAACTCACCAGTCCAGGTTCCTGATGTCAGATTGTAGGGCTCCTCTGGGACTGTCAGGGCAGCACAAGTATGAGGTGGACGCAGCTTCTGTATAGGGCCCATCCTTCGATGTTCTGATTTTTTGCAGTCAGCTGCCTGCTCAGAGCCACAGGGCCCTCAGCACAAACATCGGCGTTTTTCCCTGGGAAAGAATACTCACCAGTCCACGTACCTGATGTCAGTTTGTAGGGCTCCTCTGGGACTGTAAGGGCAGCACAATGATGAGGTGGAGGCAGCTTTTTTATGGGGCCCATCCTTCGATGTTCGGATTTTTTGAAATCTACTTCCTGCCCAGGGCCACAGGACCTTGAGCAGAAACATCGGCTGTTTTCCCTGGGAAAGAAAACTCACCAGTCCAGGTTCCTGATGTCAGTTTGTAGGGCTCCTCTGGGACTGTCAGGGCAGCAGAAGTATGAGGTGGAGGCAGCTTCTCTATGGGGCCCATCCTTCGATGTTTGGATTTTTTGCAGTCAGCTCCCCACTAAGGGGCACAGGGCCCTGAGAAAAACATCGGCTGTTTCCCCTGGGAAAGAAAACTTATCAGTCCAGGTTCCTGATGTCAGTTTATAGGGCTCCTCTGGGACTGTCAGGGCAGCACAAGTATGAGGTGGAGGCAGCTCCTGTATGGGACTTATCCTTCGATGTTCGAATTTTTTGCAATCAGCTGCCCACTCAGAGCCACTGGGCCCTGAGCAAAACATCGGCTGTTTTCCCTGGGAAAGAAAACTCACCAGTCCAGGTTCCTGATGTCAGTTTGTAGGGCTCCTCTGGGACTGGCAGGGCAGCACAAGTATGTGGTGGAGGCAGCTTCTGTATGGGGCCCATCCTTCGATGTTCGGATTTTTTGCTGTCAGCTGCCTGCTCAGGGCCACAGGACCCTGAGCAGAAACATCGGCTGTTTTCCCTGGGAAAGAAAACTCACCAGTCCAGGTTCCTGATGTCAGTTTGTAGGGCTCCTCTGGGACTGTCAGGGCAGCACAAGTATGAGGTGGAGGCAGCTTCTGTATGGGGCCCATCCTTCGATATTCGGATTATTTGCAGTCAGCTCCACGCTCAGGGGCACAGGGCCCTGGGCAAAAACTTTGGTTTTTTTCCATGGGAAAGAAAATTCACCAGTCCAGGTTACTGATGTCAGTTTGTAGGGCTCCTCTGGGACTGTAAGGGCAGCACCAGTATGAGCTTGGGGCACCTCCGGTCTGCGACTTATCCTTCGATATTCGGATTTTTTGCAATCAGAATCCAGGTCAGAGCCACAGGACACTGAACAGAAACATCGCCTGTTTTCCCTGGGAAAGAAAACTCACCAGGCCAGGTTCCTGATGTCAGTTTGTAGGGCTCCCCTGGGACTCTAAGGGCAGCAGAAGTATGAGGTGGAGGCAGCTTCTGTATGGGGCCCATCCTCCTATGTTTGGATTTTTTGCAATCAGCTGCCTGCTCATGGCCACAGGACACTGAGCAGAAACATCGGCGGTTTTCCCTTGGAAAGAAAACTCACTAGTCCAGGTTCCTGATGTCAGTTGGTAGGGCTCCTCGGGGACTGTCAGGGCAGCACATGTATGAGGTGGAGGCAGCTTCTGTATGGGTCCCATCCTTCGATGTTCGGATTTTTTGCTGTCAGCTGCCTGCTCAGGGCCACAGGACCCTGAGCAGAAACATCGGCTGTTTTCCCTGGGAAAGAAAACTCACCAGTCCAGGTTCCTGATGTCAGTTTGTAGGGCTCCTCTGGGACTGTCAGGGCAGCACAAGTATGAGGTGGGGGCAGCTCCAGTCCTGGACTTATCCTTCGATGTTCGAATTTCTTGTAATCAGCTGCCTGCTCAGAGCCACTGGGCCCTGAGCACAAACATAGGCTGTTTTCCCTGGGAAAGAAAACTCACCAGCCCTGGTTCCTGATGTCAGTTTGTACGGCTCCGCTGGGACTGTCAGGGCAGAACAAGTATGAGGTGGAGGAAGCTCCTGTATGGGACTTATCCTTCGATGTTCGGATTTTTTGCAATAAGAATCCAGGTCAGAGCCACAGGGCCCTGAGCACAAACCTCGGCTGTTTTCCCTGGGAAAGAAAACTCACCAGTCCAGGTTCCTGATGTCATTTTGT
This sequence comes from Taeniopygia guttata, assembly GCF_048771995.1. Taxonomy (NCBI): domain Eukaryota; kingdom Metazoa; phylum Chordata; class Aves; order Passeriformes; family Estrildidae; genus Taeniopygia; species Taeniopygia guttata. The sequence goes on along the minus strand of NC_133024.1, from coordinate 20,591,117 downwards.
AGAGCTCCTCTGGGACTGTCAGGGCAGCACAAGTATGAGGTGGGGGCAGCTCCGGTCTGCGACTTATCCTTCGATGTACGGATTTTTTGCAATCAGAATCCAGGTCAGAGCCACAGGACACTGAACAGAAACATCGCCTGTTTTCCCTGGGAAAGAAAACTCACTAGTCCAGCTTCCTGATGTGAGTTGGTAGGGCACCTCGGGGACTGTCTGGGCAGCAAAAGTATGATGTGGACGCAGCTTCTGTATGGGTCCCATCCTTCGATGTTCGGATTTTTTGCAATCAGCTGCCTGCTCTGGGCCACTGGGCCCTGAGCAAAATATCGGCTGTTTTCCCTGGGAAAGAAAACTCACCAGTCCAGGTTCCTGATGTCAGTTTGTAGGGCTCCTCTGGGACTGGCAGGGCAGCACAAGTATGTGGTGGAGGCAGCTTCTGTATGGGGCCCATCCTTCGATGTTCGGATTTTTTGCTGTCAGCTGCCTGCTCAGGGCCACAGGACCCTGAGCAGAAACATCGGCTGTTTTCCCTGGGAAAAAAAACTCACCAGTCCAGGTTCCTGATGTCAGTTTGTAGGGCTCCTCTGGGACTGTCAGGGCAGCACAAGTATGAGGTGGGGGCAGCTCCGGTCCTGGACTTATCCTTCGATGTTCGGATTTTTTGCAATAAGAATCCAGGTCAGAGCCACAGGGCCCTGAGCACAAACCTCGGCTGATTTCCCTGGGAAAGAAAACTCACCAGTCCAGGTTCCTGATGTCAGTTTGTAGGGCTCCTCTGGGACTGTCAGGGCAGCACAAGTATGTGGTGGAGGCAGCTTCTATATGGGGCCCATCCTTCGATGTTCGGATTTTTTGCAATCAGCTGCTTGCTCAGGGCCACAGGAACCCGAGCATAAACATCGGTTGTTTTCCCTGGGAAAGAAAACTCACCAGTCCAGGTTCCTGATGTCATTTTGTAGAGCTCCTCTGGGACTGTCAGGGCAGCACAAGTATGAAGTGGGGGCAGCTCCGGTCTACGACTTATCCTTCGATGTTCGGATTTTTTGCAATCAGAATCCAGGTCAGAGCCACAGGACACTGAGCAGAAACATCGGCTGTTTTCCCTGGGAAAAAAAACTCACTAGTCCAGGTTCCTGATGTCAGTTTGTAGGGCTCCTCTGGGACTGTCAGGGCAGGACATGTATGAGGCGCAGGCAGCTCCTGTATGGGACTTATCCTTCGATGTTCAAATTTTTTGCAATCAGCTGCCTGCTCAGAGCCTCTGGGCCCTGAGCACAAACATCGGCTGTTTTCCCTGGAAAAGAAAACTCACCAGTCCAGGTTCCTGATGTCACTATGTAGGGCTCCTCTGGGACTGTCAGGGCAGCACATGTATGAGGTGGAGGCAGCTCCAGTCTGGGACTTATCCTTCGATGTTTGGATTTTTTGCAGTCAGCAGCCTGCTTAGAGCCACAGGACCCCGAGCAGAAACATCGGCTGGTTTCCCTGGGAAAGAAAACTCACCAGTCCAGGTTCCTGATGTCAGTTTGTAGGGCTCCTCTGGGACTGTCTGGGCAGCACAAGTATGTGTGGAGGCAACTTCTGTATGGGGCCGATCCTTCGATGTTCGGATTTTTTGCAATCAGCTGCTTGTTCAGGGCCACAGGAACCCGAGCACAAACATCGGCTGTTTTCCCTGGGAAAGAAAACTCACCAGTCCAGGTTCCTGATGTCAGTTTGTAGGGCTCCTCTGGAACTGTCAGGGCAGCACAAATATGAGGTGGAGGCAGCTTCTGTATGGGCCACATCCTTCGATATTCGGATTATTTGCAGTCAGCTGCACGCTCAGGGGCACAGGGCCCTGGGCAAAAACATTGGTTGTTCTCCCTGGGAAAAAAAACTCACCAGTCCAGGTTCATGATGTCAGTTTGTAGGGCTCCTCTGGGACTGTAAGTGCAGCACAAGTATGAGGTGGGGGCCGCTCCGGTCTGCGACTTATCCTTCGATGTTCGGATTTTTTGCAATCAGAATCCAGGTCAGAGCCACAGGGCCCTGAGCACAAACATCAGCTCTTTTCCCTGGGAAAGAAAACTCACCAGTCCAGGTTCCTGATGTCAGTTTGTAGGGCTCCTCTGGGACTGCCAGGGCAGCACAAGTATGAGGTGGGGGCAGAATATCTATGCGGCCCATCCTTCGATGTTCGAATTTTTTGCAATCAGCTGCCTGCTCAGGGCCACAGGACCCTGAGCAGAAACATTGGCTGTTTTCCCTGGGAATGAAAACTCACCAGTCCAGATTCCTGATGTCAGTTTGTAGGGCTCCTCTGGGAATATCAGGGCAGCACAAGTATGAGGTGGGGGCAGCTCCAGTCCTGGACTTATCCTTCGATGTTCGGATTTCTTGCAATCAGCTGCCTGCTCAGGGCCACAGGACCCTGAGCATGAACATCGGCTGTTTTCCCTGGGAATGAAAACTCACTAGTCCAGGTTCCTGATGTCAGTTTGCAGGGCTCCTCTGGGACTGTCAGGGCAGTACAAGTATGAGGTGGGGGCAGCTCCTGTATGGGACTTATCCTTCGATGTTCGGATTTTTTGAAATCTACTGCCTGCCCAGGGCCACAGGACCTTGAGCAGAAACATCGGCTGTTTTCCCTGGGAAAGAAAACTCACCAGTCCAGGTTCCTGTTGTCAGTTTTTAGGGCTCCACTGGGACTGTAAGGGCAGCACAAGTATGAGGTGGGGGCAGCTCCAGTCTGGGACTTATCCTTCGATGTTTGGATTTTTTGCAGTCAGCTGCCGGCTCAGAGCCACAGGGCCCTGAGCATAAACATCGGCTGTTTTCCCTGGGAAAGAAAACTCACCAGTCCAGGTTCCTGATGTCAGTTTGTAGGGCTCCTCTGGGACTGTCAGGGCAGCACAAGTATGTGGTGGAGGCAGCTTCTGTATGGGGCCCATCCTTCGATGTTCGGATTTTTTGCAATCAGCTGCTTGCTCAGGGCCACAGGAACCCGGGCAGAAACATCGGCTGTTTACCCTGGGAAAGAAAACTCACCAGTCCAGGTTCCTGATGTCACTATGTAGGGCTCCTCTGCAACTGTCAGGGCAACAAAAATATGAGGTGGAGGCAGCTTCTGTATGGGGCCCATCCTTCGATATTCGGATTATTTGCAGTAAGCTCCACGCTAAGGGGCACAGGGCCCTGGTCAAAAACATTGCTTTTTTCCCTGGGAAAGAAAACACACCAGTCCAGGTTCCTGATGTCAGTTTCTAGGGCTCCTCTGGGACTGTAAGGGCAGCACAAGTATGAGGTGGGGGCAGCTCCGGTCTGCGACTTATCCTTCGATGTTCGGAATTTTTGCAATCAGAATCCAGGTCAGAGCCACAGGGCCCTGAGCACAAGCATCGGCTGTTTTCCCTGGGAAAGAAAACTCACCAGTCCAGGTTCCTGTTGTCAGTTTTTAGGGCTCCTCTGGGATTGTAAGGGCAGCACAAGTATGAGATGGAGGCAGCTTCTTTATGGGGCCCATCCTTCTATGTTTGGATTTTTTGCAGTCAGCTGCCTGCTCAGGGCCACAGGACCCTGAGCATAATCATCGGCTGTTTTCCCTGGGAAAGAAACCTCACCAGTCCAGGTTCCTGATGTCAGTTTGTAGGGCTCCTCTGGGACTGTCAGGGCAGCACAAATATGAGGTGGAGGCAGCTTCTGTATGGGGCCCATCCTTCGATGTTCGGATTTTTTGAAATCTACTGCCTGCCCAGGGCCACAGGACCTTGAGCAGAAACATCGGCTGTTTTCCCTGGGAAAGAAAACTCACCAGTCCAGGTTCCTGATGTCAGTTTTTAGGGCTCCTCTGGGACTGTCAGGGCAGCACAAGTATGAGGTGGTGGCAGATCCGGTCTGGGACTTATCCTTTGATGTTCGGCTTTTTTGCAGTAAGCTTCCGGCTCAGAGCCACAGGGCCCTGTGCTCAAACTTCGACTGTTTCCCTGGGAAAGAAAACTCACCAGCCCAGGTTCCTGATGTCACTATGTAGGGCTCCCCTGCGACTGTCAGGGCAGAACTAGTATGAGGTGGAAGCAGCTCCTGTATGGGACTTATCCTTCGATGTTCGGATTTTTTGCAGTCAGCTCCCCACTAAGGGGCACAGGGCCCTGAGAAAAACATCGACTGTTTCCCCTGTGAAAGAAAACTCATCAGTCCAGGTTCCTGATGTGAATTTTAGGGCTCCTCTGGGACTGTCAGGGCAGCACAAGTATGAGGTTGAGGCAGCTCCTGTATGGGACTTATCCTTCGATGTTCGAATTTTTTGCAATCAGCTGCCTGCTCAGAGCCACTGGGCCCTGAGCACAATCATCGGCTGTTTTTCCTGGGAAAGAAAACTCACCAGTCCAGGTTCCTGATGTCAGTTTGTAGGGCTCCTCTGGGACTGTCAGGGCAGCACAAGTATGAGGTGAGGGCAGCTCCAGTCTGGGACTTATCCTTCGATGTTTGGATTTTTTGCAGTCAGCAGCCTGCTCAGAGCCACAGGACCCCGAGCAGAAACATCGGCTGTTTTCCCTGGGAAAGAAAACTCACCAGTCCAGGTTCCTGATGTCAGTAGGTAGGGCTCCTCGGGGACTGTCAGGGCAGCACAATTATGAGGTGGAGGCAGCTTCTCTATGGGTCCCATCCTTCGATGTTCGGATTTTTTGCAATCAGCAGCCTGCTCAGAGCCACAGGACCCCGAGCAGAAACATCGGCTGTTTTCCCTGGGAAAGAAAACTCACCAGTCCAGGTTCCTGATGTCAGTAGGTAGGGCTCCTCGGGGACTGTCAGGGCAGCACAATTATGAGGTGGAGGCAGCTTCTCTATGGGTCCCATCCTTCGATGTTCGGATTTTTTGCAATCAGCTGCCTGCTCAGGGCCACAGGACCCTGAGCAGAAACATCGGCTTTTTTCCCTGGGAAAGAAAACTCACCAGTCCAGGTTCCTGATGTCACTATGTAGGGCTCCTCTGGGACTGTCAGGGCAGCACAAATATGAGGTGGAGGCCGCTTCTGTATGGGGCCCATCCTTCGATATTCGTATTATTTGCAGTCAGATCCACGCTAAGGAGCACAGGGCCCTGGGGAAAAACATTGGTTGTTTTTCCTGGGAAAGAAAACTCACCAGTCCTGGTTCCTGATGTCACTATGTAGGGCTCCTCTGGGACTGCCAGGGCAGCACAAGTATGAGATGGAGGCAGCTTCTGTATAGGGCCCATCCTTCGATGTTTGGATTTTTTGCAATCCGCTGCCTGCTCAGGGCTACAGGACCCTGAGCATAAACATCGGCTGTTTTCCCTGGGAAAGAAAACTCAAAAGTCCAGGTTCCTGATGTCAGTTTGTAGGGCTCCTCTGGGACTGTCAGGGCAGCACAAGTATGTGGTGGAGGCAGCTTCTGTATGGGGCCCATCCTTCGATATTCGGATTATTTGCAGTCACCTCCAAGCTAAGGGGCACAGGGCCCTGGACAAAAACATTGGTTTTTTCCCTGGGAAAGAAAACTCACCAGTCCAGGTTACTGATGTCAGTTTGTAGGGCTCCTCTGGGACTGTAAGGGCAGCACAAGTATGAGGTTGGGGCAGCTCCGGTCTGCGATTTATCCTTCGATGTTCGGATTTTTTGCAATCAGAATCCAGGTCAGAGCCACAGGGCCCTGAGCACAAGCATCGGCTGTTTTCCCTGGGAAAGAAAACTCACCAGTCCAGGTTCCTGATGTCAGTTTTTAGGGCTCCTCTGGGACTGTAAGGGCAGCACAAATATGAGGTGGAGGCAGCTTCTGTATGGGGCCCATCCTTCTATGTTTGGATTTTTTGCAATCAGCTGCCTGCTCAGGGCCACAGGACACTGAGCAGAAACATCGGCTGTTTTCCCTGGGAAAGAAAACTCACCAGTCCAGGTTCCTGATGTCAGTTTGTAGGGCTCCTCTGGGACTGTCAGGGCAGCACAAGTATGAGGTGGGGATAGCTCCGGTCCTGGACTTATCCTTCGATGTTCGAATTTTTTGCAATGGGAATCCAGGTCAGAGCCACAGGACACTGAACAGAAACATCGCCTGTTTTCCCTGGGAAAGAATACTCACCAGGCCAGGTTCCTGATGTGAGTTGGTAGGGCACCTCGGGGACTGTCTGGGCAGCAAAAGTATGAGGTGGAGGCAGCTTCTGTATGGGTCCCATCCTTCGATGTTCGGATTTTTTGCAATCAGCTGCCTGCTCAGGGCCACAGGACCCTGAGCAGAAACATCGGCTGTTTTCCCTGGGAAAGAAAACTCACCAGTCCAGGTTCCTGATGTCACTATGTAGGGCTCCTCTGGGACTGTCAGGGCAGCACAAGTATGAGGTGGAGGCAGCTTCTGTATGGGGCCCATCCTTCGATATTCGGATTATTTGCAGTCAGCTCCACGCTAAAGAGCGCAGGGCCCTGGGCAAAAACACTGGTTGTTTTCCCTGGGAAAAAAAACTCACCAGTCCAGGTTCCTGATGTCAGTTTGTAGAGCTCCTCCGGGACTGTCAGGGCAGCACAAATATGAGGTGGGGGCAGCTTCTGTATGGGGACCGTCCTTCGATGTTCGGATTTTTTGCAGTCAGCTCCCCACTAAGGGGCGCAGGACCCTGAGAAAAACTTCGGCTCTTTCCCCTGGGAAAGAAAACTCATCAGTCCAGGTTCCTGATGTCAGTTTGTAGGGCTCCTCTGGGACTGTCAGGGCAGCACAAGAATGAGGTGCAGGCAGCTCCTGTATGGGACTTATCCTTCGATGTTCGAATTTTTTGCAATCAGCTGCCTGCTCAGAGCCTCTGGGCCCTGAGCACAAACATCGGCTGTTTTCCCTGGAAAAGAAAACTCACCAGTCCAGGTTCCTGATGTCACTATGTAGGGCTCCTCTGGGACTGTCAGGGCAGCACAAGTATGAGGTGGAGGCAGCTCCAGTCTGGGACTTATCCTTCGATGTTTGGATTTTTTGCAGTCAGCAGCCTGCTTAGAGCCACAGGACCCCGAGCAGAAACATCGGCTGTTTTCCCTGGGAAAGAAAACTCACCAGTCCAGGTTCCTGATGTCAGTTTGTAGGGCTCCTCTGGGACTGTCTGGGCAGCACAAGTATGTGTGGAGGCAACTTCTGTATGGGGCCGATCCTTCGATGTTCGGATTTTTTGCAATCACCTGCTTGTTCAGGGCCACAGGAACCCGGGCATAAACATCGGCTGTTTTCCCTGGGAAAGAAAACTCACCAGTCCAGGTTCCTGATGTCAGTTTGTAGGGCTCCTCTGGGACTGTCAGGGCAGCACAAATATGAGGTGGAGGCAGCTTCTGTATGGGCCACATCCTTCGATATTCGGATTATTTGCAGTCAGCTGCACGCTCAGGGGCACAGGGCCCTGGGCAAAAACATTGGTTGTTCTCCCTGGGAAAAAAAACTCACCAGTCCAGGTTCATGATGTCAGTTTGTAGGGCTCCTCTGGGACTGTAAGGGCAGCACAAGTATGAGGTGGGGGCCGCTCCGGTCTGCGACTTATCCTTCGATGTTCGGATTTTTTGCAATCAGAATCCAGGTCAGAGCCACAGGGCCCTGAGCACAAACATCAGCTGTTTTCCCTGGGAAAGAAAACTCACCAGTCCAGGTTCCTGATGTCAGTTTGTAGGGCTCCTCTGGGACTGCCAGGGCAGCACAAGTATGAGGTGGGGGCAGATTCCTCTATGCGGCCCATCCTTCGATGTTCGGATTTTTTGCAATCAGCTGCCTGCTCAGGGCCACAGGACCCTGAGCAGAAACATTGGCTGTTTTCCCTGGGAATGAAAACTCACCAGTCCAGATTCCTGATGTCAGTTTGTAGGGCTCCTCTGGGACTGTCAGGGCAGCACAAGTATGAGGTGGGGGCAGCTCCAGTCTGGGTCTTATCCTTCGATGTTTGGATTTTTTGCAGTCAGCTGCCGGCTCAGAGCCACAGGGCCCTGAGCATAAACATCGGCTGTTTTCCCTGGGAAAGAAAACTCACCAGTCCAGGTTCCTGATGTCAGTTTGTAGGGCTCCTCTGGGACTGTCAGGGCAGTACAAGTATGTGGTGGAGGCAGCTTCTGTATGGGGCCCATCCTTCGATGTTCGGATTTTTTGCAATCAGCTGCTTGCTCAGGGCCACAGGAACCCGGGCAGAAACATCGGCTTTTTACCCTGGGAAAGAAAACTCACCAGTCCAGGTTCCTGATGTCACTATGTAGGGCTCCTCTGCGACTGTCAGGGCAGCAAAAATATGAGGTGGAGGCAGCTTCTGTATGGGGCCCATCCTTCGATATTCGGATTATTTGCAGTCAGCTCCACGCTAAGGGGCACAGGGCCCTGGTCAAAAACATTGCTTTTTTCCCTGGGAAAGAAAACACACCAGTCCAGGTTCCTGATGTCAGTTTCTAGGGCTCCTCTGGGACTGTAAGGGCAGCACAAGTATGAGGTGGGGGCAGCTCCGGTCTGCGACTTATCCTTCGATGTTCGGAATTTTTGCAATCAGAATCCAGGTCAGAGCCACAGGGCCCTGAGCACAAGCATCGGCTGTTTTCCCTGGGAAAGAAAACTCACCAGTCCAGGTTCCTGATGTCAGTTTTTAGGGCTCCTCTGGGACTGTAAGGGCAGCACAAATATGAGGTGGAGGCAGCTTCTGTATGGGGCCCATCCTTCTATGTTTGGATTTTTTGCAATCAGCTGCCTGCTCAGGGCCACAGGACACTGAGCAGAAACATCGGCTGTTTTCCCTGGGAAAGAAAACTCACCAGTCCAGGTTCCTGATGTCAGTTTGTAGGGCTCCTCTGGGACTGTCAGGGCAGCACAAGTATGAGGTGGGGATAGCTCCGGTCCTGGACTTATCCTTCGATGTTCGAATTTTTTGCAATGGGAATCCAGGTCAGAGCCACAGGACACTGAACAGAAACATCGCCTGTTTTCCCTGGGAAAGAATACTCACCAGGCCAGGTTCCTGATGTGAGTTGGTAGGGCACCTCGGGGACTGTCTGGGCCGCAAAAGTATGAGGTGGAGGCAGCTTCTGTATGGGTCCCATCCTTCGATGTTCGGATTTTTTGCAATCAGCTGCCTGCTCAGGGCCACAGGACCCTGAGCAGAAACATCGGCTGTTTTCCCTGGGAAAGAAAACTCACCAGTCCAGGTTCCTGATGTCACTATGTAGGGCTCCTCTGGGACTGTCAGGGCAGCACAAGTATGAGGTGGAGGCAGCTTCTGTATGGGGCCCATCCTTCGATATTCGGATTATTTGCAGTCAGCTCCACGCTAAAGAGCGCAGGGCCCTGGGCAAAAACACTGGTTGTTTTCCCTGGGAAAAAAAACTCACCAGTCCAGGTTCCTGATGTCAGTTTGTAGAGCTCCTCCGGGACTGTCAGGGCAGCACAAATATGAGGTGGGGGCAGCTTCTGTATGGGGACCGTCCTTCGATGTTCGGATTTTTTGCAGTCAGCTCCCCACTAAGGGGCGCAGGACCCTGAGAAAAACTTCGGCTCTTTCCCCTGGGAAAGAAAACTCATCAGTCCAGGTTCCTGATGTCAGTTTGTAGGGCTCCTCTGGGACTGTCAGGGCAGCACAAGAATGAGGTGCAGGCAGCTCCTGTATGGGACTTATCCTTCGATGTTCGAATTTTTTGCAATCAGCTGCCTGCTCAGAGCCTCTGGGCCCTGAGCACAAACATCGGCTGTTTTCCCTGGAAAAGAAAACTCACCAGTCCAGGTTCCTGATGTCACTATGTAGGGCTCCTCTGGGACTGTCAGGGCAGCACAAGTATGAGGTGGAGGCAGCTCCAGTCTGGGACTTATCCTTCGATGTTTGGATTTTTTGCAGTCAGCAGCCTGCTTAGAGCCACAGGACCCCGAGCAGAAACATCGGCTGTTTTCCCTGGGAAAGAAAACTCACCAGTCCAGGTTCCTGATGTCAGTTTGTAGGGCTCCTCTGGGACTGTCTGGGCAGCACAAGTATGTGTGGAGGCAACTTCTGTATGGGGCCGATCCTTCGATGTTCGGATTTTTTGCAATCACCTGCTTGTTCAGGGCCACAGGAACCCGGGCATAAACATCGGCTGTTTTCCCTGGGAAAGAAAACTCACCAGTCCAGGTTCCTGATGTCAGTTTGTAGGGCTCCTCTGGGACTGTCAGGGCAGCACAAATATGAGGTGGAGGCAGCTTCTGTATGGGCCACATCCTTCGATATTCGGATTATTTGCAGTCAGCTGCACGCTCAGGGGCACAGGGCCCTGGGCAAAAACATTGGTTGTTCTCCCTGGGAAAAAAAACTCACCAGTCCAGGTTCATGATGTCAGTTTGTAGGGCTCCTCTGGGACTGTAAGGGCAGCACAAGTATGAGGTGGGGGCCGCTCCGGTCTGCGACTTATCCTTCGATGTTCGGATTTTTTGCAATCAGAATCCAGGTCAGAGCCACAGGGCCCTGAGCACAAACATCAGCTGTTTTCCCTGGGAAAGAAAACTCACCAGTCCAGGTTCCTGATGTCAGTTTGTAGGGCTCCTCTGGGACTGCCAGGGCAGCACAAGTATGAGGTGGGGGCAGATTCCTCTATGCGGCCCATCCTTCGATGTTCGGATTTTTTGCAATCAGCTGCCTGCTCAGGGCCACAGGACCCTGAGCAGAAACATTGGCTGTTTTCCCTGGGAATGAAAACTCACCAGTCCAGATTCCTGATGTCAGTAGGTAGGGCTCCTCTGGGACTGTCAGGGCAGCACAAGTATGAGGTGGGGGCAGCTCCAGTCTGGGTCTTATCCTTCGATGTTTGGATTTTTTGCAGTCAGCTGCCGGCTCAGAGCCACAGGGCCCTGAGCATAAACATCGGCTGTTTTCCCTGGGAAAGAAAACTCACCAGTCCAGGTTCCTGATGTCAGTTTGTAGGGCTCCTCTGGGACTGTCAGGGCAGTACAAGTATGTGGTGGAGGCAGCTTCTGTATGGGGCCCATCCTTCGATGTTCGGATTTTTTGCAATCAGCTGCTTGCTCAGGGCCACAGGAACCCGGGCAGAAACATCGGCTTTTTACCCTGGGAAAGAAAACTCACCAGTCCAGGTTCCTGATGTCACTATGTAGGGCTCCTCTGCGACTGTCAGGGCAGCAAAAATATGAGGTGGAGGCAGCTTCTGTATGGGGCCCATCCTTCGATATTCGGATTATTTGCAGTCAGCTCCACGCTAAGGGGCACAGGGCCCTGGTCAAAAACCTTGCTTTTTTCCCTGGGAAAGAAAACACACCAGTCCAGGTTCCTGATGTCAGTTTCTAGGGCTCCTCTGGGACTGTAAGGGCAGCACAAGTATGAGGTGGGGGCAGCTCCGGTCTGCGACTTATCCTTCGATGTTCGGAATTTTTGCAATCAGAATCCAGGTCAGAGCCACAGGGCCCTGAGCACAAGCATCGGCTGTTTTCCCTGGGAAAGAAAACTCACCAGTCCAGGTTCCTGATGTCAGTTTGTAGGGCTCCTCTGGGACTGTCAGGGCAGCACAAATATGAGGTGGAGGCAGCTTCTGTATGGGGCCCATCCTTCGATGTTCAGATTTTTTGAAATCTACTGCCTGCCCAGGGCCACAGGACCTTGAGCAGAAACATCGGCTGTTTTCCCTGGGAAAGAAAACTCACCAGTCCAGGTTCCTGATGTCAGTTTTTAGGGCTCCTCTGGGACTGTCAGGGCAGCACAAGTATGAGGTGGTGGCAGATCCGGTCTGGGACTTATCCTTTGATGTTCGGCTTTTTTGCAGTAAGCTTCCGGCTCAGAGCCACAGGGCCCTGTGCTCAATCTTCGACTGTTTCCCTGGGAAAGAAAACTCACCAGCCCAGGTTCCTGATGTCACTATGTAGGGCTCCCCTGCGACTGTCAGGGCAGAACAAGTATGAGGTGGAAGCAGCTCCTGTATGGGACTTATCCTTCGATGTTCGGATTTTTTGCAGTCAGCTCCCCACTAAGGGGCACAGGGCCCTGAGTAAAACATCGACTGTTTCCCCTGTGAAAGAAAACTCATCAGTCCAGGTTCCTGATATCAGTTTGTAGGGCTCCTCTGGGACTGTCAGGGCAGCACAAGTATGAGGTGAGGGCAGCTCCAGTCTGGGACTTATCCTTCGATGTTTGGATTTTTTGCAGTCAGCTGCCGGCTCAGAGCCACAGGGCCCTGAGCATAAACATCGGCTGTTTTCCCTGGGAAAGAAAACTCACCAGTCCAGGTTCCTGATGTCAGTTTGTAGGGCTCCTCTGGGACTGTCAGGGCAGTACAAGTATGTGGTGGAGGCAGCTTCTGTATGGGGCCCATCCTTCGATGTTCGGATTTTTTGCAATCAGCTGCTTGCTCAGGGCCACAGGAACCCGGGCAGAAACATCGGCTTTTTACCCTGGGAAAGAAAACTCACCAGTCCAGGTTCCTGATGTCACTATGTAGGGCTCCTCTGCGACTGTCAGGGCAGCAAAAATATGAGGTGGAGGCAGCTTCTGTATGGGGCCCATCCTTCGATATTCGGATTATTTGCAGTCAGCTCCACGCTAAGGGGCACAGGGCCCTGGTCAAAAACATTGCTTTTTTCCCTGGGAAAGAAAACACACCAGTCCAGGTTCCTGATGTCAGTTTCTAGGGCTCCTCTGGGACTGTAAGGGCAGCACAAGTATGAGGTGGGGGCAGCTCCGGTCTGCGACTTATCCTTCGATGTTCGGAATTTTTGCAATCAGAATCCAGGTCAGAGCCACAGGGCCCTGAGCACAAGCATCGGCTGTTTTCCCTGGGAAAGAAAACTCACCAGTCCAGGTTCCTGATGTCAGTTTGTAGGGCTCCTCTGGGACTGTCAGGGCAGCACAAATATGAGGTGGAGGCAGCTTCTGTATGGGGCCCATCCTTCGATGTTCAGATTTTTTGAAATCTACTGCCTGCCCAGGGCCACAGGACCTTGAGCAGAAACATCGGCTGTTTTCCCTGGGAAAGAAAACTCACCAGTCCAGGTTCCTGATGTCAGTTTTTAGGGCTCCTCTGGGACTGTCAGGGCAGCACAAGTATGAGGTGGTGGCAGATCCGGTCTGGGACTTATCCTTTGATGTTCGGCTTTTTTGCAGTAAGCTTCCGGCTCAGAGCCACAGGGCCCTGTGCTCAAACTTCGACTGTTTCCCTGGGAAAGAAAACTCACCAGCCCAGGTTCCTGATGTCACTATGTAGGGCTCCCCTGCGACTGTCAGGGCAGAACAAGTATGAGGTGGAAGCAGCTCCTGTATGGGACTTATCCTTCGATGTTCGGATTTTTTGCAGTCAGCTCCCCACTAAGGGGCACAGGGCCCTGAGTAAAACATCGACTGTTTCCCCTGTGAAAGAAAACTCATCAGTCCAGGTTCCTGATATCAGTTTGTAGGGCTCCTCTGGGACTGTCAGGGCAGCACAAGTATGAGGTGAGGGCAGCTCCAGTCTGGGACTTATCCTTCGATGTTTGGATTTTTTGCAGTCAGCAGCCTGCTCAGAGCCACAGGACCCCGAGCAGAAACATCGGCTGTTTTCCCTGGGAAAGAAAACTCACCAGTCCAGGTTCCTGATGTCAGTAGGTAGGGCTCCTCGGGGACTGTCAGGGCAGCACAATTATGAGGTGGAGGCAGCTTCTCTATGGGTCCCATCCTTCGATGTTCGGATTTTTTGCAATCAGCAGCCTGCTCAGAGCCACAGGACCCCGAGCAGAAACATCGGCTGTTTTCCCTGGGAAAGAAAACTCACCAGTCCAGGTTCCTGATGTCAGTAGGTAGGGCTCCTCGGGGACTGTCAGGGCAGCACAATTATGAGGTGGAGGCAGCTTCTCTATGGGTCCCATCCTTCGATGTTCGGATTTTTTGCAATCAGCTGCCTGCTCAGGGCCACAGGACCCTGAGCAGAAACATCGGTTTTTTCCCTGGGAAAGAAAACTCACCAGTCCAGGTTCCTGATGTCACTATGTAGGGCTCCTCTGGGACTGTCAGGGCAGCACAAATATGAGGTGGAGGCAGCTTCTGTATGGGGCCCATCCTTCGATATTCGTATTATTTGCAGTCAGATCCACGCTAAGGAGCACAGGGCCCTGGGGAAAAACATTGGTTGTTTTTCCTGGGAAAGAAAACTCACCAGTCCAGGTTCCTGATGTCACTATGTAGGGCTCCTCTGGGACTGTCAGGGACGCACAAGTATGAGGTGGGGGCAGCTCCGGTCTGCGACTTATCCTTCGATGTTTGGATTTTTGCAATCAGAACCCAGGTCAGAGCCACAGGGCCCTGAGCACAAATATCGGCTGTTTTCCCTGGGAAAGAAAACTCACCAGTCCAGGTTCCTGATGTCAGTTTGTAAGGCTCCTCTGGGACTGTCAGGGCAGCCCAAATATGAGGTGGAGGCAGCTTCTGTATGGGGTCCATCCTTCGATGTTCGGATTTTTTGCAGTCAGCTCCCCACTAAGGGGCACAGGGCCCTGAGAAAAACATCGGCTGTTTCCCCTGGGAAAGAAAACTCATCAGTCCAGGTTCCTGATGTCAGTTTGTAGGGCTCCTCTGAGACTGTCAGGGCAGCACAAGTATGTGTGGAGGCAGCTTCTGTATGGGGCCCATCCTTCGATGTTCGGATTTTTTGCAATCAGCTGCTTGCTCAGGGCCACAGGAACCCGAGCATAAACATTGGCTGTTTTCCCTGGGAAAGAAAACTCACCAGTCCAGGTTCCTGATGTCACTATGTAGGGCTCCTCTGGGACTGTCAGGGCAGCACAAATATGAGGTGGAGGCAGATTCTGTATGGGGCCCATCCTTCGATATTCGGATTATTTGCAGTCAGCTCCACGCTAAGGAGCACTTGGCCCTGGGCAACAACATTGGTTGTTTTCCCTGGGAACAAAAACTCACCAGTCCAGGTTCCTGATGTCAGTTTGTAGGGCACCTCTGGGACTGTCAGGGCAGCACAAGTATGAGGTGGGGGCAGCTCCGGTCTGCGATTTATCCTTCGATGTTCGGATTTTTTGCAATCAGAATCCAGATCAGAGCCACAGGACACTGAGCAGAAACATCGTCTGTTTTCCCTGGGAAAGAAAACTCACCAGCCCTGGCTTTTGATGTCAGTTTGTAGGGCTTCCCTGCGACTGTCAGGCAGAACAAGTATGAGGTTGAGGCAGCTCCTGTATGGGACTTATCCTTCGATGTTCACATTTTTTGCAATCAGAATCCAGGACAGAGCCACAGGGCCCTGAGCTGAAACATCGGCTGTTTTCCCTGGGAATGAAAACTCACCAGTCCAGGTTCCTGATGACAGTTTGTACAGCTCCTCTGGGACTGTCCGGGCAGCACAAGTATGAGGTGGAGGCAGCTTCTGAATGGGGCCCATCCTTCGATGTTCGGTTTTTTGCAGTAAGCTTCCGGCTCAGAGCCTCAGGGCCCTGTGCACAAACATCGACTGTTTTCCCTGGGAAAGAAAACTCACCAGTCCAGGTTCCTGACGTCAGTTTGTAGGGCTCCCCTGCGACTGTCAGGGTAGAACAAGTATGAGGTGGAAGCAGCTCCTGTATGGGACTTATCTTTCGATGTTCGGTTTTTTTGCAATCAGAATCCAGGTCAGAGCCACAGGGCCCTGAGCACAAACATCGGTTGTTTTCCCTGGGAAAGAATACTCACCAGGCCAGGTTCCTGATGTCAGTTTGTAGGGCTCCTCTGGGACTGTCAGGGCAGCACAAGTATGAGGTGGGGGCAGCTCCTGTATGGGACTTATCCTTCGATTTATGGATTTTTTGCAGTCAGCAGCCTGCTCAGAGCCACAGGACCCCGAGCAGAAACATCGGCTGTTTTCCCTGGGAAAGAAAACTCACCAGTCCAGGTTCCTGATGTCAGTTTGTAGTGCTCCTCTGGGACTGGCAGGGCAGCACAACTATGTGTGGAGGCAGCTTCTGTATGGGGCCCATCCTTCGATGTTCCGATTTTTTGCAGTCAGCTGCTTGCTCATGGCCACAGGAACCCGAGCATAAACATCGGCTGTTTTCCCTGGGAAAGAAAACTCACCAGTCCAGGTTCCTGATGTCACTATGTAGGGCTCCCCTGGGACTGTCAGGGCAGCACAAATATGAGGTGGAGGCAGCTTCTGTATGGGGCCCATCCGTCGATATTCGGATTATTTGCAGTCAGCTCCACGCTCAGGGGCACCGGGCCCTGGGCAAAAACATTGGTTGTTTTCTCTGGGAAAAAAAACTCACCAGTCCAGGTTCATGATGTCAGTTTGTAGGGCTCCTCTGGGACTGTAAGTGCAGCACAAGTATGAGGTGGGGGCACCTTTGGTCTGCGACTTATCCTTCGATGTTCGGATTTTTTGCCATCAGAATCCAGGTCAGAGCCACAGGAACCCGAGCATAAACATCGGCTATTTTCCCTGGGAAAGAAAACTCACCAGTCCAGGTTCCTGATGTCACTATGTATGGCTCCTCTGGGACTGTCAGGGCAGCACAAATATGAGGTGGAGGCAGCTTCTCTATGGGGCACATCCTTCTATGTTTGGATTTTTTGCAATCAGCTGCCTGCTCAGGGCCACAGGACCATGAGCACAAACATCGGCTGTTTTCCCTGGGAAAGAAAACTCACCAGCCCTGGTTTCTGATGTCAGTTTGTAGGGCTTCCCTGCGACTGTCAGGGCAGAACAAGTATGAGGTTGAGGCAGCTCCTGTATGGGACTTATCCTTCGATGTTCGGATTTTTTGCAATCAGAATCCAGGTCAGAGCCACAGGGCCCTGAGCACAAACATCGGCTGTTTTCCCTGGGAAAGAATACTCACCAGGCCAGGTTCCTGATGTCAGTTTGTAGGGCTCCTCTGGGACTGTCAAGGCAGCACAAATATGAGGTGGAGGCAGCTTCTGTATGGGGCCCATTCTTCGATATTCGGATTTTTTGCAGTCAGCTCCACGCTGAGAAAAACATCGTCTGTTTCCCCTGGGAATGAAAACTCATCAGTCCAGGTTCCTGGTGTCAGTTTGTAGGGCTCCTCTGGGACTGTCAGGGCAGCACAAGTATGAGGTGGGGGCAGCTCCTGTATGGGACTTATCCTTCGATGTTTGGATTTTTTGCAGTCAGCAGCCTGCTCAGAGCCACAGGACCCTGAGCAGAAAGATCGGCTGTTTTCCCTGGGAAAGAAAACTCACCAGTCCAGGTTCCTGATGTCAGTTTGTAGGGCTCCTCTGGGACTGGCAGGGCAGCACAAGTATGTGGTGGAGGCAGCTTCTGTATGGGGCTCATCCTACGATGTTCCGATTTTTTGCAGTCAGCTGCCTGCTCATGGGCACAGGAACCCGAGCATAAACATCGGCTTTTTTCCCTGGGAAAGAAAACTCACCAGTCCAGTTTCCTGCTGTCAGTTTGTAGGGCTCCTCTGGGACTGTCAGGGCAGCACAAATATGAGGTGGAGGCAGCTTCTGTAAGGGGCCCATCCTTCGATATTCGGATTATTTGCCGTCAGCTCCACGCTCAGGGGCACCGGGCCCTGGGCAAAAACATTGGTTGTTTTCTCTGGGAAAAAAAACTCACCAGTCCAGGTTCCTGATGTCAGTTTGTAGGGCTCCTCTGGGACTGCCAGGGCAGCACAAGTATGAGGTGGAGGCAGATTCTCTATGGGGCCCATCCTTCGATGTTTGGTATTTTTGCAATCAGCTGCCTGCTCAGGGCTACAGGACACTGAGCAGAAACATCGGCTGTTTTCCCTGGGAAAGAAAACTCACTAGTCCAGGTTCCTGATGTCAGTTGGTAGGGCTCCTCGGGGACTGTCAGGGCAGCACAAGTATGAGGTGGAGGCAGCTTCTGTATGGGTCCCATCCTTCGATGTTCGGATTTTTTGCAGTCAGCTCCCCCCTAAGGGGCACAGGGCCCTGAGAAAAACATCGGCTGTTTTCCCTGGGAAAGAAAACTCACCAGTCCAGGTTCCTGATGTTAGTTTGTAGGTCTCCTCTGGGACTGTCAGGGCAGCACAAGTATGAGGTGGGGGCAGCTCCTGTATGGGACTTATCCTTCGATGTTCGCATTTTTTGCAATCAGCTGCCTGCTCAGAACCACTGCCCCCTGAGCGCAAACATCGGCTGTTTTCCCTGGGAAAGAAAACTCACCAGTCCACGTTCCTGATGTCAGTTTGTAGGGCTCCTCTGGGACTGTCAGGGCAGCACAAGTATGAGGTGGGGGCTGCTCCAGTCTGGGACTTATCCTGCGATGTTTGGATTTTTTGCAGTCAGCAGCCGGCTCAGAGCCACAGGGCCCTGAGCAGAAACATCGGCTGTTTTACCTGGGAAAGAAAACTCACCAGTCCAGAATCCTGAAGTCAGTTTTTAGAGCTCCTCTGGGACTGTCAGGGCAGCACAAGTATAAGGTGGAGGCAGCTTCTGTATGGGACTTATCCTTCGATGTTCAGATTTTTTCCAATCAGCTACCTGCTCAGGGCAACAGGACCCTGAGCATAATTATCGGCTGTTTCCCCTGGGAAAGAAAACTCACCAGTCCAGGTTCCTGATGTCAGTTTGTAGGGCTCCTCTGTGACTGTCAGGACAGCACAAATATGACATGGGGGCAGATTCTGTATGGGGCCCATCCTTCGATGTTCTGAATTTTTGCAATCAGCTGCCTACTCAGGGCCACAGGACCGTGAGCAGAAACATCGGCTGTTTCACCTGGGAAAGGAAATTCACCAGCCCGCGTTCCTGCTTTTCCAGCGTGTCTGCTGGTTTTTTGCAATTGACTTCGCTGTGCACTGAATGCCAGGGTGAGCTGTGCATTCTTCTTCAACGAGTAGGGCAGCAGAAAACAGAGAGCACAGATGTCTGACAGCAGTTTGAAGCTTGCCTAGGAAAGAGCAGTGTTTTTGGAGTGTTCAGCAAATATATGTTTCTGGGCAAGGGCGGGATGCGTGCACTGTGCTGGCAAGCTTTCTCCCTGCGAGAGACGCTGGAAAAGCTTTTCGCCATGATGCAGTCCGCTAGAGACGCAGACTCCGGCTCTCGGCAGCTGTCCGCAGGGAAGCGGCGGTTGCCGGCGTCTTTCTGCCGAAGCCACGCTATGCAGCCTACAAGTGCGGTTCACGTCAGCGGAGCACCTAGTAGCCGCTTCTTCGCCTTCGGCAGCCGGGGAGAGCGGTTGGCTTCTGAGAGGCGAAGAACGAAACCGGCTTGTGTGCGCAGCTTTGGCACTGCTAGAGGACGGTGGCTGCAGCTGCCTGCGCTTTCAATTCACATGTGGGATGCTTCTGGCAGGTGCTCCAGGAAGACTTTCCTGGGTTTTGACTTGGTCCTGATGCACACGAATCTGGAGAATTCTTGTTCGTGCCATGAGCTTTCGAGATGAACAGAAGAAGGGCTGCGCTGAGTTGCTCGGGAAGCAAGGACATACACAGCGCCTTGTGTTTGGGAGTGAGCAGCTGCTGGTTTTTTGCAGTTGACTTCGCTGTGCACTGAATGCCAGGGTGAGCTGTGCACTCTTCTACAACGAGCAGGGCAGCAGAAAACAGAGAGCACAGATGTCTGACAGCAGTTTGAAGCTTGCCTAGGAAAGAGCAGTGTTTTTTGTGTGTTCAGCAAATATATGTTGCTGGCCAAGGGCGGCATGCGTACACTGTGCTGGCCAGCTTTCTCCCTGCGAGAGACGCTGTAAAAGCTTTTCGCCATGATGCAGTCCGCTAGAGACGCAGACTCCGGCTCTCCGCAGCTGTCCGCAGGGAACAGGCGGTTGCCGGCTTCTTTCTGCCGAAGCCGCGCTTTGCAGCCGACAAGTGCGGTTCACGTCAGCGGAGCACCTAGTAGCCACTTCTTCGCCTTCGGCAGCCGAGAAGAGCGGTTGGCTTCTGAGAGGCGAAGAACGAAACCGGCTTGTGTGCGCAGCTTTGGCACTGCTAGAGGACGGTGGCTGCAGCTGCCTGCACTTTCAATTTACATGTGGGATGCTTCTGGCAGGTGTTCCAGGAAGACTTTCCTGGGTTTTGACTTGGTCCTGATGCAGACGAATCTGGAGAATTCTTGTTCGTGCCCTGAGGTTCCAAAATTCAGAGAAGAAGGGCTGAGCTGAGTAGCTCGGGAGGCAAAGACATAGACAGCGGCTTGTGTTTGGGAGTGAGCAGCTGCTGGTTTTTTGGAGTTGACTTCGCTGTGCACTGAATGCCAGGGTGAGCTGTGCACTCTTCTACAACGAGCAGGGCAGCAGAAAACAGAGAGCAGGGACGTCTGACAGCAGTTTGAAGCTTGCCTAGGAAAGAGCAGTGTTTTTGGAGTTTTAAGCAAATATATGTTTCTGGGCAAGGGCGGGATGCGTGCACTGTGCTGGCAAGCTTTCTCTATTCGAGAGACGCTGGAAAAGCTTTTCGCCATGATGCAGTCCGCTAGAGACGCAGACTCCGGTTCTCCGCAGCTGTCCGCAGAGAAGCGGCGGTTGCCGGCGTCTTTCTGCCGAAGCCGCGCTTTGCAGCCTACAAGTGCGGTTCACGTCAGCGGTGCACCTAGTAGCCACTTCTTCGCCTCCGGCAGCCGGGGAGAGCGCTTGGCTTCTGAGAGGCGAAGAACGAAACTGGTTTGTGTGCGCAGCTTAGGCACTGCTAGAGGACGGTGGCTGCAGCTAGCAGTCCTTTCAGTTCACCTCTGGCATGCTTCTGGCAGGTGTTCCAGGAAGACTTTCCTGGGTTTTGACTTGGTCCTGATGCAGACGAATCTGGAGAATTCATGTTCGTGCCCTGAGGTTCCGGGATTCAGAGAAGAAGGACTGCGCTGAGTTGCTCGGGAAGCAAAGATATAGACAGCGCCTTGTCTTTGGGAGTGAGCAGCTGCTGGTTTTTTGCAATTGACTTCGCTGTGCACTGAATGCCAGGCTGAGCTGTGCACTCTTCTACAACGAGCAGGGCAGCAGAAAACAGAGTTCACAGATGTCTGAAGCAGTTTGAAGCTTGCCTAGGAAAGAGCAGTGTTTTTGGAGTGTTCAGCAAATATATGTTTCTGGGCAAGGGCGGGATGCGTGCACTGTGCTGGCAAGCTTTCTCCCTGCGAGACACGCTGGAAAAGCTTTTCGCCGTGATGCAGTCCGCTAGAGACGCAGACTCCGGCTCTCCGCAGCTGTCCGCAGGGAAGCGGCTTTTGCCGGCGTCTTTCTTCCGAAGCCGCGCTTTGCAGCCTACATGTGCGGTTCACGTCCGCGGTGCACCTAGTAGCCGCTTCTTCGCCTCCGGCAGCCGGGGAGAGCGCTTGGCTTCTGAGAGGCGAAGAACGAAACTGGTTTGTGTGCGCAGCCTTGGCACTGCTAGAGGACGGTGGCTGCAGCTGCCAGCCCTTTCAGTTCACCTCTGGCATGCTTCTGGCAGGTGTTTCAGGAAGAGTTTCCTGGGTTTGACTTGGTCCTGATGCAGACGAATCTGGAGAATTCTTGTTCGTACCCTGAGCTTCCGAGATGCAGAGAACTCGATGGCAGCTGCAGAAAAGAAGGGCTGTGCTGAGTTTCTCGGGAAGCAGAGACATAGACAGCGGCTTGTGTTTGGGAGTGAGCAGCTGCTGGTTTTTTGCAGTTGACTTCGCTGTGCACTGAATGCCAGGGTGAGCTGTGCACTCTTCTACAACGAGCAGGGCAGCAGAAAACAGAGAGCACAGATGTCTGACAGCAGTTTGAAGCTTGCCTAGGAAAGAGCAGTGTTTTTGGAGTGTTCAGCAAATATATGTTTCTGGGCAAGGGCGGGATGCGTGCACTGTGCTGGCAAGCTTTCTCCCTGCGAGAGACGCTGGAAAAGCTTTTCGCCATGATGCAGTCCGCTAGAGACGCAGACTCCGGCTCTCGGCAGCTGTCCGCAGGGAAGCGGCGGTTGCCGGCGTCTTTCTGCCGAAGCCGCGCTTTGCAGCCTACAAGTGCGGTTCACGTCCGCGGTGCACCTAGTAGCCGCTTCTTCGCCTCCGGCAGCCGGGGAGAGCGCTTGGCTTCTGAGAGGCGAAGAACGAAACTGGTTTGTGTGCGCAGCCTTGGCACTGCTAGAGGACGGTGGCTGCAGCTGCCAGCCCTTTCAGTTCACCTCTGGCATGCTTCTGGCAGGTGTTTCAGGAAGAGTTTCCTGGGTTTGACTTGGTCCTGATGCAGACGAATCTGGAGAATTCTTGTTCGTACCCTGAGCTTCCGAGATGCAGAGAACTCGATGGCAGCTGCAGAAAAGAAGGGCTGTGCTGAGTTTCTCGGGAAGCAGAGACATAGACAGCGGCTTGTGTTTGGGAGTGAGCAGCTGCTGGTTTTTTGCAGTTGACTTCGCTGTGCACTGAATGCCAGGGTGAGCTGTGCACTCTTCTACAACGAGCAGGGCAGCAGAAAACAGAGAGCACGGATGTCTGACAGCAGTTTGAAGCTTGCCTAGGAAAGAGCAGTGTTTTTGGAGTGTTCAGCAAATATATGTTTCTGGGCAAGGGCGGGATGCGTTCACTGTGCTGGCAAGCTTTCTCCCTGCGAGAGACGCTGGAAAAGCTTTTCGCCATGATGCAGTCCGCTAGAGACGCAGACTCCGGCTCTCGGCAGCTGTCCGCAGGGAAGCGGCGGTTGCCGGCGTCTTTCTGCCGAAGCCGCGCTTTGCAGCCTACAAGTGCGGTTCACGTCAGCGGTGCACCTAGTAGCCGCTTCTTCACCTCCGGCAGTTGCGGAGAGCGGTTGGCTTCTGAGAGGCGAAGAACGAAACCGGCTTGTGGGCGTAGCCTTGGCACTGCTAGAGGACGGTGGTTGCAGCTGCCAGCCATTTCAGTTCACCTCTGGCATGCTTCTGGCAGGTGTTCCAGGAAGACTTTCCTGGGTTTTGACTTGGTCCTGATGCAGACGAATCTGGAGAATTCTTGTTCGTGCCCTGAGGTTCCGGGATTCAGAGAAGAAGGACTGCGCTGAGTTGCT
The DNA here is from genome assembly GCF_048771995.1 of Taeniopygia guttata. Lineage (NCBI taxonomy): Eukaryota > Metazoa > Chordata > Aves > Passeriformes > Estrildidae > Taeniopygia > Taeniopygia guttata. The sequence goes on along the minus strand of NC_133024.1, from coordinate 20,568,270 downwards.
CGGGAAGCAAAGATATAGACAGCGCCTTGTCTTTGGGAGTGAGCAGCTGCTGGTTTTTTGCAATTGACTTCGCTGTGCACTGAATGCCAGGCTGAGCTGTGCACTCTTCTACAACGAGCAGGGCAGCAGAAAACAGAGTTCACAGATGTCTGAAGCAGTTTGAAGCTTGCCTAGGAAAGAGCAGTGTTTTTGGAGGGTTCAGCAAATATATGTTTCTGGGCAAGGGCGGGATGCGTGCACTGTGCTGGCAAGCTTTCTCCCTGCGAGACACGCTGGAAAAGCTTTTCGCCATGATGAAGTCCGCTAGAGACGCAGACTCCTGTTCTCCGCAGCTGTCCGCAGGGAAGCCGCGGTTGCCGGCGTCTTTCTTCCGAAGCCGCGCTTTGCAGCCTACAAGTGCGGTTCACGTCCGCGGCACCTAGTAGCCGCTTCTTCGCCTCCGGCAGCCGGGGAGAGCGCTTGGCTTCTGAGAGGCGAAGAACGAAACTGGTTTGTGTGCGCAGCCTTGGCACTGCTAGAGGACGGTGGCTGCAGCTGCCAGCCCTTTCAGTTCACCCCTGGGATGCTTCTGGCAGGTGTTCCAGGAAGACTTTCCTGGGTTTTGACTTGGTCCTGATGCAGAGACCAATCTGTTGAGTTCTTGTTTGTACCCTGAGCTTACGAGTTGCAGAGAACTCGATGGCAGCTTCAGAAAAGAAGGGCTGTGCTGAGTTGCTCGGGAAGCAGAGACATAGACAGCGGCTTGTGTTTGGGAGTGAGCAGCTGCTGGTTTTTTGCAGTTGACTTCGCTGTGCACTGAATGCCAGGGTGAGCTCTGCACTCTTCTACAACGAGCAGGGCAGCAGAAAACAGAGTTCACAGATGTCTGAAGCAGCTTGAAGCTTGCCTAGGAAAGAGCAGTGTTTTTGGAGTGTTCAGCAAATATATGTTTCTGGGCAAGGGCGGGATGCGTGCACTGTGCTGGCAAGCTTTCTCCCTGCGAGACACGCTGGAAAAGCTTTTCGCCATGATGCAGTCCGCTAGAGACGCAGACTCCTGTTCTCCGCAGCTGTCCGCAGGGAAGCCGCGGTTGCCGGCGTCTTTCTCCCGAAGCCGCGCTTTGCAGCCTACAAGTGCGGTTCACGTCCGCGGCACCTAGTAGCCGCTTCTTCGCCTCCGGCAGCCGGGGAGAGCGCTTGGCTTCTGAGAGGCGAAGAACGAAACCGGCTTGTGTGCGCAGCTTTGGCACTGCTAGAGGACGGTGGCTGCAGCTGCCTGCGCTTTCAATTCACATGTGGGATGCTTCTGGCAGGTGCTCCAGGACGACTTTCCTGGGTTTCGACTTGGTCCTGATGCAGACGAATCTGGAGAATTCTTGTTCGTGCCCTGAGCTTCCGAGATGCAGAGAGGAAGGGCTGCGCTGAGTTGCTCGAGAAGTAAGGACATAGACAGCGGCTTGTGTTTGGGAGTGAGCAGCTGCTGGTTTTTTGCAATTGACTTCGCTGTGCACTGAATGCCAGGGTGAGCTGTGCACTCTTCTGCAACGAGCAGGGCAGCAGAAAACAGAGAGCACAGATGTCTGACAGCAGTTTGAAGCTTGCCTAGGAAAGAGCAGTGTTTTTGGAGTGTTCAGCAAATATATGCTGCTGGCCAAGGGCGGCATGTGTGCACTGTGCTGGCAAGCTTTCTTCCTGCGAGAGACTCTGGAAAAGCTTTTCGCCGTGATGCAGTCCGCTAGAGACGCAGACTCCGGCTCTCCGCAGCTGTCCGCAGGGAAGCGGCGGTTGCCGGCGTCCTTCTGCCGAAGCCGCGCTTTGCAGCCTACAAGTGCGGTTCACGAGAGCGGTGCACGTAAGTAGCCGCTTCTTCACCTCCGGCAGTTGGGGAGAGCGGTTGGCTTCTGAGAGGCGAAGAACGAAACCGGCTTGTGTGCGCAGCCTTGGCACTGCTAGAGGACGGTGGCTGCAGCTGCCTGCGCTTTCAATTCACATGTGGGATGCTTCTGGCAGGTGCTCCAGGAAGACTTTCCTGGGTTTTTACTTGGTCCTGATGCACACGAATCTGGAGAATTCTTGTTCGTGCCATGAGCTTCCGAGATGAACAGAAGAAGGGCTGCGCTGAGTTGCTCGGGAAGCAAGGACATACACAGCGCCTTGTGTTTGGGAGTGAGCAGCTGCTGGTTTTTTGCAGTTGACTTCGCTGTGCACTGAATGCCAGGGTGAGCTGTGCACTCTTCTACAACGAGCAGGGCAGCAGAAAACAGAGAGCACAGATGTCTGACAGCAGTTTGAAGCTTGCCTAGGAAAGAGCAGTGTTTTTTGTGTGTTCAGCAAATATATGTTGCTGGCCAAGGGCGGCATGCGTACACTGTGCTGGCCAGCTTTCTCCCTGCGAGAGACGCTGTAAAAGCTTTTCGCCATGATGCAGTCCGCTAGAGACGCAGACTCCGGCTCTCCGCAGCTGTCCGCAGGGAACAGGCGGTTGCCGGCTTCTTTCTGCCGAAGCCGCGCTTTGCAGCCGACAAGTGCGGTTCACGTCAGCGGAGCACCTAGTAGCCACTTCTTCGCCTTCGGCAGCCGAGAAGAGCGGTTGGCTTCTGAGAGGCGAAGAACGAAACCGGCTTGTGTGCGCAGCTTTGGCACTGCTAGAGGACGGTGGCTGCAGCTGCCTGCACTTTCAATTTACATGTGGGATGCTTCTGGCAGGTGTTCCAGGAAGACTTTCCTGGGTTTTGACTTGGTCCTGATGCAGACGAATCTGGAGAATTCTTGTTCGTGCCCTGAGGTTCCGGGATGCAGAGAAGAAGGGCTGAGCTGAGTAGCTCGGGAGGCAAAGACATAGACAGCGGCTTGTGTTTGGGAGTGAGCAGCTGCTGGTTTTTTGCAATTGACTTCGCTGTGCACTGAATGCCAGGGTGAGCTGTGCACTCTTCTACAACGAGCAGGGCAGCAGAAAACAGAGAGCACAGATGTCTGACAGCAGTTTGAAGCTTGCCTAGGAAAGAGCAGTGTTTTTGGAGTGTTCAGCAAATATATGTTTCTGGGCAAGGGCGGGATGCCTGCACTGTGCTGGCAAGCTTTCTCCCTGCGAGAGACGCTGGAAAAGCTTTTCGCCATGATGCAGTCCGCTAGAGACGCAGACTCCGGCTCTCGGCAGCTGTCCGCAGGGAAGCGGCGGTTGCCGGCGTCTTTCTGCCGAAGCCGCGCTTTGCAGCCTACAAGTGCGGTTCACGTCCGCGGTGCACCTAGTAGCCGCTTCTTCGCCTCCGGCAGCCGGGGAGAGCGCTTGGCTTCTGAGAGGCGAAGAACGAAACTGGTTTGTGTGCGCAGCCTTGGCACTGCTAGAGGACGGTGGCTGCAGCTGCCAGCCCTTTCAGTTCACCTCTGGCATGCTTCTGGCAGGTGTTTCAGGAAGAGTTTCCTGGGTTTGACTTGGTCCTGATGCAGACGAATCTGGAGAATTCTTGTTCGTACCCTGAGCTTCCGAGATGCAGAGAACTCGATGGCAGCTGCAGAAAAGAAGGGCTGTGCTGAGTTTCTCGGGAAGCAGAGACATAGACAGCGGCTTGTGTTTGGGAGTGAGCAGCTGCTGGTTTTTTGCAGTTGACTTCGCTGTGCACTGAATGCCAGGGTGAGCTGTGCACTCTTCTACAACGAGCAGGGCAGCAGAAAACAGAGAGCACGGATGTCTGACAGCAGTTTGAAGCTTGCCTAGGAAAGAGCAGTGTTTTTGGAGTGTTCAGCAAATATATGTTTCTGGGCAAGGGCGGGATGCGTGCACTGTGCTGGCAAGCTTTCTCCCTGCGAGAGACGCTGGAAAAGCTTTTCGCCATGATGCAGTCCGCTAGAGACGCAGACTCCGGCTCTCGGCAGCTGTCCGCAGGGAAGCGGCGGTTGCCGGCGTCTTTCTGCCGAAGCCGCGCTTTGCAGCCTACAAGTGCGGTTCACGTCAGCGGTGCACCTAGTAGCCGCTTCTTCACCTCCGGCAGTTGCGGAGAGCGGTTGGCTTCTGAGAGGCGAAGAACGAAACCGGCTTTTGGGCGTAGCCTTGGCACTGCTAGAGGACGGTGGTTGCAGCTGCCAGCCATTTCAGTTCACCTCTGGCATGCTTCTGGCAGGTGTTCCAGGAAGACTTTCCTGGGTTTTGACTTGGTCCTGATGCAGACGAATCTGGAGAATTCTTGTTCGTGCCCTGAGGTTCCGGGATTCAGAGAAGAAGGACTGCGCTGAGTTGCTCGGGAAGCAAAGATATAGACAGCGCCTTGTCTTTGGGAGTGAGCAGCTGCTGGTTTTTTGCAATTGACTTCGCTGTGCACTGAATGCCAGGGTGAGCTGTGCACTCTTCTACAACGAGCAGGGCAGCAGAAAACAGAGTTCACAGATGTCTGAAGCAGTTTGAAGCTTGCCTAGGAAAGAGCAGTGTTTTTGGAGTGTTCAGCAAATATATGTTTCTGGGCAAGGGCGGGATGCGTGCACTGTGCTGGCAAGCTTTCTCCCTGCGAGACACGCTGGAAAAGCTTTTCGCCATGATGAAGTCCGCTAGAGACGCAGACTCCTGTTCTCCGCAGCTGTCCGCAGGGAAGCCGCGGTTGCCGGCGTCTTTCTGCCGAAGCCGCGCTTTGCAGCCTACAAGTGCGGTTCACGTCCGCGGCACCTAGTAGCCGCTTCTTCGCCTCCGGCAGCCGGGGAGAGGGCTTGGCTTCTGAGAGGCGAAGAACGAAACTGGTTTGTGTGCGCAGCCTTGGCACTGCTAGAGGACGGTGGCTGCAGCTGCCAGCCCTTTCAGTTCACCCCTGGGATTCTTCTGGCAGGTGTTCCAGGAAGACTTTCCTGGGTTTTGACTTGGTCCTGATGCAGAGACCAATCTGTTGAGTTCTTGTTTGTACCCTGAGCTTACGAGTTGCAGAGAACTCGATGGCAGCTTCAGAAAAGAAGGGCTGTGCTGAGTTGCTCGGGAAGCAGAGACATAGACAGCGGCTTGTGTTTGGGAGTGAGCAGCTGCTGGTTTTTTGCAGTTGACTTCGCTGTGCACTGAATGCCAGGGTGAGCTCTGCACTCTTCTACAACGAGCAGGGCAGCAGAAAACAGAGTTCACAGATGTCTGAAGCAGCTTGAAGCTTGCCTAGGAAAGAGCAGTGTTTTTGGAGTGTTCAGCAAATATATGTTTCTGGGCAAGGGCGGGATGCCTGCACTGTGCTGGCAAGCTTTCTCCCTGCGAGACACGCTGGAAAAGCTTTTCGCCATGATGAAGTCCGCTAGAGACGCAGACTCCTGTTCTCCGCAGCTGTCCGCAGGGAAGCGGCGGTTGCCGGCGTCTTTCTTCCGAAGCCGCGCTTTGCAGCCTACAAGTGCGGTTCACGTCCGCGGCACCTAGTAGCCGCTTCTTCGCCTCCGGCAGCCGGGGAGAGCGCTTGGCTTCTGAGAGGCGAAGAACGAAAACGGCTTGTGTGCGCAGCTTTGGCACTGCTAGAGGACGGTGGCTGCAGCTGCCTGCGCTTTCAATTCACATGTGGGATGCTTCTGGCAGGTGCTCCAGGACGACTTTCCTGGGTTTCGACTTGGTCCTGATGCAGACGAATCTGGAGAATTCTTGTTCGTGCCCTGAGCTTCCGAGATGCAGAGAGGAAGGGCTGCGCTGAGTTGCTCGGGAAGCAAGGACATAGACAGCGGCTTGTGTTTGGGAGTGAGCAGCTGCTGGTTTTTTGCAATTGACTTCGCTGTGCACTGAATGCCAGGGTGAGCTGTGCACTCTTCTGCAACGAGCAGGGCAGCAGAAAACAGAGAGCACAGATGTCTGACAGCAGTTTGAAGCTTGCCTAGGAAAGAGCAGTGTTTTTGGAGTGTTCAGCAAATATATGCTGCTGGCCAAGGGCGGCATGTGTGCACTGTGCTGGCAAGCTTTCTTCCTGCGAGAGACTCTGGAAAAGCTTTTCGCCGTGATGCAGTCCGCTAGAGACGCAGACTCCGGCTCTCCGCAGCTGTCCGCAGGGAAGCGGCGGATGCCGGCGTCCTTCTGCCGAAGCCGCGCTTTGCAGCCTACAAGTGCGGTTCACGAGAGCGGTGCACGTAAGTAGCCGCTTCTTCACCTCCGGCAGTTGGGGAGAGCGGTTGGCTTCTGAGAGGCGAAGAACGAAACCGGCTTGTGTGCGCAGCCTTGGCACTGCTAGAGGACGGTGGCTGCAGCTGCCTGCGCTTTCAATTCACATGTGGGATGCTTCTGGCAGGTGCTCCAGGAAGACTTTCCTGGGTTTTTACTTGGTCCTGATGCACACGAATCTGGAGAATTCTTGTTCGTGCCATGAGCTTCCGAGATGAACAGAAGAAGGGCTGCGCTGAGTTGCTCGGGAAGCAAGGACATACACAGCGCCTTGTGTTTGGGAGTGAGCAGCTGCTGGTTTTTTGCAGTTGACTTCGCTGTGCACTGAATGCCAGGGTGAGCTGTGCACTCTTCTACAACGAGCAGGGCAGCAGAAAACAGAGAGCACAGATGTCTGACAGCAGTTTGAAGCTTGCCTAGGAAAGAGCAGTGTTTTTTGTGTGTTCAGCAAATATATGTTGCTGGCCAAGGGCGGCATGCGTACACTGTGCTGGCCAGCTTTCTCCCTGCGAGAGACGCTGTAAAAGCTTTTCGCCATGATGCAGTCCGCTAGAGACGCAGACTCCGGCTCTCCGCAGCTGTCCGCAGGGAACAGGCGGTTGCCGGCTTCTTTCTGCCGAAGCCGCGCTTTGCAGCCGACAAGTGCGGTTCACGTCAGCGGAGCACCTAGTAGCCACTTCTTCGCCTTCGGCAGCCGAGAAGAGCGGTTGGCTTCTGAGAGGCGAAGAACGAAACCGGCTTGTGTGCGCAGCTTTGGCACTGCTAGAGGACGGTGGCTGCAGCTGCCTGCACTTTCAATTTACATGTGGGATGCTTCTGGCAGGTGTTCCAGGAAGACTTTCCTGGGTTTTGACTTGGTCCTGATGCAGACGAATCTGGAGAATTCTTGTTCGTGCCCTGAGGTTCCAAAATTCAGAGAAGAAGGGCTGAGCTGAGTAGCTCGGGAGGCAAAGACATAGACAGCGGCTTGTGTTTGGGAGTGAGCAGCTGCTGGTTTTTTGGAGTTGACTTCGCTGTGCACTGAATGCCAGGGTGAGCTGTGCACTCTTCTACAACGAGCAGGGCAGCAGAAAACAGAGAGCACAGATGTCTGACAGCAGTTTGAAGCTTGCCTAGGAAAGAGCAGTGTTTTTGGAGTGTTCAGCAAATATATGTTTCTGGGCAAGGGCGGGATGCGTGCACTGTGCTGGCAAGCTTTCTCCCTGCGAGAGACGCTGGAAAAGCTTTTCGCCATGATGCAGTCCGCTAGAGACGCAGACTCCGGCTCTCGGCAGCTGTCCGCAGGGAAGCGGCGGTTGCCGGCGTCTTTCTGCCGAAGCCGCGCTTTGCAGCCTACAAGTGCGGTTCACGTCCGCGGTGCACCTAGTAGCCGCTTCTTCGCCTCCGGCAGCCGGGGAGAGCGCTTGGCTTCTGAGAGGCGAAGAACGAAACTGGTTTGTGTGCGCAGCCTTGGCACTGCTAGAGGACGGTGGCTGCAGCTGCCAGCCCTTTCAGTTCACCTCTGGCATGCTTCTGGCAGGTGTTTCAGGAAGAGTTTCCTGGGTTTGACTTGGTCCTGATGCAGACGAATCTGGAGAATTCTTGTTCGTACCCTGAGCTTCCGAGATGCAGAGAACTCGATGGCAGCTGCAGAAAAGAAGGGCTGTGCTGAGTTTCTCGGGAAGCAGAGACATAGACAGCGGCTTGTGTTTGGGAGTGAGCAGCTGCTGGTTTTTTGCAGTTGACTTCGCTGTGCACTGAATGCCAGGGTGAGCTGTGCACTCTTCTACAACGAGCAGGGCAGCAGAAAACAGAGAGCACGGATGTCTGACAGCAGTTTGAAGCTTGCCTAGGAAAGAGCAGTGTTTTTGGAGTGTTCAGCAAATATATGTTTCTGGGCAAGGGCGGGATGCGTGCACTGTGCTGGCAAGCTTTCTCCCTGCGAGAGACGCTGGAAAAGCTTTTCGCCATGATGCAGTCCGCTAGAGACGCAGACTCCGGCTCTCGGCAGCTGTCCGCAGGGAAGCGGCGGTTGCCGGCGTCTTTCTGCCGAAGCCGCGCTTTGCAGCCTACAAGTGCGGTTCACGTCAGCGGTGCACCTAGTAGCCGCTTCTTCACCTCCGGCAGTTGCGGAGAGCGGTTGGCTTCTGAGAGGCGAAGAACGAAACCGGCTTGTGGGCGTAGCCTTGGCACTGCTAGAGGACGGTGGTTGCAGCTGCCAGCCATTTCAGTTCACCTCTGGCATGCTTCTGGCAGGTGTTCCAGGAAGACTTTCCTGGGTTTTGACTTGGTCCTGATGCAGACGAATCTGGAGAATTCTTGTTCGTGCCCTGAGGTTCCGGGATTCAGAGAAGAAGGACTGCGCTGAGTTGCTCGGGAAGCAAAGATATAGACAGCGCCTTGTCTTTGAGAGTGAGCAGCTGCTGGTTTTTTGCAATTGACTTCGCTGTGCACTGAATGCCAGGCTGAGCTGTGCACTCTTCTACAACGAGCAGGGCAGCAGAAAACAGAGTTCACAGATGTCTGAAGCAGTTTGAAGCTTGCCTAGGAAAGAGCAGTGTTTTTGGAGTGTTCAGCAAATATATGTTTCTGGGCAAGGGCGGGATGCGTGCACTGTGCTGGCAAGCTTTCTCCCTGCGAGACACGCTGGAAAAGCTTTTCGCCATGATGAAGTCCGCTAGAGACGCAGACTCCTGTTCTCCGCAGCTGTCCGCAGGGAAGCCGCGGTTGCCGGCGTCTTTCTGCCGAAGCCGCGCTTTGCAGCCTACAAGTGCGGTTCACGTCCGCGGCACCTAGTAGCCGCTTCTTCGCCTCCGGCAGCCGGGGAGAGCGCTTGGCTTCTGAGAGGCGAAGAACGAAACTGGTTTGTGTGCGCAGCCTTGGCACTGCTAGAGGACGGTGGCTGCAGCTGCCAGCCCTTTCAGTTCACCCCTGGGATGCTTCTGGCAGGTGTTCCAGGAAGACTTTCCTGGGTTTTGACTTGGTCCTGATGCAGAGACCAATCTGTTGAGTTCTTGTTTGTACCCTGAGCTTACGAGTTGCAGAGAACTCGATGGCAGCTTCAGAAAAGAAGGGCTGTGCTGAGTTGCTCGGGAAGCAGAGACATAGACAGCGGCTTGTGTTTGGGAGTGAGCAGCTGCTGGTTTTTTGCAGTTGACTTCGCTGTGCACTGAATGCCAGGGTGAGCTCTGCACTCTTCTACAACGAGCAGGGCAGCAGAAAACAGAGTTCACAGATGTCTGAAGCAGCTTGAAGCTTGCCTAGGAAAGAGCAGTGTTTTTGGAGTGTTCAGCAAATATATGTTTCTGGGCAAGGGCGGGATGCCTGCACTGTGCTGGCAAGCTTTCTCCCTGCGAGACACGCTGGAAAAGCTTTTCGCCATGATGAAGTCCGCTAGAGACGCAGACTCCTGTTCTCCGCAGCTGTCCGCAGGGAAGCGGCGGTTGCCGGCGTCTTTCTTCCGAAGCCGCGCTTTGCAGCCTACAAGTGCGGTTCACGTCCGCGGCACCTAGTAGCCGCTTCTTCGCCTCCGGCAGCCGGGGAGAGCGCTTGGCTTCTGAGAGGCGAAGAACGAAACCGGCTTGTGTGCGCAGCTTTGGCACTGCTAGAGGACGGTGGCTGCAGCTGCCTGCGCTTTCAATTCACATGTGGGATGCTTCTGGCAGGTGCTCCAGGACGACTTTCCTGGGTTTCGACTTGGTCCTGATGCAGACGAATCTGGAGAATTCTTGTTCGTGCCCTGAGCTTCCGAGATGCAGAGAGGAAGGGCTGCGCTGAGTTGCTCGGGAAGCAAGGACATAGACAGCGGCTTGTGTTTGGGAGTGAGCAGCTGCTGGTTTTTTGCAATTGACTTCGCTGTGCACTGAATGCCAGGGTGAGCTGTGCACTCTTCTGCAATGAGCAGGGCAGCAGAAAACAGAGAGCACAAATGTCTGACAGCAGTTTGAAGCTTGCCTAGGAAAGAGCAGTGTTTTTTGTGTGTTCAGCAAATATATGTTGCTGGCCAAGGGCGGCATGCGTACACTGTGCTGGCCAGCTTTCTCCCTGCGAGAGACGCTGTAAAAGCTTTTCGCCATGATGCAGTCCGCTAGAGACGCAGACTCCGGCTCTCCGCAGCTGTCCGCAGGGAACAGGCGGTTGCCGGCTTCTTTCTGCCGAAGCCGCGCTTTGCAGCCGACAAGTGCGGTTCACGTCAGCGGAGCACCTAGTAGCCACTTCTTCGCCTTCGGCAGCCGAGAAGAGCGGTTGGCTTCTGAGAGGCGAAGAACGAAACCGGCTTGTGTGCGCAGCTTTGGCACTGCTAGAGGACGGTGGCTGCAGCTGCCTGCACTTTCAATTTACATGTGGGATGCTTCTGGCAGGTGTTCCAGGAAGACTTTCCTGGGTTTTGACTTGGTCCTGATGCACACGAATCTGGAGAATTCTTGTTCGTGCCCTGAGGTTCCGGGATTCAGAGAAGAAGGGCTGAGCTGAGTAGCTCGGGAGGCAAAGACATAGACAGCGGCTTGTGTTTGGGAGTGAGCAGCTGCTGGTTTTTTGCAGTTGACTTCGCTGTGCACTGAATGCCAGGGTGAGCTGTGCACTCTTCTACAACGAGCAGGGCAGCAGAAAACAGAGAGCAGGGACGTCTGACAGCAGTTTGAAGCTTGCCTAGGAAAGAGCAGTGTTTTTGGAGTTTTAAGCAAATATATGTTTCTGGGCAAGGGCGGGATGCGTGCACTGTGCTGGCAAGCTTTCTCTATTCGAGAGACGCTGGAAAAGCTTTTCGCCATGATGCAGTCCGCTAGAGACGCAGACTCCGGTTCTCCGCAGCTGTCCGCAGAGAAGCGGCGGTTGCCGGCGTCTTTCTGCCGAAGCCGCGCTTTGCAGCCTACAAGTGCGGTTCACGTCAGCGGTGCACCTAGTAGCCACTTCTTCGCCTCCGGCAGCCGGGGAGAGCGCTTGGCTTCTGAGAGGCGAAGAACGAAACTGGTTTGTGTGCGCAGCTTAGGCACTGCTAGAGGACGGTGGCTGCAGCTAGCAGTCCTTTCAGTTCACCTCTGGCATGCTTCTGGCAGGTGTTCCAGGAAGACTTTCCTGGGTTTTGACTTGGTCCTGATGCAGACGAATCTGGAGAATTCATGTTCGTGCCCTGAGGTTCCGGGATTCAGAGAAGAAGGACTGCGCTGAGTTGCTCGGGAAGCAAAGATATAGACAGCGCCTTGTCTTTGGGAGTGAGCAGCTGCTGATTTTTTGCAATTGACTTCGCTGTGCACTGAATGCCAGGGTGAGCTGTGCACTCTTCTACAACGAGCAGGGCAGCAGAAAACAGAGTTCACAGATGTCTGACAGCAGTTTGAAGCTTGCCTAGGAAAGAGCAGTGTTTTTGGAGTGTTCAGCAAATATATGTTTCTGGGCAAGGGCGGGATGCGTGCACTGTGCTGGCAAGCTTTCTCCCTGCGAGACACGCTGGAAAAGCTTTTCGCCGTGATGCAGTCCGCTAGAGACGCAGACTCCGGCTCTCCGCAGCTGTCCGCAGGGAAGCGGCTTTTGCCGGCGTCTTTCTTCCGAAGCCGCGCTTTGCAGCCTACATGTGCGGTTCACGTCCGCGGTGCACCTAGTAGCCGCTTCTTCGCCTCCGGCAGCCGGGGAGAGCGCTTGGCTTCTGAGAGGCGAAGAACGAAACTGGTTTGTGTGCGCAGCCTTGGCACTGCTAGAGGACGGTGGCTGCAGCTGCCAGCCCTTTCAGTTCACCTCTGGCATGCTTCTGGCAGGTGTTTCAGGAAGAGTTTCCTGGGTTTGACTTGGTCCTGATGCAGACGAATCTGGAGAATTCTTGTTCGTACCCTGAGCTTCCGAGATGCAGAGAACTCGATGGCAGCTGCAGAAAAGAAGGGCTGTGCTGAGTTTCTCGGGAAGCAGAGACATAGACAGCGGCTTGTGTTTGGGAGTGAGCAGCTGCTGGTTTTTTGCAGTTGACTTCGCTGTGCACTGAATGCCAGGGTGAGCTGTGCACTCTTCTACAACGAGCAGGGCAGCAGAAAACAGAGAGCACAGATGTCTGACAGCAGTTTGAAGCTTGCCTAGGAAAGAGCAGTGTTTTTGGAGTGTTCAGCAAATATATGTTTCTGGGCAAGGGCGGGATGCCTGCACTGTGCTGGCAAGCTTTCTCCCTGCGAGAGACGCTGGAAAAGCTTTTCGCCATGATGCAGTCCGCTAGAGACGCAGACTCCGGCTCTCGGCAGCTGTCCGCAGGGAAGCGGCGGTTGCCGGCGTCTTTCTGCCGAAGCCGCGCTTTGCAGCCTACAAGTGCGGTTCACGTCAGCGGTGCACCTAGTAGCCGCTTCTTCACCTCCGGCAGTTGCGGAGAGCGGTTGGCTTCTGAGAGGCGAAGAACGAAACCGGCTTGTGGGCGTAGCCTTGGCACTGCTAGAGGACGGTGGTTGCAGCTGCCAGCCATTTCAGTTCACCTCTGGCATGCTTCTGGCAGGTGTTCCAGGAAGACTTTCCTGGGTTTTGACTTGGTCCTGATGCAGACGAATCTGGAGAATTCTTGTTCGTGCCCTGAGGTTCCGGGATTCAGAGAAGAAGGACTGCGCTGAGTTGCTCGGGAAGCAAAGATATAGACAGCGCCTTGTCTTTGGGAGTGAGCAGCTGCTGGTTTTTTGCAATTGACTTCGCTGTGCACTGAATGCCAGGCTGAGCTGTGCACTCTTCTACAACGAGCAGGGCAGCAGAAAACAGAGTTCACAGATGTCTGAAGCAGTTTGAAGCTTGCCTAGGAAAGAGCAGTGTTTTTGGAGTGTTCAGCAAATATATGTTTCTGGGCAAGGGCGGGATGCGTGCACTGTGCTGGCAAGCTTTCTCCCTGCGAGACACGCTGGAAAAGCTTTTCGCCATGATGAAGTCCGCTAGAGACGCAGACTCCTGTTCTCCGCAGCTGTCCGCAGGGAAGCCGCGGTTGCCGGCGTCTTTCTGCCGAAGCCGCGCTTTGCAGCCTACAAGTGCGGTTCACGTCCGCGGCACCTAGTAGCCGCTTCTTCGCCTCCGGCAGCCGGGGAGAGCGCTTGGCTTCTGAGAGGCGAAGAACGAAACTGGTTTGTGTGCGCAGCCTTGGCACTGCTAGAGGACGGTGGCTGCAGCTGCCAGCCCTTTCAGTTCACCCCTGGGATGCTTCTGGCAGGTGTTCCAGGAAGACTTTCCTGGGTTTTGACTTGGTCCTGATGCAGAGACCAATCTGTTGAGTTCTTGTTTGTACCCTGAGCTTACGAGTTGCAGAGAACTCGATGGCAGCTTCAGAAAAGAAGGGCTGTGCTGAGTTGCTCGGGAAGCAGAGACATAGACAGCGGCTTGTGTTTGGGAGTGAGCAGCTGCTGGTTTTTTGCAGTTGACTTCGCTGTGCACTGAATGCCAGGGTGAGCTCTGCACTCTTCTACAACGAGCAGGGCAGCAGAAAACAGAGTTCACAGATGTCTGAAGCAGCTTGAAGCTTGCCTAGGAAAGAGCAGTGTTTTTGGAGTGTTCAGCAAATATATGTTTCTGGGCAAGGGCGGGATGCCTGCACTGTGCTGGCAAGCTTTCTCCCTGCGAGACACGCTGGAAAAGCTTTTCGCCATGATGAAGTCCGCTAGAGACGCAGACTCCTGTTCTCCGCAGCTGTCCGCAGGGAAGCGGCGGTTGCCGGCGTCTTTCTTCCGAAGCCGCGCTTTGCAGCCTACAAGTGCGGTTCACGTCCGCGGCACCTAGTAGCCGCTTCTTCGCCTCCGGCAGCCGGGGAGAGCGCTTGGCTTCTGAGAGGCGAAGAACGAAACCGGCTTGTGTGCGCAGCTTTGGCACTGCTAGAGGACGGTGGCTGCAGCTGCCTGCGCTTTCAATTCACATGTGGGATGCTTCTGGCAGGTGCTCCAGGACGACTTTCCTGGGTTTCGACTTGGTCCTGATGCAGACGAATCTGGAGAATTCTTGTTCGTGCCCTGAGCTTCCGAGATGCAGAGAGGAAGGGCTGCGCTGAGTTGCTCGGGAAGCAAGGACATAGACAGCGGCTTGTGTTTGGGAGTGAGCAGCTGCTGGTTTTTTGCAGTTGACTTCGCTGTGCACTGAATGCCAGGGTGAGCTGTGCACTCTTCTGCAACGAGCAGGGCAGCAGAAAACAGAGAGCACAGATGTCTGACAGCAGTTTGAAGCTTGCCTAGGAAAGAGCAGTGTTTTTTGTGTGTTCAGCAAATATATGTTGCTGGCCAAGGGCGGCATGCGTACACTGTGCTGGCCAGCTTTCTCCCTGCGAGAGACGCTGTAAAAGCTTTTCGCCATGATGCAGTCCGCTAGAGACGCAGACTCCGGCTCTCCGCAGCTGTCCGCAGGGAACAGGCGGTTGCCGGCTTCTTTCTGCCGAAGCCGCGCTTTGCAGCCGACAAGTGCGGTTCACGTCAGCGGAGCACCTAGTAGCCACTTCTTCGCCTTCGGCAGCCGAGAAGAGCGGTTGGCTTCTGAGAGGCGAAGAACGAAACCGGCTTGTGTGCGCAGCTTTGGCACTGCTAGAGGACGGTGGCTGCAGCTGCCTGCACTTTCAATTTACATGTGGGATGCTTCTGGCAGGTGTTCCAGGAAGACTTTCCTGGGTTTTGACTTGGTCCTGATGCACACGAATCTGGAGAATTCTTGTTCGTGCCCTGAGGTTCCGGGATTCAGAGAAGAAGGGCTGAGCTGAGTAGCTCGGGAGGCAAAGACATAGACAGCGGCTTGTGTTTGGGAGTGAGCAGCTGCTGGTTTTTTGGAGTTGACTTCGCTGTGCACTGAATGCCAGGGTGAGCTGTGCACTCTTCTACAACGAGCAGGGCAGCAGAAAACAGAGAGCAGGGACGTCTGACAGCAGTTTGAAGCTTGCCTAGGAAAGAGCAGTGTTTTTGGAGTTTTAAGCAAATATATGTTTCTGGGCAAGGGCGGGATGCGTGCACTGTGCTGGCAAGCTTTCTCTATTCGAGAGACGCTGGAAAAGCTTTTCGCCATGATGCAGTCCGCTAGAGACGCAGACTCCGGTTCTCCGCAGCTGTCCGCAGAGAAGCGGCGGTTGCCGGCGTCTTTCTGCCGAAGCCGCGCTTTGCAGCCTACAAGTGCGGTTCACGTCAGCGGTGCACCTAGTAGCCACTTCTTCGCCTCCGGCAGCCGGGGAGAGCGCTTGGCTTCTGAGAGGCGAAGAACGAAACTGCTTTGTGTGCGCAGCTTAGGCACTGCTAGAGGACGGTGGCTGCAGCTAGCAGTCCTTTCAGTTCACCTCTGGCATGCTTCTGGCAGGTGTTCCAGGAAGACTTTCCTGGGTTTTGACTTGGTCCTGATGCAGACGAATCTGGAGAATTCATGTTCGTGCCCTGAGGTTCCGGGATTCAGAGAAGAAGGACTGCGCTGAGTTGCTCGGGAAGCAAAGATATAGACAGCGCCTTGTCTTTGGGAGCGAGCAGCTGCTGATTTTTTGCAATTGACTTCGCTGTGCACTGAATGCCAGGGTGAGCTGTGCACTCTTCTACAACGAGCAGGGCAGCAGAAAACAGAGTTCACAGATGTCTGACAGCAGTTTGAAGCTTGCCTAGGAAAGAGCAGTGTTTTTGGAGTGTTCAGCAAATATATGTTTCTGGGCAAGGGCGGGATGCCTGCACTGTGCTGGCAAGCTTTCTCCCTGCGAGACACGCTGGAAAAGCTTTTCGCCATGATGAAGTCCGCTAGAGACGCAGACTCCGGCTCTCCGCAGCTGTCCGCAGGGAAGCGGCTTTTGCCGGCGTCTTTCTTCCGAAGCCGCGCTTTGCAGCCTACATGTGCGGTTCACGTCCGCGGTGCACCTAGTAGCCGCTTCTTCGCCTCCGGCAGCCGGGGAGAGCGCTTGGCTTCTGAGAGGCGAAGAACGAAACTGGTTTGTGTGCGCAGCCTTGGCACTGCTAGAGGACGGTGGCTGCAGCTGCCAGCCCTTTCAGTTCACCTCTGGCATGCTTCTGGCAGGTGTTTCAGGAAGAGTTTCCTGGGTTTGACTTGGTCCTGATGCAGACGAATCTGGAGAATTCTTGTTCGTACCCTGAGCTTCCGAGATGCAGAGAACTCGATGGCAGCTGCAGAAAAGAAGGGCTGTGCTGAGTTTCTCGGGAAGCAGAGACATAGACAGCGGCTTGTGTTTGGGAGTGAGCAGCTGCTGGTTTTTTGCAGTTGACTTCGCTGTGCACTGAATGCCAGGGTGAGCTGTGCACTCTTCTACAACGAGCAGGGCAGCAGAAAACAGAGAGCACAGATGTCTGACAGCAGTTTGAAGCTTGCCTAGGAAAGAGCAGTGTTTTTGGAGTGTTCAGCAAATATATGTTTCTGGGCAAGGGCGGGATGCGTGCACTGTGCTGGCAAGCTTTCTCCCTGCGAGAGACGCTGGAAAAGCTTTTCGCCATGATGCAGTCCGCTAGAGACGCAGACTCCGGCTCTCGGCAGCTGTCCGCAGGGAAGCGGCGGTTGCCGGCGTCTTTCTGCCGAAGCCGCGCTTTGCAGCCTACAAGTGCGGTTCACGTCCGCGGTGCACCTAGTAGCCGCTTCTTCGCCTCCGGCAGCCGGGGAGAGCGCTTGGCTTCTGAGAGGCGAAGAACGAAACTGGTTTGTGTGCGAAGCCTTGGCACTGCTAGAGGACGGTGGCTGCAGCTGCCAGCCCTTTCAGTTCACCTCTGGCATGCTTCTGGCAGGTGTTTCAGGAAGAGTTTCCTGGGTTTGACTTGGTCCTGATGCAGACGAATCTGGAGAATTCTTGTTCGTACCCTGAGCTTCCGAGATGCAGAGAACTCGATGGCAGCTGCAGAAAAGAAGGGCTGTGCTGAGTTTCTCGGGAAGCAGAGACATAGACAGCGGCTTGTGTTTGGGAGTGAGCAGCTGCTGGTTTTTTGCAGTTGACTTCGCTGTGCACTGAATGCCAGGGTGAGCTGTGCACTCTTCTACAACGAGCAGGGCAGCAGAAAACAGAGAGCACGGATGTCTGACAGCAGTTTGAAGCTTGCCTAGGAAAGAGCAGTGTTTTTGGAGTGTTCAGCAAATATATGTTTCTGGGCAAGGGCGGGATGCGTGCACTGTGCTGGCAAGCTTTCTCCCTGCGAGAGACGCTGGAAAAGCTTTTCGCCATGATGCAGTCCGCTAGAGACGCAGACTCCGGCTCTCGGCAGCTGTCCGCAGGGAAGCGGCGGTTGCCGGCGTCTTTCTGCCGAAGCCACGCTTTGCAGCCTACAAGTGCGGTTCACGTCAGCGGTGCACCTAGTAGCCGCTTCTTCACCTCCGGCAGTTGCGGAGAGCGGTTGGCTTCTGAGAGGCGAAGAACGAAACCGGCTTGTGGGCGTAGCCTTGGCACTGCTAGAGGACGGTGGTTGCAGCTGCCAGCCATTTCAGTTCACCTCTGGCATGCTTCTGGCAGGTGTTCCAGGAAGACTTTCCTGGGTTTTGACTTGGTCCTGATGCAGACGAATCTGGAGAATTCTTGTTCGTGCCCTGAGGTTCCGGGATTCAGAGAAGAAGGACTGCGCTGAGTTGCTCGGGAAGCAAAGATATAGACAGCGCCTTGTCTTTGGGAGTGAGCAGCTGCTGGTTTTTTGCAATTGACTTCGCTGTGCACTGAATGCCAGGGTGAGCTGTGCACTCTTCTACAACGAGCAGGGCAGCAGAAAACAGAGTTCACAGATGTCTGAAGCAGTTTGAAGCTTGCCTAGGAAAGAGCAGTGTTTTTGGAGTGTTCAGCAAATATATGTTTCTGGGCAAGGGCGGGATGCGTGCACTGTGCTGGCAAGCTTTCTCCCTGCGAGACACGCTGGAAAAGCTTTTCGCCATGATGAAGTCCGCTAGAGACGCAGACTCCTGTTCTCCGCAGCTGTCCGCAGGGAAGCCGCGGTTGCCGGCGTCTTTCTTCCGAAGCCGCGCTTTGCAGCCTACAAGTGCGGTTCACGTCCGCGGCACCTAGTAGCCGCTTCTTCGCCTCCGGCAGCCGGGGAGAGCGCTTGGCTTCTGAGAGGCGAAGAACGAAACTGGTTTGTGTGCGCAGCCTTGGCACTGCTAGAGGACGGTGGCTGCAGCTGCCAGCCCTTTCAGTTCACCCCTGGGATGCTTCTGGCAGGTGTTCCAGGAAGACTTTCCTGGGTTTTGACTTGGTCCTGATGCAGAGACCAATCTGATGAGTTCTTGTTTGTACCCTGAGCTTACGAGTTGCAGAGAACTCGATGGCAGCTTCAGAAAAGAAGGGCTGTGCTGAGTTGCTCGGGAAGCAGAGACATAGACAGCGGCTTGTGTTTGGGAGTGAGCAGCTGCTGGTTTTTTGCAGTTGACTTCGCTGTGCACTGAATGCCAGGGTGAGCTCTGCACTCTTCTACAACGAGCAGGGCAGCAGAAAACAGAGTTCACAGATGTCTGAAGCAGCTTGAAGCTTGCCTAGGAAAGAGCAGTGTTTTTGGAGTGTTCAGCAAATATATGTTTCTGGGCAAGGGCGGGATGCCTGCACTGTGCTGGCAAGCTTTCTCCCTGCGAGACACGCTGGAAAAGCTTTTCGCCATGATGAAGTCCGCTAGAGACGCAGACTCCTGTTCTCCGCAGCTGTCCGCAGGGAAGCGGCGGTTGCCGGCGTCTTTCTTCCGAAGCCGCGCTTTGCAGCCTACAAGTGCGGTTCACGTCCGCGGCACCTAGTAGCCGCTTCTTCGCCTCCGGCAGCCGGGGAGAGCGCTTGGCTTCTGAGAGGCGAAGAACGAAACCGGCTTGTGTGCGCAGCTTTGGCACTGCTAGAGGACGGTGGCTGCAGCTGCCTGCGCTTTCAATTCACATGTGGGATGCTTCTGGCAGGTGCTCCAGGACGACTTTCCTGGGTTTCGACTTGGTCCTGATGCAGACGAATCTGGAGAATTCTTGTTCGTGCCCTGAGCTTCCGAGATGCAGAGAGGAAGGGCTGCGCTGAGTTGCTCGGGAAGCAAGGACATAGACAGCGGCTTGTGTTTGGGAGTGAGCAGCTGCTGGTTTTTTGCAATTGACTTCGCTGTGCACTGAATGCCAGGGTGAGCTGTGCACTCTTCTGCAACGAGCAGGGCAGCAGAAAACAGAGAGCACAGATGTCTGACAGCAGTTTGAAGCTTGCCTAGGAAAGAGCAGTGTTTTTTGTGTGTTCAGCAAATATATGTTGCTGGCCAAGGGCGGCATGCGTACACTGTGCTGGCCAGCTTTCTCCCTGCGAGAGACGCTGTAAAAGCTTTTCGCCATGATGCAGTCCGCTAGAGACGCAGACTCCGGCTCTCCGCAGCTGTCCGCAGGGAACAGGCGGTTGCCGGCTTCTTTCTGCCGAAGCCGCGCTTTGCAGCCGACAAGTGCGGTTCACGTCAGCGGAGCACCTAGTAGCCACTTCTTCGCCTTCGGCAGCCGAGAAGAGCGGTTGGCTTCTGAGAGGCGAAGAACGAAACCGGCTTGTGTGCGCAGCTTTGGCACTGCTAGAGGACGGTGGCTGCAGCTGCCTGCACTTTCAATTTACATGTGGGATGCTTCTGGCAGGTGTTCCAGGAAGACTTTCCTGGGTTTTGACTTGGTCCTGATGCAGACGAATCTGGAGAATTCTTGTTCGTGCCCTGAGGTTCCGGGATTCAGAGAAGAAGGGCTGAGCTGAGTAGCTCGGGAGGCAAAGACATAGACAGCGGCTTGTGTTTGGGAGTGAGCAGCTGCTGGTTTTTTGGAGTTGACTTCGCTGTGCACTGAATGCCAGGGTGAGCTGTGCACTCTTCTACAACGAGCAGGGCAGCAGAAAACAGAGAGCAGGGACGTCTGACAGCAGTTTGAAGCTTGCCTAGGAAAGAGCAGTGTTTTTGGAGTTTTAAGCAAATATATGTTTCTGGGCAAGGGCGGGATGCGTGCACTGTGCTGGCAAGCTTTCTCTATTCGAGAGACGCTGGAAATGCTTTTCGCCATGATGCAGTCCGCTAGAGACGCAGACTCCGGTTCTCCGCAGCTGTCCGCAGAGAAGCGGCGGTTGCCGGCGTCTTTCTGCCGAAGCCGCGCTTTGCAGCCTACAAGTGCGGTTCACGTCAGCGGTGCACCTAGTAGCCACTTCTTCGCCTCCGGCAGCCGGGGAGAGCGCTTGGCTTCTGAGAGGCGAAGAACGAAACTGGTTTGTGTGCGCAGCTTAGGCACTGCTAGAGGACGGTGGCTGCAGCTAGCAGTCCTTTCAGTTCACCTCTGGCATGCTTCTGGCAGGTGTTCCAGGAAGACTTTCCTGGGTTTTGACTTGGTCCTGATGCAGACGAATCTGGAGTATTCATGTTCGTGCCCTGAGGTTCCGGGATTCAGAGAAGAAGGACTGCGCTGAGTTGCTCGGGAAGCAAAGATATAGACAGCGCCTTGTCTTTGGGAGTGAGCAGCTGCTGATTTTTTGCAATTGACTTCGCTGTGCACTGAATGCCAGGGTGAGCTGTGCACTCTTCTACAACGAGCAGGGCAGCAGAAAACAGAGTTCACAGATGTCTGACAGCAGTTTGAAGCTTGCCTAGGAAAGAGCAGTGTTTTTGGAGTGTTCAGCAAATATATGTTTCTGGGCAAGGGCGGGATGCGTGCACTGTGCTGGCAAGCTTTCTCCCTGCGAGACACGCTGGAAAAGCTTTTCGCCATGATGCAGTCCGCTAGAGACGCAGACTCCGGCTCTCGGCAGCTGTCCGCAGGGAAGCGGCGGTTGCCGGCGTCTTTCTGCCGAAGCCGCGCTTTGCAGCCTACAAGTGCGGTTCACGTCCGCGGTGCACCTAGTAGCCGCTTCTTCGCCTCCGGCAGCCGGGGAGAGCGCTTGGCTTCTGAGAGGCGAAGAACGAAACTGGTTTGTGTGCGAAGCCTTGGCACTGCTAGAGGACGGTGGCTGCAGCTGCCAGCCCTTTCAGTTCACCTCTGGCATGCTTCTGGCAGGTGTTTCAGGAAGAGTTTCCTGGGTTTGACTTGGTCCTGATGCAGACGAATCTGGAGAATTCTTGTTCGTACCCTGAGCTTCCGAGATGCAGAGAACTCGATGGCAGCTGCAGAAAAGAAGGGCTGTGCTGAGTTTCTCGGGAAGCAGAGACATAGACAGCGGCTTGTGTTTGGGAGTGAGCAGCTGCTGGTTTTTTGCAGTTGACTTCGCTGTGCACTGAATGCCAGGGTGAGCTGTGCACTCTTCTACAACGAGCAGGGCAGCAGAAAACAGAGAGCACGGATGTCTGACAGCAGTTTGAAGCTTGCCTAGGAAAGAGCAGTGTTTTTGGAGTGTTCAGCAAATATATGTTTCTGGGCAAGGGCGGGATGCGTGCACTGTGCTGGCAAGCTTTCTCCCTGCGAGAGACGCTGGAAAAGCTTTTCGCCATGATGCAGTCCGCTAGAGACGCAGACTCCGGCTCTCGGCAGCTGTCCGCAGGGAAGCGGCGGTTGCCGGCGTCTTTCTGCCGAAGCCGCGCTTTGCAGCCTACAAGTGCGGTTCACGTCAGCGGTGCACCTAGTAGCCGCTTCTTCACCTCCGGCAGTTGCGGAGAGCGGTTGGCTTCTGAGAGGCGAAGAACGAAACCGGCTTGTGGGCGTAGCCTTGGCACTGCTAGAGGACGGTGGTTGCAGCTGCCAGCCATTTCAGTTCACCTCTGGCATGCTTCTGGCAGGTGTTCCAGGAAGACTTTCCTGGGTTTTGACTTGGTCCTGATGCAGACGAATCTGGAGAATTCTTGTTCGTGCCCTGAGGTTCCGGGATTCAGAGAAGAAGGACTGCGCTGAGTTGCTCGGGAAGCAAAGATATAGACAGCGCCTTGTCTTTGGGAGTGAGCAGCTGCTGGTTTTTTGCAATTGACTTCGCTGTGCACTGAATGCCAGGCTGAGCTGTGCACTCTTCTACAACGAGCAGGGCAGCAGAAAACAGAGTTCACAGATGTCTGAAGCAGTTTGAAGCTTGCCTAGGAAAGAGCAGTGTTTTTGGAGTGTTCAGCAAATATATGTTTCTGGGCAAGGGCGGGATGCGTGCACTGTGCTGGCAAGCTTTCTCCCTGCGAGACACGCTGGAAAAGCTTTTCGCCATGATGAAGTCCGCTAGAGACGCAGACTCCTGTTCTCCGCAGCTGTCCGCAGGGAAGCCGCGGTTGCCGGCGTCTTTCTGCCGAAGCCGCGCTTTGCAGCCTACAAGTGCGGTTCACGTCCGCGGCACCTAGTAGCCGCTTCTTCGCCTCCGGCAGCCGGGGAGAGCGCTTGGCTTCTGAGAGGCGAAGAACGAAACTGGTTTGTGTGCGCAGCCTTGGCACTGCTAGAGGACGGTGGCTGCAGCTGCCAGCCCTTTCAGTTCACCCCTGGGATGCTTCTGGCAGGTGCTCCAGGACGACTTTCCTGGGTTTCGACTTGGTCCTGATGCAGACGAATCTGGAGAATTCTTGTTCGTGCCCTGAGCTTCCGAGATGCAGAGAGGAAGGGCTGCGCTGAGTTGCTCGGGAAGCAAGGACATAGACAGCGGCTTGTGTTTGGGAGTGAGCAGCTGCTGGTTTTTTGCAATTGACTTCGCTGTGCACTGAATGCCAGGGTGAGCTGTGCACTCTTCTGCAACGAGCAGGGCAGCAGAAAACAGAGAGCACAGATGTCTGACAGCAGTTTGAAGCTTGCCTAGGAAAGAGCAGTGTTTTTTGTGTGTTCAGCAAATATATGTTGCTGGCCAAGGGCGGCATGCGTACACTGTGCTGGCCAGCTTTCTCCCTGCGAGAGACGCTGTAAAAGCTTTTCGCCATGATGCAGTCCGCTAGAGACGCAGACTCCGGCTCTCCGCAGCTGTCCGCAGGGAACAGGCGGTTGCCGGCTTCTTTCTGCCGAAGCCGCGCTTTGCAGCCGACAAGTGCGGTTCACGTCAGCGGAGCACCTAGTAGCCACTTCTTCGCCTTCGGCAGCCGAGAAGAGCGGTTGGCTTCTGAGAGGCGAAGAACGAAACCGGCTTGTGTGCGCAGCTTTGGCACTGCTAGAGGACGGTGGCTGCAGCTGCCTGCACTTTCAATTTACATGTGGGATGCTTCTGGCAGGTGTTCCAGGAAGACTTTCCTGGGTTTTGACTTGGTCCTGATGCACACGAATCTGGAGAATTCTTGTTCGTGCCCTGAGGTTCCGGGATTCAGAGAAGAAGGGCTGAGCTGAGTAGCTCGGGAGGCAAAGACATAGACAGCGGCTTGTGTTTGGGAGTGAGCAGCTGCTGGTTTTTTGGAGTTGACTTCGCTGTGCACTGAATGCCAGGGTGAGCTGTGCACTCTTCTACAACGAGCAGGGCAGCAGAAAACAGAGAGCAGGGACGTCTGACAGCAGTTTGAAGCTTGCCTAGGAAAGAGCAGTGTTTTTGGAGTTTTAAGCAAATATATGTTTCTGGGCAAGGGCGGGATGCGTGCACTGTGCTGGCAAGCTTTCTCTATTCGAGAGACGCTGGAAAAGCTTTTCGCCATGATGCAGTCCGCTAGAGACGCAGACTCCGGTTCTCCGCAGCTGTCCGCAGAGAAGCGGCGGTTGCCGGCGTCTTTCTGCCGAAGCCGCGCTTTGCAGCCTACAAGTGCGGTTCACGTCAGCGGTGCACCTAGTAGCCACTTCTTCGCCTCCGGCAGCCGGGGAGAGCGCTTGGCTTCTGAGAGGCGAAGAACGAAACTGGTTTGTGTGCGCAGCTTAGGCACTGCTAGAGGACGGTGGCTGCAGCTAGCAGTCCTTTCAGTTCACCTCTGGCATGCTTCTGGCAGGTGTTCCAGGAAGACTTTCCTGGGTTTTGACTTGGTCCTGATGCAGACGAATCTGGAGAATTCATGTTCGTGCCCTGAGGTTCCGGGATTCAGAGAAGAAGGACTGCGCTGAGTTGCTCGGGAAGCAAAGATATAGACAGCGCCTTGTCTTTGGGAGTGAGCAGCTGCTGATTTTTTGCAATTGACTTCGCTGTGCACTGAATGCCAGGGTGAGCTGTGCACTCTTCTACAACGAGCAGGGCAGCAGAAAACAGAGTTCACAGATGTCTGACAGCAGTTTGAAGCTTGCCTAGGAAAGAGCAGTGTTTTTGGAGTGTTCAGCAAATATATGTTTCTGGGCAAGGGCGGGATGCGTGCACTGTGCTGGCAAGCTTTCTCCCTGCGAGACACGCTGGAAAAGCTTGTCGCCGTGATGCAGTCCGCTAGAGACGCAGACTCCGGCTCTCCGCAGCTGTCCGCAGGGAAGCGGCTTTTGCCGGCGTCTTTCTTCCGAAGCCGCGCTTTGCAGCCTACATGTGCGGTTCACGTCCGCGGTGCACCTAGTAGCCGCTTCTTCGCCTCCGGCAGCCGGGGAGAGCGCTTGGCTTCTGAGAGGCGAAGAACGAAACTGGTTTGTGTGCGCAGCCTTGGCACTGCTAGAGGACGGTGGCTGCAGCTGCCAGCCCTTTCAGTTCACCTCTGGCATGCTTCTGGCAGGTGTTTCAGGAAGAGTTTCCTGGGTTTGACTTGGTCCTGATGCAGACGAATCTGGAGAATTCTTGTTCGTACCCTGAGCTTCCGAGATGCAGAGAACTCGATGGCAGCTGCAGAAAAGAAGGGCTGTGCTGAGTTTCTCGGGAAGCAGAGACATAGACAGCGGCTTGTGTTTGGGAGTGAGCAGCTGCTGGTTTTTTGCAGTTGACTTCGCTGTGCACTGAATGCCAGGGTGAGCTGTGCACTCTTCTACAACGAGCAGGGCAGCAGAAAACAGAGAGCACAGATGTCTGACAGCAGTTTGAAGCTTGCCTAGGAAAGAGCAGTGTTTTTGGAGTGTTCAGCAAATATATGTTTCTGGGCAAGGGCGGGATGCGTGCACTGTGCTGGCAAGCTTTCTCCCTGCGAGAGACGCTGGAAAAGCTTTTCGCCATGATGCAGTCCGCTAGAGACGCAGACTCCGGCTCTCGGCAGCTGTCCGCAGGGAAGCGGCGGTTGCCGGCGTCTTTCTGCCGAAGCCGCGCTTTGCAGCCTACAAGTGCGGTTCACGTCCGCGGTGCACCTAGTAGCCGCTTCTTCGCCTCCGGCAGCCGGGGAGAGCGCTTGGCTTCTGAGAGGCGAAGAACGAAACTGGTTTGTGTGCGAAGCCTTGGCACTGCTAGAGGACGGTGGCTGCAGCTGCCAGCCCTTTCAGTTCACCTCTGGCATGCTTCTGGCAGGTGTTTCAGGAAGAGTTTCCTGGGTTTGACTTGGTCCTGATGCAGACGAATCTGGAGAATTCTTGTTCGTACCCTGAGCTTCCGAGATGCAGAGAACTCGATGGCAGCTGCAGAAAAGAAGGGCTGTGCTGAGTTTCTCGGGAAGCAGAGACATAGACAGCGGCTTGTGTTTGGGAGTGAGCAGCTGCTGGTTTTTTGCAGTTGACTTCGCTGTGCACTGAATGCCAGGGTGAGCTGTGCACTCTTCTACAACGAGCAGGGCAGCAGAAAACAGAGAGCACGGATGTCTGACAGCAGTTTGAAGCTTGCCTAGGAAAGAGCAGTGTTTTTGGAGTGTTCAGCAAATATATGTTTCTGGGCAAGGGCGGGATGCGTGCACTGTGCTGGCAAGCTTTCTCCCTGCGAGAGACGCTGGAAAAGCTTTTCGCCATGATGCAGTCCGCTAGAGACGCAGACTCCGGCTCTCGGCAGCTGTCCGCAGGGAAGCGGCGGTTGCCGGCGTCTTTCTGCCGAAGCCGCGCTTTGCAGCCTACAAGTGCGGTTCACGTCAGCGGTGCACCTAGTAGCCGCTTCTTCACCTCCGGCAGTTGCGGAGAGCGGTTGGCTTCTGAGAGGCGAAGAACGAAACCGGCTTGTGGGCGTAGCCTTGGCACTGCTAGAGGACGGTGGTTGCAGCTGCCAGCCATTTCAGTTCACCTCTGGCATGCTTCTGGCAGGTGTTCCAGGAAGACTTTCCTGGGTTTTGACTTGGTCCTGATGCAGACGAATCTGGAGAATTCTTGTTCGTGCCCTGAGGTTCCGGGATTCAGAGAAGAAGGACTGCGCTGAGTTGCTCGGGAAGCAAAGATATAGACAGCGCCTTGTCTTTGGGAGTGAGCAGCTGCTGGTTTTTTGCAATTGACTTCGCTGTGCACTGAATGCCAGGGTGAGCTGTGCACTCTTCTACAACGAGCAGGGCAGCAGAAAACAGAGTTCACAGATGTCTGAAGCAGTTTGAAGCTTGCCTAGGAAAGAGCAGTGTTTTTGGAGTGTTCAGCAAATATATGTTTCTGGGCAAGGGCGGGATGCGTGCACTGTGCTGGCAAGCTTTCTCCCTGCGAGACACGCTGGAAAAGCTTTTCGCCATGATGAAGTCCGCTAGAGACGCAGACTCCTGTTCTCCGCAGCTGTCCGCAGGGAAGCCGCGGTTGCCGGCG
Organism: Taeniopygia guttata; assembly: GCF_048771995.1. Lineage (NCBI taxonomy): Eukaryota > Metazoa > Chordata > Aves > Passeriformes > Estrildidae > Taeniopygia > Taeniopygia guttata. Next base: position 20,541,912 of record NC_133024.1, on the reverse strand, counting down.
TCTTTCTTCCGAAGCCGCGCTTTGCAGCCTACAAGTGCGGTTCACGTCCGCGGCACCTAGTAGCCGCTTCTTCGCCTCCGGCAGCCGGGGAGAGCGCTTGGCTTCTGAGAGGCGAAGAACGAAACTGGTTTGTGTGCGCAGCCTTGGCACTGCTAGAGGACGGTGGCTGCAGCTGCCAGCCCTTTCAGTTCACCCCTGGGATGCTTCTGGCAGGTGTTCCAGGAAGACTTTCCTGGGTTTTGACTTGGTCCTGATGCAGAGACCAATCTGATGAGTTCTTGTTTGTACCCTGAGCTTACGAGTTGCAGAGAACTCGATGGCAGCTTCAGAAAAGAAAGGCTGTGCTGAGTTGCTCGGGAAGCAGAGACATAGACAGCGGCTTGTGTTTGGGAGTGAGCAGCTGCTGGTTTTTTGCAGTTGACTTCGCTGTGCACTGAATGCCAGGGTGAGCTCTGCACTCTTCTACAACGAGCAGGTCAGCAGAAAACAGAGTTCACAGATGTCTGAAGCAGCTTGAAGCTTGCCTAGGAAAGAGCAGTGTTTTTGGAGTGTTCAGCAAATATATGTTTCTGGGCAAGGGCGGGATGCCTGCACTGTGCTGGCAAGCTTTCTCCCTGCGAGACACGCTGGAAAAGCTTTTCGCCATGATGAAGTCCGCTAGAGACGCAGACTCCTGTTCTCCGCAGCTGTCCGCAGGGAAGCGGCGGTTGCCGGCGTCTTTCTTCCGAAGCCGCGCTTTGCAGCCTACAAGTGCGGTTCACGTCCGCGGCACCTAGTAGCCGCTTCTTCGCCTCCGGCAGCCGGGGAGAGCGCTTGGCTTCTGAGAGGCGAAGAACGAAACCGGCTTGTGTGCGCAGCTTTGGCACTGCTAGAGGACGGTGGCTGCAGCTGCCTGCGCTTTCAATTCACATGTGGGATGCTTCTGGCAGGTGCTCCAGGACGACTTTCCTGGGTTTCGACTTGGTCCTGATGCAGACGAATCTGGAGAATTCTTGTTCGTGCCCTGAGCTTCCGAGATGCAGAGAGGAAGGGCTGCGCTGAGTTGCTCGGGAAGCAAGGACATAGACAGCGGCTTGTGTTTGGGAGTGAGCAGCTGCTGGTTTTTTGCAATTGACTTCGCTGTGCACTGAATGCCAGGGTGAGCTGTGCACTCTTCTGCAACGAGCAGGGCAGCAGAAAACAGAGAGCACAGATGTCTGACAGCAGTTTGAAGCTTGCCTAGGAAAGAGCAGTGTTTTTTGTGTGTTCAGCAAATATATGTTGCTGGCCAAGGGCGGCATGCGTACACTGTGCTGGCCAGCTTTCTCCCTGCGAGAGACGCTGGAAAAGCTTTTCGCCATGATGCAGTCCGCTAGAGACGCAGACTCCGGCTCTCCGCAGCTGTCCGCAGGGAACAGGCGGTTGCCGGCTTCTTTCTGCCGAAGCCGCGCTTTGCAGCCGACAAGTGCGGTTCACGTCAGCGGAGCACCTAGTAGCCACTTCTTCGCCTTCGGCAGCCGAGAAGAGCGGTTGGCTTCTGAGAGGCGAAGAACGAAACCGGCTTGTGTGCGCAGCTTTGGCACTGCTAGAGGACGGTGGCTGCAGCTGCCTGCACTTTCAATTTACATGTGGGATGCTTCTGGCAGGTGTTCCAGGAAGACTTTCCTGGGTTTTGACTTGGTCCTGATGCACACGAATCTGGAGAATTCTTGTTCGTGCCCTGAGGTTCCGGGATTCAGAGAAGAAGGGCTGAGCTGAGTAGCTCGGGAGGCAAAGACATAGACAGCGGCTTGTGTTTGGGAGTGAGCAGCTGCTGGTTTTTTGGAGTTGACTTCGCTGTGCACTGAATGCCAGGGTGAGCTGTGCACTCTTCTACAACGAGCAGGGCAGCAGAAAACAGAGAGCAGGGACGTCTGACAGCAGTTTGAAGCTTGCCTAGGAAAGAGCAGTGTTTTTGGAGTTTTAAGCAAATATATGTTTCTGGGCAAGGGCGGGATGCGTGCACTGTGCTGGCAAGCTTTCTCTATTCGAGAGACGCTGGAAATGCTTTTCGCCATGATGCAGTCCGCTAGAGACGCAGACTCCGGTTCTCCGCAGCTGTCCGCAGAGAAGCGGCGGTTGCCGGCGTCTTTCTGCCGAAGCCGCGCTTTGCAGCCTACAAGTGCGGTTCACGTCAGCGGTGCACCTAGTAGCCGCTTCTTCGCCTCCGGCAGCCGGGGAGAGCGCTTGGCTTCTGAGAGGCGAAGAACGAAACTGGTTTGTGTGCGCAGCTTAGGCACTGCTAGAGGACGGTGGCTGCAGCTAGCAGTCCTTTCAGTTCACCTCTGGCATGCTTCTGGCAGGTGTTCCAGGAAGACTTTCCTGGGTTTTGACTTGGTCCTGATGCAGACGAATCTGGAGAATTCATGTTCGTGCCCTGAGGTTCCGGGATTCAGAGAAGAAGGACTGCGCTGAGTTGCTCGGGAAGCAAAGATATAGACAGCGCCTTGTCTTTGGGAGTGAGCAGCTGCTGATTTTTTGCAATTGACTTCGCTGTGCACTGAATGCCAGGGTGAGCTGTGCACTCTTCTACAACGAGCAGGGCAGCAGAAAACAGAGTTCACAGATGTCTGACAGCAGTTTGAAGCTTGCCTAGGAAAGAGCAGTGTTTTTGGAGTGTTCAGCAAATATATGTTTCTGGGCAAGGGCGGGATGCGTGCACTGTGCTGGCAAGCTTTCTCCCTGCGAGACACGCTGGAAAAGCTTGTCGCCGTGATGCAGTCCGCTAGAGACGCAGACTCCGGCTCTCCGCAGCTGTCCGCAGGGAAGCGGCTTTTGCCGGCGTCTTTCTTCCGAAGCCGCGCTTTGCAGCCTACATGTGCGGTTCACGTCCGCGGTGCACCTAGTAGCCGCTTCTTCGCCTCCGGCAGCCGGGGAGAGCGCTTGGCTTCTGAGAGGCGAAGAACGAAACTGGTTTGTGTGCGCAGCCTTGGCACTGCTAGAGGACGGTGGCTGCAGCTGCCAGCCCTTTCAGTTCACCTCTGGCATGCTTCTGGCAGGTGTTTCAGGAAGAGTTTCCTGGGTTTGACTTGGTCCTGATGCAGACGAATCTGGAGAATTCTTGTTCGTACCCTGAGCTTCCGAGATGCAGAGAACTCGATGGCAGCTGCAGAAAAGAAGGGCTGTGCTGAGTTTCTCGGGAAGCAGAGACATAGACAGCGGCTTGTGTTTGGGAGTGAGCAGCTGCTGGTTTTTTGCAGTTGACTTCGCTGTGCACTGAATGCCAGGGTGAGCTCTGCACTCTTCTACAACGAGCAGGGCAGCAGAAAACAGAGAGCACAGATGTCTGACAGCAGTTTGAAGCTTGCCTAGGAAAGAGCAGTGTTTTTGGAGTGTTCAGCAAATATATGTTTCTGGGCAAGGGCGGGATGCGTGCACTGTGCTGGCAAGCTTTCTCCCTGCGAGAGACGCTGGAAAAGCTTTTCGCCATGATGCAGTCCGCTAGAGACGCAGACTCCGGCTCTCGGCAGCTGTCCGCAGGGAAGCGGCGGTTGCCGGCGTCTTTCTGCCGAAGCCGCGCTTTGCAGCCTACAAGTGCGGTTCACGTCCGCGGTGCACCTAGTAGCCGCTTCTTCGCCTCCGGCAGCCGGGGAGAGCGCTTGGCTTCTGAGAGGCGAAGAACGAAACTGGTTTGTGTGCGAAGCCTTGGCACTGCTAGAGGACGGTGGCTGCAGCTGCCAGCCCTTTCAGTTCACCTCTGGCATGCTTCTGGCAGGTGTTTCAGGAAGAGTTTCCTGGGTTTGACTTGGTCCTGATGCAGACGAATCTGGAGAATTCTTGTTCGTACCCTGAGCTTCCGAGATGCAGAGAACTCGATGGCAGCTGCAGAAAAGAAGGGCTGTGCTGAGTTTCTCGGGAAGCAGAGACATAGACAGCGGCTTGTGTTTGGGAGTGAGCAGCTGCTGGTTTTTTGCAGTTGACTTCGCTGTGCACTGAATGCCAGGGTGAGCTGTGCACTCTTCTACAACGAGCAGGGCAGCAGAAAACAGAGAGCACGGATGTCTGACAGCAGTTTGAAGCTTGCCTAGGAAAGAGCAGTGTTTTTGGAGTGTTCAGCAAATATATGTTTCTGGGCAAGGGCGGGATGCGTGCACTGTGCTGGCAAGCTTTCTCCCTGCGAGAGACGCTGGAAAAGCTTTTCGCCATGATGCAGTCCGCTAGAGACGCAGACTCCGGCTCTCGGCAGCTGTCCGCAGGGAAGCGGCGGTTGCCGGCGTCTTTCTGCCGAAGCCGCGCTTTGCAGCCTACAAGTGCGGTTCACGTCAGCGGTGCACCTAGTAGCCGCTTCTTCACCTCCGGCAGTTGCGGAGAGCGGTTGGCTTCTGAGAGGCGAAGAACGAAACCGGCTTGTGGGCGTAGCCTTGGCACTGCTAGAGGACGGTGGTTGCAGCTGCCAGCCATTTCAGTTCACCTCTGGCATGCTTCTGGCAGGTGTTCCAGGAAGACTTTCCTGGGTTTTGACTTGGTCCTGATGCAGACGAATCTGGAGAATTCTTGTTCGTGCCCTGAGGTTCCGGGATTCAGAGAAGAAGGACTGCGCTGAGTTGCTCGGGAAGCAAAGATATAGACAGCGCCTTGTCTTTGGGAGTGAGCAGCTGCTGGTTTTTTGCAATTGACTTCGCTGTGCACTGAATGCCAGGCTGAGCTGTGCACTCTTCTACAACGAGCAGGGCAGCAGAAAACAGAGTTCACAGATGTCTGAAGCAGTTTGAAGCTTGCCTAGGAAAGAGCAGTGTTTTTGGAGTGTTCAGCAAATATATGTTTCTGGGCAAGGGCGGGATGCGTGCACTGTGCTGGCAAGCTTTCTCCCTGCGAGACACGCTGGAAAAGCTTTTCGCCATGATGAAGTCCGCTAGAGACGCAGACTCCTGTTCTCCGCAGCTGTCCGCAGGGAAGCCGCGGTTGCCGGCGTCTTTCTGCCGAAGCCGCGCTTTGCAGCCTACAAGTGCGGTTCACGTCCGCGGCACCTAGTAGCCGCTTCTTCGCCTCCGGCAGCCGGGGAGAGCGCTTGGCTTCTGAGAGGCGAAGAACGAAACTGGTTTGTGTGCGCAGCCTTGGCACTGCTAGAGGACGGTGGCTGCAGCTGCCAGCCCTTTCAGTTCACCCCTGGGATGCTTCTGGCAGGTGTTCCAGGAAGACTTTCCTGGGTTTTGACTTGGTCCTGATGCAGAGACCAATCTGATGAGTTCTTGTTTGTACCCTGAGCTTACGAGTTGCAGAGAACTCGATGGCAGCTTCAGAAAAGAAGGGCTGTGCTGAGTTGCTCGGGAAGCAGAGACATAGACAGCGGCTTGTGTTTGGGAGTGAGCAGCTGCTGGTTTTTTGCAGTTGACTTCGCTGTGCACTGAATGCCAGGGTGAGCTCTGCACTCTTCTACAACGAGCAGGGCAGCAGAAAACAGAGTTCACAGATGTCTGAAGCAGCTTGAAGCTTGCCTAGGAAAGAGCAGTGTTTTTGGAGTGTTCAGCAAATATATGTTTCTGGGCAAGGGCGGGATGCCTGCACTGTGCTGGCAAGCTTTCTCCCTGCGAGACACGCTGGAAAAGCTTTTCGCCATGATGAAGTCCGCTAGAGACGCAGACTCCTGTTCTCCGCAGCTGTCCGCAGGGAAGCGGCGGTTGCCGGCGTCTTTCTTCCGAAGCCGCGCTTTGCAGCCTACAAGTGCGGTTCACGTCCGCGGCACCTAGTAGCCGCTTCTTCGCCTCCGGCAGCCGGGGAGAGCGCTTGGCTTCTGAGAGGCGAAGAACGAAACCGGCTTGTGTGCGCAGCTTTGGCACTGCTAGAGGACGGTGGCTGCAGCTGCCTGCGCTTTCAATTCACATGTGGGATGCTTCTGGCAGGTGCTCCAGGACGACTTTCCTGGGTTTTGACTTTGTCCTGATGCAGACGAATCTGGAGAATTCTTGTTCGTGCCCTGAGCTTCCGAGATGCAGAGAGGAAGGGCTGCGCTGAGTTGCTCGGGAAGCAAGGACATAGACAGCGGCTTGTGTTTGGGAGTGAGCAGCTGCTGGTTTTTTGCAATTGACTTCGCTGTGCACTGAATGCCAGGGTGAGCTGTGCACTCTTCTGCAACGAGCAGGGCAGCAGAAAACAGAGAGCACAGATGTCTGACAGCAGTTTGAAGCTTGCCTAGGAAAGAGCAGTGTTTTTTGTGTGTTCAGCAAATATATGTTGCTGGCCAAGGGCGGCATGCGTACACTGTGCTGGCCAGCTTTCTCCCTGCGAGAGACGCTGGAAAAGCTTTTCGCCATGATGCAGTCCGCTAGAGACGCAGACTCCGGCTCTCCGCAGCTGTCCGCAGGGAACAGGCGGTTGCCGGCTTCTTTCTGCCGAAGCCGCGCTTTGCAGCCGACAAGTGCGGTTCACGTCAGCGGAGCACCTAGTAGCCACTTCTTCGCCTTCGGCAGCCGAGAAGAGCGGTTGGCTTCTGAGAGGCGAAGAACGAAACCGGCTTGTGTGCGCAGCTTTGGCACTGCTAGAGGACGGTGGCTGCAGCTGCCTGCACTTTCAATTTACATGTGGGATGCTTCTGGCAGGTGTTCCAGGAAGACTTTCCTGGGTTTTGACTTGGTCCTGATGCACACGAATCTGGAGAATTCTTGTTCGTGCCCTGAGGTTCCGGGATTCAGAGAAGAAGGGCTGAGCTGAGTAGCTCGGGAGGCAAAGACATAGACAGCGGCTTGTGTTTGGGAGTGAGCAGCTGCTGGTTTTTTGGAGTTGACTTCGCTGTGCACTGAATGCCAGGGTGAGCTGTGCACTCTTCTACAACGAGCAGGGCAGCAGAAAACAGAGAGCAGGGACGTCTGACAGCAGTTTGAAGCTTGCCTAGGAAAGAGCAGTGTTTTTGGAGTTTTAAGCAAATATATGTTTCTGGGCAAGGGCGGGATGCGTGCACTGTGCTGGCAAGCTTTCTCTATTCGAGAGACGCTGGAAAAGCTTTTCGCCATGATGCAGTCCGCTAGAGACGCAGACTCCGGTTCTCCGCAGCTGTCCGCAGAGAAGCGGCGGTTGCCGGCGTCTTTCTGCCGAAGCCGCGCTTTGCAGCCTACAAGTGCGGTTCACGTCAGCGGTGCACCTAGTAGCCACTTCTTCGCCTCCGGCAGCCGGGGAGAGCGCTTGGCTTCTGAGAGGCGAAGAACGAAACTGCTTTGTGTGCGCAGCTTAGGCACTGCTAGAGGACGGTGGCTGCAGCTAGCAGTCCTTTCAGTTCACCTCTGGCATGCTTCTGGCAGGTGTTCCAGGAAGACTTTCCTGGGTTTTGACTTGGTCCTGATGCAGACGAATCTGGAGAATTCATGTTCGTGCCCTGAGGTTCCGGGATTCAGAGAAGAAGGACTGCGCTGAGTTGCTCGGGAAGCAAAGATATAGACAGCGCCTTGTCTTTGGGAGTGAGCAGCTGCTGATTTTTTGCAATTGACTTCGCTGTGCACTGAATGCCAGGGTGAGCTGTGCACTCTTCTACAACGAGCAGGGCAGCAGAAAACAGAGTTCACAGATGTCTGACAGCAGTTTGAAGCTTGCCTAGGAAAGAGCAGTGTTTTTGGAGTGTTCAGCAAATATATGTTTCTGGGCAAGGGCGGGATGCGTGCACTGTGCTGGCAAGCTTTCTCCCTGCGAGACACGCTGGAAAAGCTTTTCGCCGTGATGCAGTCCGCTAGAGACGCAGACTCCGGCTCTCCGCAGCTGTCCGCAGGGAAGCGGCTTTTGCCGGCGTCTTTCTTCCGAAGCCGCGCTTTGCAGCCTACATGTGCGGTTCACGTCCGCGGTGCACCTAGTAGCCGCTTCTTCGCCTCCGGCAGCCGGGGAGAGCGCTTGGCTTCTGAGAGGCGAAGAACGAAACTGGTTTGTGTGCGCAGCCTTGGCACTGCTAGAGGACGGTGGCTGCAGCTGCCAGCCCTTTCAGTTCACCTCCGGCATGCTTCTGGCAGGTGTTTTAGGAAGAGTTTCCTGGGTTTGACTTGGTCCTGATGCAGACGAATCTGGAGAATTCTTGTTCGTACCCTGAGCTTCCGAGATGCAGAGAACTCGATGGCAGCTGCAGAAAAGAAGGGCTGTGCTGAGTTTCTCGGGAAGCAGAGACATAGACAGCGGCTTGTGTTTGGGAGTGAGCAGCTGCTGGTTTTTTGCAGTTGACTTCGCTGTGCACTGAATGCCAGGGTGAGCTGTGCACTCTTCTACAACGAGCAGGGCAGCAGAAAACAGAGAGCACAGATGTCTGACAGCAGTTTGAAGCTTGCCTAGGAAAGAGCAGTGTTTTTGGAGTGTTCAGCAAATATATGTTTCTGGGCAAGGGCGGGATGCGTGCACTGTGCTGGCAAGCTTTCTCCCTGCGAGAGACGCTGGAAAAGCTTTTCGCCATGATGCAGTCCGCTAGAGACGCAGACTCCGGCTCTCGGCAGCTGTCCGCAGGGAAGCGGCGGTTGCCGGCGTCTTTCTTCCGAAGCCGCGCTTTGCAGCCTACAAGTGCGGTTCACGTCCGCGGTGCACCTAGTAGCCGCTTCTTCGCCTCCGGCAGCCGGGGAGAGCGCTTGGCTTCTGAGAGGCGAAGAACGAAACTGGTTTGTGTGCGCAGCCTTGGCACTGCTAGAGGACGGTGGCTGCAGCTGCCAGCCCTTTCAGTTCACCTCTGGCATGCTTCTGGCAGGTGTTTCAGGAAGAGTTTCCTGGGTTTGACTTGGTCCTGATGCAGACGAATCTGGAGAATTCTTGTTCGTACCCTGAGCTTCCGAGATGCAGAGAACTCGATGGCAGCTGCAGAAAAGAAGGGCTGTGCTGAGTTTCTCGGGAAGCAGAGACATAGACAGCGGCTTGTGTTTGGGAGTGAGCAGCTGCTGGTTTTTTGCAGTTGACTTCGCTGTGCACTGAATGCCAGGGTGAGCTGTGCACTCTTCTACAACGAGCAGGGCAGCAGAAAACAGAGAGCACGGATGTCTGACAGCAGTTTGAAGCTTGCCTAGGAAAGAGCAGTGTTTTTGGAGTGTTCAGCAAATATATGTTTCTGGGCAAGGGCGGGATGCGTGCACTGTGCTGGCAAGCTTTCTCCCTGCGAGAGACGCTGGAAAAGCTTTTCGCCATGATGCAGTCCGCTAGAGACGCAGACTCCGGCTCTCGGCAGCTGTCCGCAGGGAAGCGGCGGTTGCCGGCGTCTTTCTGCCGAAGCCGCGCTTTGCAGCCTACAAGTGCGGTTCACGTCAGCGGTGCACCTAGTAGCCGCTTCTTCACCTCCGGCAGTTGCGGAGAGCGGTTGGCTTCTGAGAGGCGAAGAACGAAACCGGCTTGTGGGCGTAGCCTTGGCACTGCTAGAGGACGGTGGTTGCAGCTGCCAGCCATTTCAGTTCACCTCTGGCATGCTTCTGGCAGGTGTTCCAGGAAGACTTTCCTGGGTTTTGACTTGGTCCTGATGCAGACGAATCTGGAGAATTCTTGTTCGTGCCCTGAGGTTCCGGGATTCAGAGAAGAAGGACTGCGCTGAGTTGCTCGGGAAGCAAAGATATAGACAGCGCCTTGTCTTTGGGAGTGAGCAGCTGCTGGTTTTTTGCAATTGACTTCGCTGTGCACTGAATGCCAGGGTGAGCTGTGCACTCTTCTACAACGAGCAGGGCAGCAGAAAACAGAGTTCACAGATGTCTGAAGCAGTTTGAAGCTTGCCTAGGAAAGAGCAGTGTTTTTGGAGTGTTCAGCAAATATATGTTTCTGGGCAAGGGCGGGATGCGTGCACTGTGCTGGCAAGCTTTCTCCCTGCGAGACACGCTGGAAAAGCTTTTCGCCATGATGCAGTCCGCTAGAGACGCAGACTCCTGTTCTCCGCAGCTGTCCGCAGGGAAGCCGCGGTTGCCGGCGTCTTTCTTCCGAAGCCGCGCTTTGCAGCCTACAAGTGCGGTTCACGTCCGCGGCACCTAGTAGCCGCTTCTTCGCCTCCGGCAGCCGGGGAGAGCGCTTGGCTTCTGAGAGGCGAAGAACGAAACTGGTTTGTGTGCGCAGCCTTGGCACTGCTAGAGGACGGTGGCTGCAGCTGCCAGCCCTTTCAGTTCACCCCTGGGATGCTTCTGGCAGGTGTTCCAGGAAGACTTTCCTGGGTTTTGACTTGGTCCTGATGCAGAGACCAATCTGATGAGTTCTTGTTTGTACCCTGAGCTTACGAGTTGCAGAGAACTCGATGGCAGCTTCAGAAAAGAAGGGCTGTGCTGAGTTGCTCGGGAAGCAGAGACATAGACAGCGGCTTGTGTTTGGGAGTGAGCAGCTGCTGGTTTTTTGCAGTTGACTTCGCTGTGCACTGAATGCCAGGGTGAGCTCTGCACTCTTCTACAACGAGCAGGGCAGCAGAAAACAGAGTTCACAGATGTCTGAAGCAGCTTGAAGCTTGCCTAGGAAAGAGCAGTGTTTTTGGAGTGTTCAGCAAATATATGTTTCTGGGCAAGGGCGGGATGCCTGCACTGTGCTGGCAAGCTTTCTCCCTGCGAGACACGCTGGAAAAGCTTTTCGCCATGATGAAGTCCGCTAGAGACGCAGACTCCTGTTCTCCGCAGCTGTCCGCAGGGAAGCCGCGGTTGCCGGCGTCTTTCTTCCGAAGCCGCGCTTTGCAGCCTACAAGTGCGGTTCACGTCCGCGGCACCTAGTAGCCGCTTCTTCGCCTCCGGCAGCCGGGGAGAGCGCTTGGCTTCTGAGAGGCGAAGAACGAAACCGGCTTGTGTGCGCAGCTTTGGCACTGCTAGAGGACGGTGGCTGCAGCTGCCTGCGCTTTCAATTCACATGTGGGATGCTTCTGGCAGGTGCTCCAGGACGACTTTCCTGGGTTTCGACTTGGTCCTGATGCAGACGAATCTGGAGAATTCTTGTTCGTGCCCTGAGCTTCCGAGATGCAGAGAGGAAGGGCTGCGCTGAGTTGCTCGGGAAGCAAGGACATAGACAGCGGCTTGTGTTTGGGAGTGAGCAGCTGCTGGTTTTTTGCAATTGACTTCGCTGTGCACTGAATGCCAGGGTGAGCTGTGCACTCTTCTGCAACGAGCAGGGCAGCAGAAAACAGAGAGCACAGATGTCTGACAGCAGTTTGAAGCTTGCCTAGGAAAGAGCAGTGTTTTTTGTGTGTTCAGCAAATATATGTTGCTGGCCAAGGGCGGCATGCGTACACTGTGCTGGCCAGCTTTCTCCCTGCGAGAGACGCTGTAAAAGCTTTTCGCCATGATGCAGTCCGCTAGAGACGCAGACTCCGGCTCTCCGCAGCTGTCCGCAGGGAACAGGCGGTTGCCGGCTTCTTTCTGCCGAAGCCGCGCTTTGCAGCCGACAAGTGCGGTTCACGTCAGCGGAGCACCTAGTAGCCACTTCTTCGCCTTCGGCAGCCGAGAAGAGCGGTTGGCTTCTGAGAGGCGAAGAACGAAACCGGCTTGTGTGCGCAGCTTTGGCACTGCTAGAGGACGGTGGCTGCAGCTGCCTGCACTTTCAATTTACATGTGGGATGCTTCTGGCAGGTGTTCCAGGAAGACTTTCCTGGGTTTTGACTTGGTCCTGATGCAGACGAATCTGGAGAATTCTTGTTCGTGCCCTGAGGTTCCGGGATTCAGAGAAGAAGGGCTGAGCTGAGTAGCTCGGGAGGCAAAGACATAGACAGCGGCTTGTGTTTGGGAGTGAGCAGCTGCTGGTTTTTTGGAGTTGACTTCGCTGTGCACTGAATGCCAGGGTGAGCTGTGCACTCTTCTACAACGAGCAGGGCAGCAGAAAACAGAGAGCAGGGACGTCTGACAGCAGTTTGAAGCTTGCCTAGGAAAGAGCAGTGTTTTTGGAGTTTTAAGCAAATATATGTTTCTGGGCAAGGGCGGGATGCGTGCACTGTGCTGGCAAGCTTTCTCTATTCGAGAGACGCTGGAAAAGCTTTTCGCCATGATGCAGTCCGCTAGAGACGCAGACTCCGGTTCTCCGCAGCTGTCCGCAGAGAAGCGGCGGTTGCCGGCGTCTTTCTGCCGAAGCCGCGCTTTGCAGCCTACAAGTGCGGTTCACGTCAGCGGTGCACCTAGTAGCCACTTCTTCGCCTCCGGCAGCCGGGGAGAGCGCTTGGCTTCTGAGAGGCGAAGAACGAAACTGCTTTGTGTGCGCAGCTTAGGCACTGCTAGAGGACGGTGGCTGCAGCTAGCAGTCCTTTCAGTTCACCTCTGGCATGCTTCTGGCAGGTGTTCCAGGAAGACTTTCCTGGGTTTTGACTTGGTCCTGATGCAGACGAATCTGGAGAATTCATGTTCGTGCCCTGAGGTTCCGGGATTCAGAGAAGAAGGACTGCGCTGAGTTGCTCGGGAAGCAAAGATATAGACAGCGCCTTGTCTTTGGGAGTGAGCAGCTGCTGATTTTTTGCAATTGACTTCGCTGTGCACTGAATGCCAGGGTGAGCTGTGCACTCTTCTACAACGAGCAGGGCAGCAGAAAACAGAGTTCACAGATGTCTGACAGCAGTTTGAAGCTTGCCTAGGAAAGAGCAGTGTTTTTGGAGTGTTCAGCAAATATATGTTTCTGGGCAAGGGCGGGATGCGTGCACTGTGCTGGCAAGCTTTCTCCCTGCGAGACACGCCTGAAAAGCTTGTCGCCGTGATGCAGTCCGCTAGAGACGCAGACTCCGGCTCTCCGCAGCTGTCCGCAGGGAAGCGGCTTTTGCCGGCGTCTTTCTTCCGAAGCCGCGCTTTGCAGCCTACATGTGCGGTTCACGTCCGCGGTGCACCTAGTAGCCGCTTCTTCGCCTCCGGCAGCCGGGGAGAGCGCTTGGCTTCTGAGAGGCGAAGAACGAAACTGGTTTGTGTGCGCAGCCTTGGCACTGCTAGAGGACGGTGGCTGCAGCTGCCAGCCCTTTCAGTTCACCTCTGGCATGCTTCTGGCAGGTGTTTCAGGAAGAGTTTCCTGGGTTTGACTTGGTCCTGATGCAGACGAATCTGGAGAATTCTTGTTCGTACCCTGAGCTTCCGAGATGCAGAGAACTCGATGGCAGCTGCAGAAAAGAAGGGCTGTGCTGAGTTTCTCGGGAAGCAGAGACATAGACAGCGGCTTGTGTTTGGGAGTGAGCAGCTGCTGGTTTTTTGCAGTTGACTTCGCTGTGCACTGAATGCCAGGGTGAGCTGTGCACTCTTCTACAACGAGCAGGGCAGCAGAAAACAGAGAGCACAGATGTCTGACAGCAGTTTGAAGCTTGCCTAGGAAAGAGCAGTGTTTTTGGAGTGTTCAGCAAATATATGTTTCTGGGCAAGGGCGGCATGCGTGCACTGTGCTGGCAAGCTTTCTCCCTGCGAGAGACGCTGGAAAAGCTTTTCGCCATGATGAAGTCCGCTAGAGACGCAGACTCCGGCTCTCGGCAGCTGTCCGCAGGGAAGCGGCGGTTGCCGGCGTCTTTCTGCCGAAGCCGCGCTTTGCAGCCTACAAGTGCGGTTCACGTCCGCGGTGCACCTAGTAGCCGCTTCTTCGCCTCCGGCAGCCGGGGAGAGCGCTTGGCTTCTGAGAGGCGAAGAACGAAACTGGTTTGTGTGCGCAGCCTTGGCACTGCTAGAGGACGGTGGCTGCAGCTGCCAGCCCTTTCAGTTCACCTCTGGCATGCTTCTGGCAGGTGTTTCAGGAAGAGTTTCCTGGGTTTGACTTGGTCCTGATGCAGACGAATCTGGAGAATTCTTGTTCGTACTCTGAGCTTCCGAGATGCAGAGAACTCGATGGCAGCTGCAGAAAAGAAGGGCTGTGCTGAGTTTCTCGGGAAGCAGAGACATAGACAGCGGCTTGTGTTTGGGAGTGAGCAGCTGCTGGTTTTTTGCAGTTGACTTCGCTGTGCACTGAATGCCAGGGTGAGCTGTGCACTCTTCTACAACGAGCAGGGCAGCAGAAAACAGAGAGCACAGATGTCTGACAGCAGTTTGAAGCTTGCCTAGGAAAGAGCAGTGTTTTTGGAGTGTTCAGCAAATATATGTTTCTGGGCAAGGGCGGCATGCGTGCACTGTGCTGGCAAGCTTTCTCCCTGCGAGAGACGCTGGAAAAGCTTTTCGCCATGATGCAGTCCGCTAGAGACGCAGACTCCGGCTCTCGGCAGCTGTCCGCAGGGAAGCGGCGGTTGCCGGCGTCTTTCTGCCGAAGCCGCGCTTTGCAGCCTACAAGTGCGGTTCACGTCAGCGGTGCACCTAGTAGCCGCTTCTTCACCTCCGGCAGTTGCGGAGAGCGGTTGGCTTCTGAGAGGCGAAGAACGAAACCGGCTTGTGGGCGTAGCCTTGGCACTGCTAGAGGACGGTGGTTGCAGCTGCCAGCCATTTCAGTTCACCTCTGGCATGCTTCTGGCAGGTGTTCCAGGAAGACTTTCCTGGGTTTTGACTTGGTCCTGATGCAGACGAATCTGGAGAATTCTTGTTCGTGCCCTGAGCTTCCGAGATTCAGAGAAGAAGGACTGCGCTGAGTTGCTCGGGAAGCAAAGATATAGACAGCGCCTTGTCTTTGGGAGTGAGCAGCTGCTGGTTTTTTGCAATTGACTTCGCTGTGCACTGAATGCCAGGCTGAGCTGTGCACTCTTCTACAACGAGCAGGGCAGCAGAAAACAGAGTTCACAGATGTCTGAAGCAGTTTGAAGCTTGCCTAGGAAAGAGCAGTGTTTTTGGAGTGTTCAGCAAATATATGTTTCTGGGCAAGGGCGGGATGCGTGCACTGTGCTGGCAAGCTTTCTCCCTGCGAGACACGCTGGAAAAGCTTTTCGCCATGATGCAGTCCGCTAGAGACGCAGACTCCTGTTCTCCGCAGCTGTCCGCAGGGAAGCCGCGGTTGCCGGCGTCTTTCTTCCGAAGCCGCGCTTTGCAGCCTACAAGTGCGGTTCACGTCCGCGGCACCTAGTAGCCGCTTCTTCGCCTCCGGCAGCCGGGGAGAGCGCTTGGCTTCTGAGAGGCGAAGAACGAAACCGGCTTGTGTGCGCAGCTTTGGCACTGCTAGAGGACGGTGGCTGCAGCTGCCTGCGCTTTCAATTCACATGTGGGATGCTTCTGGCAGGTGCTCCAGGACGACTTTCCTGGGTTTCGACTTGGTCCTGATGCAGACGAATCTGGAGAATTCTTGTTCGTGCCCTGAGCTTCCGAGATGCAGAGAGGAAGGGCTGCGCTGAGTTGCTCGAGAAGTAAGGACATACACAGCGGCTTGTGTTTGGGAGTGAGCAGCTGCTGGTTTTTTGCAATTGACTTCGCTGTGCACTGAATGCCAGGGTGAGCTGTGCACTCTTCTGCAACGAGCAGGGCAGCAGAAAACAGAGAGCACAGATGTCTGACAGCAGTTTGAAGCTTGCCTAGGAAAGAGCAGTGTTTTTGGAGTGTTCAGCAAATATATGCTGCTGGCCAAGGGCGGCATGTGTGCACTGTGCTGGCAAGCTTTCTTCCTGCGAGAGACTCTGGAAAAGCTTTTCGCCGTGATGCAGTCCGCTAGAGACGCAGACTCCGGCTCTCCGCAGCTGTCCGCAGGGAAGCGGCGGTTGCCGGCGTCCTTCTGCCGAAGCCGCGCTTTGCAGCCTACAAGTGCGGTTCACGAGAGCGGTGCACGTAAGTAGCCGCTTCTTCACCTCCGGCAGTTGGGGAGAGCGGTTGGCTTCTGAGAGGCGAAGAACGAAACCGGCTTGTGTGCGCAGCCTTGGCACTGCTAGAGGACGGTGGCTGCAGCTGCCTGCGCTTTCAATTCACATGTGGGATGCTTCTGGCAGGTGCTCCAGGAAGACTTTCCTGGGTTTTTACTTGGTCCTTATGCACACGAATCTGGAGAATTCTTGTTCGTGCCATGAGCTTCCGAGATGAACAGAAGAAGGGCTGCGCTGAGTTGCTCGGGAAGCAAGGACATACACAGCGCCTTGTGTTTGGGAGTGAGCAGCTGCTGGTTTTTTGCAGTTGACTTCGCTGTGCACTGAATGCCAGGGTGAGCTGTGCACTCTTCTACAACGAGCAGGGCAGCAGAAAACAGAGAGCACAGATGTCTGACAGCAGTTTGAAGCTTGCCTAGGAAAGAGCAGTGTTTTTTGTGTGTTCAGCAAATATATGTTGCTGGCCAAGGGCGGCATGCGTACACTGTGCTGGCCAGCTTTCTCCCTGCGAGAGACGCTGTAAAAGCTTTTCGCCATGATGCAGTCCGCTAGAGACGCAGACTCCGGCTCTCCGCAGCTGTCCGCAGGGAACAGGCGGTTGCCGGCTTCTTTCTGCCGAAGCCGCGCTTTGCAGCCGACAAGTGCGGTTCACGTCAGCGGAGCACCTAGTAGCCACTTCTTCGCCTTCGGCAGCCGAGAAGAGCGGTTGGCTTCTGAGAGGCGAAGAACGAAACCGGCTTGTGTGCGCAGCTTTGGCACTGCTAGAGGACGGTGGCTGCAGCTGCCTGCACTTTCAATTTACATGTGGGATGCTTCTGGCAGGTGTTCCAGGAAGACTTTCCTGGGTTTTGACTTTGTCCTAATGCAGACGAATCTGGAGAATTCTTGTTCGTGCCCTGAGGTTCCGGGATTCAGAGAAGAAGGGCTGAGCTGAGTAGCTCGGGAGGCAAAGACATAGACAGCGGCTTGTGTTTGGGAGTGAGCAGCTGCTGGTTTTTTGGAGTTGACTTCGCTGTGCACTGAATGCCAGGGTGAGCTGTGCACTCTTCTACAACGAGCAGGGCAGCAGAAAACAGAGAGCAGGGACGTCTGACAGCAGTTTGAATCTTGCCTAGGAAAGAGCAGTGTTTTTGGAGTTTTAAGCAAATATATGTTTCTGGGCAAGGGCGGGATGCGTGCACTGTGCTGGCAAGCTTTCTCTATTCGAGAGACGCTGGAAAAGCTTTTCGCCATGATGCAGTCCGCTAGAGACGCAGACTCCGGTTCTCCGCAGCTGTCCGCAGAGAAGCGGCGGTTGCCGGCGTCTTTCTGCCGAAGCCGCGCTTTGCAGCCTACAAGTGCGGTTCACGTCAGCGGTGCACCTAGTAGCCACTTCTTCGCCTCCGGCAGCCGGGGAGAGCGCTTGGCTTCTGAGAGGCGAAGAACGAAACTGGTTTGTGTGCGCAGCCTTGGCACTGCTAGAGGACGGTGGCTGCAGCTGCCAGCCCTTTCAGTTCACCTCTGGCATGCTTCTGGCAGGTGTTTCAGGAAGAGTTTCCTGGGTTTGACTTGGTCCTGATGCAGACGAATCTGGAGAATTCTTGTTCGTACCCTGAGCTTCCGAGATGCAGAGAACTCGATGGCAGCTGCAGAAAAGAAGGGCTGTGCTGAGTTTCTCGGGAAGCAGAGACATAGACAGCGGCTTGTGTTTGGGAGTGAGCAGCTGCTGGTTTTTTGCAGTTGACTTCGCTGTGCACTGAATGCCAGGGTGAGCTGTGCACTCTTCTACAACGAGCAGGGCAGCAGAAAACAGAGAGCACAGATGTCTGACAGCAGTTTGAAGCTTGCCTAGGAAAGAGCAGTGTTTTTGGAGTGTTCAGCAAATATATGTTTCTGGGCAAGGGCGGGATGCGTGCACTGTGCTGGCAAGCTTTCTCCCTGCGAGAGACGCTGGAAAAGCTTTTCGCCATGATGCAGTCCGCTAGAGACGCAGACTCCGGCTCTCGGCAGCTGTCCGCAGGGAAGCGGCGGTTGCCGGCGTCTTTCTGCCGAAGCCGCGCTTTGCAGCCTACAAGTGCGGTTCACGTCCGCGGTGCACCTAGTAGCCGCTTCTTCGCCTCCGGCAGCCGGGGAGAGCGCTTGGCTTCTGAGAGGCGAAGAACGAAACTGGTTTGTGTGCGAAGCCTTGGCACTGCTAGAGGACGGTGGCTGCAGCTGCCAGCCCTTTCAGTTCACCTCTGGCATGCTTCTGGCAGGTGTTTCAGGAAGAGTTTCCTGGGTTTGACTTGGTCCTGATGCAGACGAATCTGGAGAATTCTTGTTCGTACCCTGAGCTTCCGAGATGCAGAGAACTCGATGGCAGCTGCAGAAAAGAAGGGCTGTGCTGAGTTTCTCGGGAAGCAGAGACATAGACAGCGTCTTGTGTTTGGGAGTGAGCAGCTGCTGGTTTTTTGCAGTTGACTTCGCTGTGCACTGAATGCCAGGGTGAGCTGTGCACTCTTCTACAACGAGCAGGGCAGCAGAAAACAGAGAGCACAGATGTCTGACAGCAGTTTGAAGCTTGCCTAGGAAAGAGCAGTGTTTTTGGAGTGTTCAGCAAATATATGTTTCTGGGCAAGGGCGGGATGCGTGCACTGTGCTGGCAAGCTTTCTCCCTGCGAGAGACGCTGGAAAAGCTTTTCGCCATGATGCAGTCCGCTAGAGACGCAGACTCCGGCTCTCGGCAGCTGTCCGCAGGGAAGCGGCGGTTGCCGGCGTCTTTCTGCCGAAGCCGCGCTTTGCAGCCTACAAGTGCGGTTCACGTCAGCGGTGCACCTAGTAGCCGCTTCTTCACCTCCGGCAGTTGCGGAGAGCGGTTGGCTTCTGAGAGGCGAAGAACGAAACCGGCTTGTGGGCGTAGCCTTGGCACTGCTAGAGGACGGTGGTTGCAGCTGCCAGCCATTTCAGTTCACCTCTGGCATGCTTCTGGCAGGTGTTCCAGGAAGACTTTCCTGGGTTTTGACTTGGTCCTGATGCAGACGAATCTGGAGAATTCTTGTTCGTGCCCTGAGGTTCCGGGATTCAGAGAAGAAGGACTGCGCTGAGTTGCTCGGGAAGCAAAGATATAGACAGCGCCTTGTCTTTGGGAGTGAGCAGCTGCTGGTTTTTTGCAATTGACTTCGCTGTGCACTGAATGCCAGGGTGAGCTGTGCACTCTTCTACAACGAGCAGGGCAGCAGAAAACAGAGTTCACAGATGTCTGAAGCAGTTTGAAGCTTGCCTAGGAAAGAGCAGTGTTTTTGGAGTGTTCAGCAAATATATGTTTCTGGGCAAGGGCGGGATGCGTGCACTGTGCTGGCAAGCTTTCTCCCTGCGAGACACGCTGGAAAAGCTTTTCGCCATGATGAAGTCCGCTAGAGACGCAGACTCCTGTTCTCCGCAGCTGTCCGCAGGGAAGCCGCGGTTGCCGGCGTCTTTCTTCCGAAGCCGCGCTTTGCAGCCTACAAGTGCGGTTCACGTCCGCGGCACCTAGTAGCCGCTTCTTCGCCTCCGGCAGCCGGGGAGAGCGCTTGGCTTCTGAGAGGCGAAGAACGAAACTGGTTTGTGTGCGCAGCCTTGGCACTGCTAGAGGACGGTGGCTGCAGCTGCCAGCCCTTTCAGTTCACCCCTGGGATGCTTCTGGCAGGTGTTCCAGGAAGACTTTCCTGGGTTTTGACTTGGTCCTGATGCAGAGACCAATCTGATGAGTTCTTGTTTGTACCCTGAGCTTACGAGTTGCAGAGAACTCGATGGCAGCTTCAGAAAAGAAGGGCTGTGCTGAGTTGCTCGGGAAGCAGAGACATAGACAGCGGCTTGTGTTTGGGAGTGAGCAGCTGCTGGTTTTTTGCAGTTGACTTCGCTGTGCACTGAATGCCAGGGTGAGCTCTGCACTCTTCTACAACGAGCAGGGCAGCAGAAAACAGAGTTCACAGATGTCTGAAGCAGCTTGAAGCTTGCCTAGGAAAGAGCAGTGTTTTTGGAGTGTTCAGCAAATATATGTTTCTGGGCAAGGGCGGGATGCCTGCACTGTGCTGGCAAGCTTTCTCCCTGCGAGACACGCTGGAAAAGCTTTTCGCCATGATGAAGTCCGCTAGAGACGCAGACTCCTGTTCTCCGCAGCTGTCCGCAGGGAAGCCGCGGTTGCCGGCGTCTTTCTTCCGAAGCCGCGCTTTGCAGCCTACAAGTGCGGTTCACGTCCGCGGCACCTAGTAGCCGCTTCTTCGCCTCCGGCAGCCGGGGAGAGCGCTTGGCTTCTGAGAGGCGAAGAACGAAACCGGCTTGTGTGCGCAGCTTTGGCACTGCTAGAGGACGGTGGCTGCAGCTGCCTGCGCTTTCAATTCACATGTGGGATGCTTCTGGCAGGTGCTCCAGGACGACTTTCCTGGGTTTCGACTTGGTCCTGATGCAGACGAATCTGGAGAATTCTTGTTCGTGCCCTGAGCTTCCGAGATGCAGAGAGGAAGGGCTGCGCTGAGTTGCTCGGGAAGCAAGGACATAGACAGCGGCTTGTGTTTGGGAGTGAGCAGCTGCTGGTTTTTTGCAATTGACTTCGCTGTGCACTGAATGCCAGGGTGAGCTGTGCACTCTTCTGCAACGAGCAGGGCAGCAGAAAACAGAGAGCACAGATGTCTGACAGCAGTTTGAAGCTTGCCTAGGAAAGAGCAGTGTTTTTTGTGTGTTCAGCAAATATATGTTGCTGGCCAAGTGCGGCATGCGTACACTGTGCTGGCCAGCTTTCTCCCTGCGAGAGACGCTGTAAAAGCTTTTCGCCATGATGCAGTCCGCTAGAGACGCAGACTCCGGCTCTCCGCAGCTGTCCGCAGGGAACAGGCGGTTGCCGGCTTCTTTCTGCCGAAGCCGCGCTTTGCAGCCGACAAGTGCGGTTCACGTCAGCGGAGCACCTAGTAGCCACTTCTTCGCCTTCGGCAGCCGAGAAGAGCGGTTGGCTTCTGAGAGGCGAAGAACGAAACCGGCTTGTGTGCGCAGCTTTGGCACTGCTAGAGGACGGTGGCTGCAGCTGCCTGCACTTTCAATTTACATGTGGGATGCTTCTGGCAGGTGTTCCAGGAAGACTTTCCTGGGTTTTGACTTGGTCCTGATGCACACGAATCTGGAGAATTCTTGTTCGTGCCCTGAGGTTCCGGGATTCAGAGAAGAAGGGCTGAGCTGAGTAGCTCGGGAGGCAAAGACATAGACAGCGGCTTGTGTTTGGGAGTGAGCAGCTGCTGGTTTTTTGGAGTTGACTTCGCTGTGCACTGAATGCCAGGGTGAGCTGTGCACTCTTCTACAACGAGCAGGGCAGCAGAAAACAGAGAGCAGGGACGTCTGACAGCAGTTTGAAGCTTGCCTAGGAAAGAGCAGTGTTTTTGGAGTTTTAAGCAAATATATGTTTCTGGGCAAGGGCGGGATGCGTGCACTGTGCTGGCAAGCTTTCTCTATTCGAGAGACGCTGGAAATGCTTTTCGCCATGATGCAGTCCGCTAGAGACGCAGACTCCGGTTCTCCGCAGCTGTCCGCAGAGAAGCGGCGGTTGCCGGCGTCTTTCTGCCGAAGCCGCGCTTTGCAGCCTACAAGTGCGGTTCACGTCAGCGGTGCACCTAGTAGCCTCTTCTTCGCCTCCGGCAGCCGGGGAGAGCGCTTGGCTTCTGAGAGGCGAAGAACGAAACTGGTTTGTGTGCGCAGCTTAGGCACTGCTAGAGGACGGTGGCTGCAGCTAGCAGTCCTTTCAGTTCACCTCTGGCATGCTTCTGGCAGGTGTTCCAGGAAGACTTTCCTGGGTTTTGACTTGGTCCTGATGCAGACGAATCTGGAGAATTCATGTTCGTGCCCTGAGGTTCCGGGATTCAGAGAAGAAGGACTGCGCTGAGTTGCTCGGGAAGCAAAGATATAGACAGCGCCTTGTCTTTGGGAGTGAGCAGCTGCTGATTTTTTGCAATTGACTTCGCTGTGCACTGAATGCCAGGGTGAGCTGTGCACTCTTCTACAACGAGCAGGGCAGCAGAAAACAGAGTTCACAGATGTCTGACAGCAGTTTGAAGCTTGCCTAGGAAAGAGCAGTGTTTTTGGAGTGTTCAGCAAATATATGTTTCTGGGCAAGGGCGGGATGCGTGCACTGTGCTGGCAAGCTTTCTCCCTGCGAGACACGCTGGAAAAGCTTGTCGCCGTGATGCAGTCCGCTAGAGACGCAGACTCCGGCTCTCCGCAGCTGTCCGCAGGGAAGCGGCTTTTGCCGGCGTCTTTCTTCCGAAGCCGCGCTTTGCAGCCTACATGTGCGGTTCACGTCCGCGGTGCACCTAGTAGCCGCTTCTTCGCCTCCGGCAGCCGGGGAGAGCGCTTGGCTTCTGAGAGGCGAAGAACGAAACTGGTTTGTGTGCGCAGCCTTGGCACTGCTAGAGGACGGTGGCTGCAGCTGCCAGCCCTTTCAGTTCACCTCTGGCATGCTTCTGGCAGGTGTTTCAGGAAGAGTTTCCTGGGTTTGACTTGGTCCTGATGCAGACGAATCTGGAGAATTCTTGTTCGTACCCTGAGCTTCCGAGATGCAGAGAACTCGATGGCAGCTGCAGAAAAGAAGGGCTGTGCTGAGTTTCTCGGGAAGCAGAGACATAGACAGCGGCTTGTGTTTGGGAGTGAGCAGCTGCTGGTTTTTTGCAGTTGACTTCGCTGTGCACTGAATGCCAGGGTGAGCTGTGCACTCTTCTACAACGAGCAGGGCAGCAGAAAACAGAGAGCACAGATGTCTGACAGCAGTTTGAAGCTTGCCTAGGAAAGAGCAGTGTTTTTGGAGTGTTCAGCAAATATATGTTTCTGGGCAAGGGCGGGATGCGTGCACTGTGCTGGCAAGCTTTCTCCCTGCGAGAGACGCTGGAAAAGCTTTTCGCCATGATGCAGTCCGCTAGAGACGCAGACTCCGGCTCTCGGCAGCTGTCCGCAGGGAAGCGGCGGTTGCCGGCGTCTTTCTGCCGAAGCCGCGCTTTGCAGCCTACAAGTGCGGTTCACGTCCGCGGTGCACCTAGTAGCCGCTTCTTCGCCTCCGGCAGCCGGGGAGAGCGCTTGGCTTCTGAGAGGCGAAGAACGAAACTGGTTTGTGTGCGAAGCCTTGGCACTGCTAGAGGACGGTGGCTGCAGCTGCCAGCCCTTTCAGTTCACCTCTGGCATGCTTCTGGCAGGTGTTTCAGGAAGAGTTTCCTGGGTTTGACTTGGTCCTGATGCAGACGAATCTGGAGAATTCTTGTTCGTACCCTGAGCTTCCGAGATGCAGAGAACTCGATGGCAGCTGCAGAAAAGAAGGGCTGTGCTGAGTTTCTCGGGAAGCAGAGACATAGACAGCGGCTTGTGTTTGGGAGTGAGCAGCTGCTGGTTTTTTGCAGTTGACTTCGCTGTGCACTGAATGCCAGGGTGAGCTGTGCACTCTTCTACAACGAGCAGGGCAGCAGAAAACAGAGAGCACGGATGTCTGACAGCAGTTTGAAGCTTGCCTAGGAAAGAGCAGTGTTTTTGGAGTGTTCAGCAAATATATGTTTCTGGGCAAGGGCGGGATGCGTGCACTGTGCTGGCAAGCTTTCTCCCTGCGAGAGACGCTGGAAAAGCTTTTCGCCATGATGCAGTCCGCTAGAGACGCAGACTCCGGCTCTCGGCAGCTGTCCGCAGGGAAGCGGCGGTTGCCGGCGTCTTTCTGCCGAAGCCGCGCTTTGCAGCCTACAAGTGCGGTTCACGTCAGCGGTGCACCTAGTAGCCGCTTCTTCACCTCCGGCAGTTGCGGAGAGCGGTTGGCTTCTGAGAGGCGAAGAACGAAACCGGCTTGTGGGCGTAGCCTTGGCACTGCTAGAGGACGGTGGTTGCAGCTGCCAGCCATTTCAGTTCACCTCTGGCATGCTTCTGGCAGGTGTTCCAGGAAGACTTTCCTGGGTTTTGACTTGGTCCTGATGCAGACGAATCTGGAGAATTCTTGTTCGTGCCCTGAGGTTCCGGGATTCAGAGAAGAAGGACTGCGCTGAGTTGCTCGGGAAGCAAAGATATAGACAGCGCCTTGTCTTTGGGAGTGAGCAGCTGCTGGTTTTTTGCAATTGACTTCGCTGTGCACTGAATGCCAGGCTGAGCTGTGCACTCTTCTACAACGAGCAGGGCAGCAGAAAACAGAGTTCACAGATGTCTGAAGCAGTTTGAAGCTTGCCTAGGAAAGAGCAGTGTTTTTGGAGTGTTCAGCAAATATATGTTTCTGGGCAAGGGCGGGATGCGTGCACTGTGCTGGCAAGCTTTCTCCCTGCGAGACACGCTGGAAAAGCTTTTCGCCATGATGAAGTCCGCTAGAGACGCAGACTCCTGTTCTCCGCAGCTGTCCGCAGGGAAGCCGCGGTTGCCGGCGTCTTTCTGCCGAAGCCGCGCTTTGCAGCCTACAAGTGCGGTTCACGTCCGCGGCACCTAGTAGCCGCTTCTTCGCCTCCGGCAGCCGGGGAGAGCGCTTGGCTTCTGAGAGGCGAAGAACGAAACTGGTTTGTGTGCGCAGCCTTGGCACTGCTAGAGGACGGTGGCTGCAGCTGCCAGCCCTTTCAGTTCACCCCTGGGATGCTTCTGGCAGGTGTTCCAGGAAGACTTTCCTGGGTTTTGACTTGGTCCTGATGCAGAGACCAATCTGATGAGTTCTTGTTTGTACCCTGAGCTTACGAGTTGCAGAGAACTCGATGGCAGCTTCAGAAAAGAAGGGCTGTGCTGAGTTGCTCGGGAAGCAGAGACATAGACAGCGGCTTGTGTTTGGGAGTGAGCAGCTGCTGGTTTTTTGGAGTTGACTTCGCTGTGCACTGAATGCCAGGGTGAGCTCTGCACTCTTCTACAACGAGCAGGGCAGCAGAAAACAGAGTTCACAGATGTCTGAAGCAGCTTGAAGCTTGCCTAGGAAAGAGCAGTGTTTTTGGAGTGTTCAGCAAATATATGTTTCTGGGCAAGGGCGGGATGCCTGCACTGTGCTGGCAAGCTTTCTCCCTGCGAGACACGCTGGAAAAGCTTTTCGCCATGATGAAGTCCGCTAGAGACGCAGACTCCTGTTCTCCGCAGCTGTCCGCAGGGAAGCGGCGGTTGCCGGCGTCTTTCTTCCGAAGCCGCGCTTTGCAGCCTACAAGTGCGGTTCACGTCCGCGGCACCTAGTAGCCGCTTCTTCGCCTCCGGCAGCCGGGGAGAGCGCTTGGCTTCTGAGAGGCGAAGAACGAAACCGGCTTGTGTGCGCAGCTTTGGCACTGCTAGAGGACGGTGGCTGCAGCTGCCTGCGCTTTCAATTTACATGTGGGATGCTTCTGGCAGGTGCTCCAGGACGACTTTCCTGGGTTTCGACTTGGTCCTGATGCAGACGAATCTGGAGAATTCTTGTTCGTGCCCTGAGCTTCCGAGATGCAGAGAGGAAGGGCTGCGCTGAGTTGCTCGGGAAGCAAGGACATAGACAGCGGCTTGTGTTTGGGAGTGAGCAGCTGCTGGTTTTTTGCAATTGACTTCGCTGTGCACTGAATGCCAGGGTGAGCTGTGCACTCTTCTGCAACGAGCAGGGCAGCAGAAAACAGAGAGCACAGATGTCTGACAGCAGTTTGAAGCTTGCCTAGGAAAGAGCAGTGTTTTTTGTGTGTTCAGCAAATATATGTTGCTGGCCAAGGGCGGCATGCGTACACTGTGCTGGCCAGCTTTCTCCCTGCGAGAGACGCTGGAAAAGCTTTTCGCCATGATGCAGTCCGCTAGAGACGCAGACTCCGGCTCTCCGCAGCTGTCCGCAGGGAACAGGCGGTTGCCGGCTTC
Source organism: Taeniopygia guttata (assembly GCF_048771995.1). Lineage (NCBI taxonomy): Eukaryota > Metazoa > Chordata > Aves > Passeriformes > Estrildidae > Taeniopygia > Taeniopygia guttata. Next base: position 20,516,570 of record NC_133024.1, on the reverse strand, counting down.
TTTCTGCCGAAGCCGCGCTTTGCAGCCGACAAGTGCGGTTCACGTCAGCGGAGCACCTAGTAGCCACTTCTTCGCCTTCGGCAGCCGAGAAGAGCGGTTGGCTTCTGAGAGGCGAAGAACGAAACCGGCTTGTGTGCGCAGCTTTGGCACTGCTAGAGGACGGTGGCTGCAGCTGCCTGCACTTTCAATTTACATGTGGGATGCTTCTGGCAGGTGTTCCAGGAAGACTTTCCTGGGTTTTGACTTGGTCCTGATGCACACGAATCTGGAGAATTCTTGTTCGTGCCCTGAGGTTCCGGGATTCAGAGAAGAAGGGCTGAGCTGAGTAGCTCGGGAGGCAAAGACATAGACAGCGGCTTGTGTTTGGGAGTGAGCAGCTGCTGGTTTTTTGGAGTTGACTTCGCTGTGCACTGAATGCCAGGGTGAGCTGTGCACTCTTCTACAACGAGCAGGGCAGCAGAAAACAGAGAGCAGGGACGTCTGACAGCAGTTTGAAGCTTGCCTAGGAAAGAGCAGTGTTTTTGGAGTTTTAAGCAAATATATGTTTCTGGGCAAGGGCGGGATGCGTGCACTGTGCTGGCAAGCTTTCTCTATTCGAGAGACGCTGGAAAAGCTTTTCGCCATGATGCAGTCCGCTAGAGACGCAGACTCCGGTTCTCCGCAGCTGTCCGCAGAGAAGCGGCGGTTGCCGGCGTCTTTCTGCCGAAGCCGCGCTTTGCAGCCTACAAGTGCGGTTCACGTCAGCGGTGCACCTAGTAGCCACTTCTTCGCCTCCGGCAGCCGGGGAGAGCGCTTGGCTTCTGAGAGGCGAAGAACGAAACTGCTTTGTGTGCGCAGCTTAGGCACTGCTAGAGGACGGTGGCTGCAGCTAGCAGTCCTTTCAGTTCACCTCTGGCATGCTTCTGGCAGGTGTTCCAGGAAGACTTTCCTGGGTTTTGACTTGGTCCTGATGCAGACGAATCTGGAGAATTCATGTTCGTGCCCTGAGGTTCCGGGATTCAGAGAAGAAGGACTGCGCTGAGTTGCTCGGGAAGCAAAGATATAGACAGCGCCTTGTCTTTGGGAGTGAGCAGCTGCTGATTTTTTGCAATTGACTTCGCTGTGCACTGAATGCCAGGGTGAGCTGTGCACTCTTCTACAACGAGCAGGGCAGCAGAAAACAGAGTTCACAGATGTCTGACAGCAGTTTGAAGCTTGCCTAGGAAAGAGCAGTGTTTTTGGAGTGTTCAGCAAATATATGTTTCTGGGCAAGGGCGGGATGCGTGCACTGTGCTGGCAAGCTTTCTCCCTGCGAGACACGCTGGAAAAGCTTTTCGCCGTGATGCAGTCCGCTAGAGACGCAGACTCCGGCTCTCCGCAGCTGTCCGCAGGGAAGCGGCTTTTGCCGGCGTCTTTCTTCCGAAGCCGCGCTTTGCAGCCTACATGTGCGGTTCACGTCCGCGGTGCACCTAGTAGCCGCTTCTTCGCCTCCGGCAGCCGGGGAGAGCGCTTGGCTTCTGAGAGGCGAAGAACGAAACTGGTTTGTGTGCGAAGCCTTGGCACTGCTAGAGGACGGTGTCTGCAGCTGCCAGCCCTTTCAGTTCACCTCTGGCATGCTTCTGGCAGGTGTTTCAGGAAGAGTTTCCTGGGTTTGACTTGGTCCTGATGCAGACGAATCTGGAGAATTCTTGTTCGTACCCTGAGCTTCCGAGATGCAGAGAACTCGATGGCAGCTGCAGAAAAGAAGGGCTGTGCTGAGTTTCTCGGGAAGCAGAGACATAGACAGCGGCTTGTGTTTGGGAGTGAGCAGCTGCTGGTTTTTTGCAGTTGACTTCGCTGTGCACTGAATGCCAGGGTGAGCTGTGCACTCTTCTACAACGAGCAGGGCAGCAGAAAACAGAGAGCACGGATGTCTGACAGCAGTTTGAAGCTTGCCTAGGAAAGAGCAGTGTTTTTGGAGTGTTCAGCAAATATATGTTTCTGGGCAAGGGCGGGATGCGTGCACTGTGCTGGCAAGCTTTCTCCCTGCGAGAGACGCTGGAAAAGCTTTTCGCCATGATGCAGTCCGCTAGAGACGCAGACTCCGGCTCTCGGCAGCTGTCCGCAGGGAAGCGGCGGTTGCCGGCGTCTTTCTGCCGAAGCCGCGCTTTGCAGCCTACAAGTGCGGTTCACGTCAGCGGTGCACCTAGTAGCCGCTTCTTCACCTCCGGCAGTTGCGGAGAGCGGTTGGCTTCTGAGAGGCGAAGAACGAAACCGGCTTGTGGGCGTAGCCTTGGCACTGCTAGAGGACGGTGGTTGCAGCTGCCAGCCATTTCAGTTCACCTCTGGCATGCTTCTGGCAGGTGTTCCAGGAAGACTTTCCTGGGTTTTGACTTGGTCCTGATGCAGACGAATCTGGAGAATTCTTGTTCGTGCCCTGAGGTTCCGGGATTCAGAGAAGAAGGACTGCGCTGAGTTGCTCGGGAAGCAAAGATATAGACAGCGCCTTGTCTTTGGGAGTGAGCAGCTGCTGGTTTTTTGCAATTGACTTCGCTGTGCACTGAATGCCAGGGTGAGCTGTGCACTCTTCTACAACGAGCAGGGCAGCAGAAAACAGAGTTCACAGATGTCTGAAGCAGTTTGAAGCTTGCCTAGGAAAGAGCAGTGTTTTTGGAGTGTTCAGCAAATATATGTTTCTGGGCAAGGGCGGGATGCGTGCACTGTGCTGGCAAGCTTTCTCCCTGCGAGACACGCTGGAAAAGCTTTTCGCCATGATGAAGTCCGCTAGAGACGCAGACTCCTGTTCTCCGCAGCTGTCCGCAGGGAAGCCGCGGTTGCCGGCGTCTTTCTTCCGAAGCCGCGCTTTGCAGCCTACAAGTGCGGTTCACGTCCGCGGTGCACCTAGTAGCCGCTTCTTCGCCTCCGGCAGCCGGGGAGAGCGCTTGGCTTCTGAGAGGCGAAGAACGAAACTGGTTTGTGTGCGCAGCCTTGGCACTGCTAGAGGACGGTGGCTGCAGCTGCCAGCCCTTTCAGTTCACCCCTGGGATGCTTCTGGCAGGTGTTCCAGGAAGACTTTCCTGGGTTTTGACTTGGTCCTGATGCAGAGACCAATCTGATGAGTTCTTGTTTGTACCCTGAGCTTACGAGTTGCAGAGAACTCGATGGCAGCTTCAGAAAAGAAGGGCTGTGCTGAGTTGCTCGGGAAGCAGAGACATAGACAGCGGCTTGTGTTTGGGAGTGAGCAGCTGCTGGTTTTTTGCAGTTGACTTCGCTGTGCACTGAATGCCAGGGTGAGCTCTGCACTCTTCTACAACGAGCAGGGCAGCAGAAAACAGAGTTCACAGATGTCTGAAGCAGCTTGAAGCTTGCCTAGGAAAGAGCAGTGTTTTTGGAGTGTTCAGCAAATATATGTTTCTGGGCAAGGGCGGGATGCCTGCACTGTGCTGGCAAGCTTTCTCCCTGCGAGACACGCTGGAAAAGCTTTTCGCCATGATGAAGTCCGCTAGAGACGCAGACTCCTGTTCTCCGCAGCTGTCCGCAGGGAAGCGGCGGTTGCCGGCGTCTTTCTGCCGAAGCCGCGCTTTGCAGCCGACAAGTGCGGTTCACGTCAGCGGAGCACCTAGTAGCCACTTCTTCGCCTTCGGCAGCCGAGAAGAGCGGTTGGCTTCTGAGAGGCGAAGAACGAAACCGGCTTGTGTGCGCAGCTTTGGCACTGCTAGAGGACGGTGGCTGCAGCTGCCTGCGCTTTCAATTCACATGTGGGATGCTTCTGGCAGGTGCTCCAGGACGACTTTCCTGGGTTTCGACTTGGTCCTGATGCAGACGAATCTGGAGAATTCTTGTTCGTGCCCTGAGCTTCCGAGATGCAGAGAGGAAGGGCTGCGCTGAGTTGCTCGGGAAGCAAGGACATAGACAGCGGCTTGTGTTTGGGAGTGAGCAGCTGCTGGTTTTTTGCAATTGACTTCGCTGTGCACTGAATGCCAGGGTGAGCTGTGCACTCTTCTGCAACGAGCAGGGCAGCAGAAAACAGAGAGCACAGATGTCTGACAGCAGTTTGAAGCTTGCCTAGGAAAGAGCAGTGTTTTTGGAGTGTTCAGCAAATATATGCTGCTGGCCAAGGGCGGCATGTGTGCACTGTGCTGGCAAGCTTTCTTCCTGCGAGAGACTCTGGAAAAGCTTTTCGCCGTGATGCAGTCCGCTAGAGACGCAGACTCCGGCTCTCCGCAGCTGTCCGCAGGGAAGCGGCGGTTGCCGGCGTCCTTCTGCCGAAGCCGCGCTTTGCAGCCTACAAGTGCGGTTCACGAGAGCGGTGCACGTAAGTAGCCGCTTCTTCACCTCCGGCAGTTGGGGAGAGCGGTTGGCTTCTGAGAGGCGAAGAACGAAACCGGCTTGTGTGCGCAGCCTTGGCACTGCTAGAGGACGGTGGCTGCAGCTGCCTGCGCTTTCAATTCACATGTGGGATGCTTCTGGCAGGTGCTCCAGGAAGACTTTCCTGGGTTTTTACTTGGTCCTGATGCACACGAATCTGGAGAATTCTTGTTCGTGCCATGAGCTTCCGAGATGAACAGAAGAAGGGCTGCGCTGAGTTGCTCGGGAAGCAAGGACATACACAGCGCCTTGTGTTTGGGAGTGAGCAGCTGCTGGTTTTTTGCAGTTGACTTCGCTGTGCACTGAATGCCAGGGTGAGCTGTGCACTCTTCTACAACGAGCAGGGCAGCAGAAAACAGAGAGCACAGATGTCTGACAGCAGTTTGAAGCTTGCCTAGGAAAGAGCAGTGTTTTTTGTGTGTTCAGCAAATATATGTTGCTGGCCAAGGGCGGCATGCGTACACTGTGCTGGCCAGCTTTCTCCCTGCGAGAGACGCTGTAAAAGCTTTTCGCCATGATGCAGTCCGCTAGAGACGCAGACTCCGGCTCTCCGCAGCTGTCCGCAGGGAACAGGCGGTTGCCGGCTTCTTTCTGCCGAAGCCGCGCTTTGCAGCCGACAAGTGCGGTTCACGTCAGCGGAGCACCTAGTAGCCACTTCTTCGCCTTCGGCAGCCGAGAAGAGCGGTTGGCTTCTGAGAGGCGAAGAACGAAACCGGCTTGTGTGCGCAGCTTTGGCACTGCTAGAGGACGGTGGCTGCAGCTGCCTGCACTTTCAATTTACATGTGGGATGCTTCTGGCAGGTGTTCCAGGAAGACTTTCCTGGGTTTTGACTTGGTCCTGATGCAGACGAATCTGGAGAATTCTTGTTCGTGCCCTGAGGTTCCGGGATTCAGAGAAGAAGGGCTGAGCTGAGTAGCTCGGGAGGCAAAGACATAGACAGCGGCTTGTGTTTGGGAGTGAGCAGCTGCTGGTTTTTTGGAGTTGACTTCGCTGTGCACTGAATGCCAGGGTGAGCTGTGCACTCTTCTACAACGAGCAGGGCAGCAGAAAACAGAGAGCAGGGACGTCTGACAGCAGTTTGAAGCTTGCCTAGGAAAGAGCAGTGTTTTTGGAGTTTTAAGCAAATATATGTTTCTGGGCAAGGGCGGGATGCGTGCACTGTGCTGGCAAGCTTTCTCTATTCGAGAGACGCTGGAAAAGCTTTTCGCCATGATGCAGTCCGCTAGAGACGCAGACTCCGGTTCTCCGCAGCTGTCCGCAGAGAAGCGGCGGTTGCCGGCGTCTTTCTGCCGAAGCCGCGCTTTGCAGCCTACAAGTGCGGTTCACGTCAGCGGTGCACCTAGTAGCCGCTTCTTCGCCTCCGGCAGCCGGGGAGAGCGCTTGGCTTCTGAGAGGCGAAGAACGAAACTGGTTTGTGTGCGCAGCCTTGGCACTGCTAGAGGACGGTGGCTGCAGCTGCCAGCCCTTTCAGTTCACCTCTGGCATGCTTCTGGCAGTTGTTTCAGGAAGAGTTTCCTGGGTTTGACTTGGTCCTGATGCAGACGAATCTGGAGAATTCTTGTTCGTACCCTGAGCTTCCGAGATGCAGAGAACTCGATGGCAGCTGCAGAAAAGAAGGGCTATGCTGAGTTTCTCGGGAAGCAGAGACATAGACAGCGGCTTGTGTTTGGGAGTGAGCAGCTGCTGGTTTTTTGGAGTTGACTTCGCTGTGCACTGAATGCCAGGGTGAGCTGTGCACTCTTCTACAACGAGCAGGGCAGCAGAAAACAGAGAGCAGGGACGTCTGACAGCAGTTTGAAGCTTGCCTAGGAAAGAGCAGTGTTTTTGGAGTTTTAAGCAAATATATGTTTCTGGGCAAGGGCGGGATGCGTGCACTGTGCTGGCAAGCTTTCTCCCTGCGAGAGACGCTGGAAAAGCTTTTCGCCATGATGCAGTCCGCTAGAGACGCAGACTCCGGTTCTCCGCAGCTGTCCGCAGAGAAGCGGCGGTTGCCGGCGTCTTTCTGCCGAAGCCGCGCTTTGCAGCCTACAAGTGCGGTTCACGTCAGCGGTGCACCTAGTAGCCACTTCTTCGCCTCCGGCAGCCGGGGAGAGCGCTTGGCTTCTGAGAGGCGAAGAACGAAACTGGTTTGTGTGCGCAGCTTAGGCACTGCTAGAGGACGGTGGCTGCAGCTAGCAGTCCTTTCAGTTCACCTCTGGCATGCTTCTGGCAGGTGTTCCAGGAAGACTTTCCTGGGTTTTGACTTGGTCCTGATGCAGACGAATCTGGAGAATTCATGTTCGTGCCCTGAGGTTCCGGGATTCAGAGAAGAAGGACTGCGCTGAGTTGCTCGGGAAGCAAAGATATAGACAGCGCCTTGTCTTTGGGAGTGAGCAGCTGCTGATTTTTTGCAATTGACTTCGCTGTGCACTGAATGCCAGGGTGAGCTGTGCACTCTTCTACAACGAGCAGGGCAGCAGAAAACAGAGTTCACAGATGTCTGACAGCAGTTTGAAGCTTGCCTAGGAAAGAGCAGTGTTTTTGGAGTGTTCAGCAAATATATGTTTCTGGGCAAGGGCGGGGTGCGTGCACTGTGCTGGCAAGCTTTCTCCCTGCGAGACACGCTGGAAAAGCTTTTCGCCGTGATGCAGTCCGCTAGAGACGCAGACTCCGGCTCTCCGCAGCTGTCCGCAGGGAAGCGGCTTTTGCCGGCGTCTTTCTTCCGAAGCCGCGCTTTGCAGCCTACATGTGCGGTTCACGTCCGCGGTGCACCTAGTAGCCGCTTCTTCGCCTCCGGCAGCCGGGGAGAGCGCTTGGCTTCTGAGAGGCGAAGAACGAAACTGGTTTGTGTGCGCAGCCTTGGCACTGCTAGAGGACGGTGGCTGCAGCTGCCAGCCCTTTCAGTTCACCTCTGGCATGCTTCTGGCAGGTGTTTCAGGAAGAGTTTCCTGGGTTTGACTTGGTCCTGATGCAGACGAATCTGGAGAATTCTTGTTCGTACCCTGAGCTTCCGAGATGCAGAGAACTCGATGGCAGCTGCAGAAAAGAAGGGCTGTGCTGAGTTTCTCGGGAAGCAGAGACATAGACAGCGGCTTGTGTTTGGGAGTGAGCAGCTGCTGGTTTTTTGCAGTTGACTTCGCTGTGCACTGAATGCCAGGGTGAGCTGTGCACTCTTCTACAACGAGCAGGGCAGCAGAAAACAGAGAGCACAGATGTCTGACAGCAGTTTGAAGCTTGCCTAGGAAAGAGCAGTGTTTTTGGAGTGTTCAGCAAATATATGTTTCTGGGCAAGGGCGGCATGCGTGCACTGTGCTGGCAAGCTTTCTCCCTGCGAGAGACGCTGGAAAAGCTTTTCGCCATGATGCAGTCCGCTAGAGACGCAGACTCCGGCTCTCGGCAGCTGTCCGCAGGGAAGCGGCGGTTGCCGGCGTCTTTCTGCCGAAGCCGCGCTTTGCAGCCTACAAGTGCGGTTCACGTCCGCGGTGCACCTAGTAGCCGCTTCTTCGCCTCCGGCAGCCGGGGAGAGCGCTTGGCTTCTGAGAGGCGAAGAACGAAACTGGTTTGTGTGCGCAGCCTTGGCACTGCTAGAGGACGGTGGCTGCAGCTGCCAGCCCTTTCAGTTCACCTCTGGCATGCTTCTGGCAGGTGTTTCAGGAAGAGTTTCCTGGGTTTGACTTGGTCCTGATGCAGACGAATCTGGAGAATTCTTGTTCGTACCCTGAGCTTCCGAGATGCAGAGAACTCGATGGCAGCTGCAGAAAAGAAGGGCTGTGCTGAGTTTCTCGGGAAGCAGAAACATAGACAGCGGCTTGTGTTTGGGAGTGAGCAGCTGCTGGTTTTTTGGAGTTGACTTCGCTGTGCACTGAATGTCAGGGTGAGCTGTGCACTCTTCTACAACGAGCAGGGCAGCAGAAAACAGAGAGCACGGATGTCTGACAGCAGTTTGAAGCTTGCCTAGGAAAGAGCAGTGTTTTTGGAGTGTTCAGCAAATATATGTTTCTGGGCAAGGGCGGGATGCGTGCACTGTGCTGGCAAGCTTTCTCCCTGCGAGAGACGCTGGAAAAGCTTTTCGCCATGATGCAGTCCGCTAGAGACGCAGACTCCGGCTCTCGGCAGCTGTCCGCAGGGAAGCGGCGGTTGCCGGCGTCTTTCTGCCGAAGCCGCGCTTTGCAGCCTACAAGTGCGGTTCACGTCAGCGGTGCACCTAGTAGCCGCTTCTTCACCTCCGGCAGTTGCGGAGAGCGGTTGGCTTCTGAGAGGCGAAGAACGAAACCGGCTTGTGGGCGTAGCCTTGGCACTGCTAGAGGACGGTGGTTGCAGCTGCCAGCCATTTCAGTTCACCTCTGGCATGCTTCTGGCAGGTGTTCCAGGAAGACTTTCCTGGGTTTTGACTTGGTCCTGATGCAGACGAATCTGGAGAATTCTTGTTCGTGCCCTGAGGTTCCGGGATTCAGAGAAGAAGGACTGCGCTGAGTTGCTCGGGAAGCAAAGATATAGACAGCGGCTTGTCTTTGGGAGTGAGCAGCTGCTGGTTTTTTGCAATTGACTTCGCTGTGCACTGAATGCCAGGCTGAGCTGTGCACTCTTCTACAACGAGCAGGGCAGCAGAAAACAGAGTTCACAGATGTCTGAAGCAGTTTGAAGCTTGCCTAGGAAAGAGCAGTGTTTTTGGAGTGTTCAGCAAATATATGTTTCTGGGCAAGGGCGGGATGCGTGCACTGTGCTGGCAAGCTTTCTCCCTGCGAGACACGCTGGAAAAGCTTTTCGCCATGATGAAGTCCGCTAGAGACGCAGACTCCTGTTCTCCGCAGCTGTCCGCAGGGAAGCCGCGGTTGCCGGCGTCTTTCTTCCGAAGCCGCGCTTTGCAGCCTACAAGTGCGGTTCACGTCCGCGGCACCTAGTAGCCGCTTCTTCGCCTCCGGCAGCCGGGGAGAGCGCTTGGCTTCTGAGAGGCGAAGAACGAAACTGGTTTGTGTGCGCAGCCTTGGCACTGCTAGAGGACGGTGGCTGCAGCTGCCAGCCCTTTCAGTTCACCCCTGGGATGCTTCTGGCAGGTGTTCCAGGAAGACTTTCCTGGGTTTTGACTTGGTCCTGATGCAGAGACCAATCTGTTGAGTTCTTGTTTGTACCCTGAGCTTACGAGTTGCAGAGAACTCGATGGCAGCTTCAGAAAAGAAGGGCTGTGCTGAGTTGCTCGGGAAGCAGAGACATAGACAGCGGCTTGTGTTTGGGAGTGAGCAGCTGCTGGTTTTTTGCAGTTGACTTCGCTGTGCACTGAATGCCAGGGTGAGCTCTGCACTCTTCTACAACGAGCAGGGCAGCAGAAAACAGAGTTCACAGATGTCTGAAGCAGCTTGAAGCTTGCCTAGGAAAGAGCAGTGTTTTTGGAGTGTTCAGCAAATATATGTTTCTGGGCAAGGGCGGGATGCGTGCACTGTGCTGGCAAGCTTTCTCCCTGCGAGACACGCTGGAAAAGCTTTTCGCCATGATGCAGTCCGCTAGAGACGCAGACTCCTGTTCTCCGCAGCTGTCCGCAGGGAAGCCGCGGTTGCCGGCGTCTTTCTTCCGAAGCCGCGCTTTGCAGCCTACAAGTGCGGTTCACGTCCGCGGCACCTAGTAGCCGCTTCTTCGCCTCCGGCAGCCGGGGAGAGCGCTTGGCTTCTGAGAGGCGAAGAACGAAACCGGCTTGTGTGCGCAGCTTTGGCACTGCTAGAGGACGGTGGCTGCAGCTGCCTGCGCTTTCAATTCACATGTGGGATGCTTCTGGCAGGTGCTCCAGGACGACTTTCCTGGGTTTCGACTTGGTCCTGATGCAGACGAATCTGGAGAATTCTTGTTCGTGCCCTGAGCTTCCGAGATGCAGAGAGGAAGGGCTGCGCTGAGTTGCTCGAGAAGTAAGGACATACACAGCGGCTTGTGTTTGGGAGTGAGCAGCTGCTGGTTTTTTGCAATTGACTTCGCTGTGCACTGAATGCCAGGGTGAGCTGTGCACTCTTCTGCAACGAGCAGGGCAGCAGAAAACAGAGAGCACAGATGTCTGACAGCAGTTTGAAGCTTGCCTAGGAAAGAGCGGTGTTTTTGGAGTGTTCAGCAAATATATGCTGCTGGCCAAGGGCGGCATGTGTGCACTGTGCTGGCAAGCTTTCTTCCTGCGAGAGACTCTGGAAAAGCTTTTCGCCGTGATGCAGTCCGCTAGAGACGCAGACTCCGGCTCTCCGCAGCTGTCCGCAGGGAAGCGGCGGTTGCCGGCGTCCTTCTGCCGAAGCCGCGCTTTGCAGCCTACAAGTGCGGTTCACGAGAGCGGTGCACGTAAGTAGCCGCTTCTTCACCTCCGGCAGTTGGGGAGAGCGGTTGGCTTCTGAGAGGCGAAGAACGAAACCGGCTTGTGTGCGCAGCCTTGGCACTGCTAGAGGACGGTGGCTGCAGCTGCCTGCGCTTTCAATTCACATGTGGGATGCTTCTGGCAGGTGCTCCAGGAAGACTTTCCTGGGTTTTTACTTGGTCCTGATGCAGACGAATCTGGAGAATTCTTGTTCGTGCCCTGAGGTTCCGGGATTCAGAGAAGAAGGGCTGAGCTGAGTAGCTCGGGAGGCAAAGACATAGACAGCGGCTTGTGTTTGGGAGTGAGCAGCTGCTGGTTTTTTGGAGTTGACTTCGCTGTGCACTGAATGCCAGGGTGAGCTGTGCACTCTTCTACAACGAGCAGGGCAGCAGAAAACAGAGAGCAGGGACGTCTGACAGCAGTTTGAATCTTGCCTAGGAAAGAGCAGTGTTTTTGGAGTTTTAAGCAAATATATGTTTCTGGGCAAGGGCGGGATGCGTGCACTGTGCTGGCAAGCTTTCTCTATTCGAGAGACGCTGGAAAAGCTTTTCGCCATGATGCAGTCCGCTAGAGACGCAGACTCCGGTTCTCCGCAGCTGTCCGCAGAGAAGCGGCGGTTGCCGGCGTCTTTCTGCCGAAGCCGCGCTTTGCAGCCTACAAGTGCGGTTCACGTCAGCGGTGCACCTAGTAGCCGCTTCTTCGCCTCCGGCAGCCGGGGAGAGCGCTTGGCTTCTGAGAGGCGAAGAACGAAACTGGTTTGTGTGCGCAGCCTTGGCACTGCTAGAGGACGGTGGCTGCAGCTGCCAGCCCTTTCAGTTCACCTCTGGCATGCTTCTGGCAGGTGTTTCAGGAAGAGTTTCCTGGGTTTGACTTGGTCCTGATGCAGACGAATCTGGAGAATTCTTGTTCGTACCCTGAGCTTCCGAGATGCAGAGAACTCGATGGCAGCTGCAGAAAAGAAGGGCTATGCTGAGTTTCTCGGGAAGCAGAGACATAGACAGCGGCTTGTGTTTGGGAGTGAGCAGCTGCTGGTTTTTTGGAGTTGACTTCGCTGTGCACTGAATGCCAGGGTGAGCTGTGCACTCTTCTACAACGAGCAGGGCAGCAGAAAACAGAGAGCAGGGACGTCTGACAGCAGTTTGAAGCTTGCCTAGGAAAGAGCAGTGTTTTTGGAGTTTTAAGCAAATATATGTTTCTGGGCAAGGGCGGGATGCGTGCACTGTGCTGGCAAGCTTTCTCTATTCGAGAGACGCTGGAAAAGCTTTTCGCCATGATGCAGTCCGCTAGAGACGCAGACTCCGGTTCTCCGCAGCTGTCCGCAGAGAAGCGGCGGTTGCCGGCGTCTTTCTGCCGAAGCCGCGCTTTGCAGCCTACAAGTGCGGTTCACGTCAGCGGTGCACCTAGTAGCCACTTCTTCGCCTCCGGCAGCCGGGGAGAGCGCTTGGCTTCTGAGAGGCGAAGAACGAAACTGGTTTGTGTGCGCAGCTTAGGCACTGCTAGAGGACGGTGGCTGCAGCTAGCAGTCCTTTCAGTTCACCTCTGGCATGCTTCTGGCAGGTGTTCCAGGAAGACTTTCCTGGGTTTTGACTTGGTCCTGATGCAGACGAATCTGGAGAATTCATGTTCGTGCCCTGAGGTTCCGGGATTCAGAGAAGAAGGACTGCGCTGAGTTGCTCGGGAAGCAAAGATATAGACAGCGCCTTGTCTTTGGGAGTGAGCAGCTGCTGATTTTTTGCAATTGACTTCGCTGTGCACTGAATGCCAGGGTGAGCTGTGCACTCTTCTACAACGAGCAGGGCAGCAGAAAACAGAGTTCACAGATGTCTGACAGCAGTTTGAAGCTTGCCTAGGAAAGAGCAGTGTTTTTGGAGTGTTCAGCAAATATATGTTTCTGGGCAAGGGCGGGATGCGTGCACTGTGCTGGCAAGCTTTCTCCCTGCGAGACACGCTGGAAAAGCTTTTCGCCGTGATGCAGTCCGCTAGAGACGCAGACTCCGGCTCTCCGCAGCTGTCCGCAGGGAAGCGGCTTTTGCCGGCGTCTTTCTTCCGAAGCCGCGCTTTGCAGCCTACATGTGCGGTTCACGTCCGCGGTGCACCTAGTAGCCGCTTCTTCGCCTCCGGCAGCCGGGGAGAGCGCTTGGCTTCTGAGAGGCGAAGAACGAAACTGGTTTGTGTGCGCAGCCTTGGCACTGCTAGAGGACGGTGGCTGCAGCTGCCAGCCCTTTCAGTTCACCTCTGGCATGCTTCTGGCAGGTGTTTCAGGAAGAGTTTCCTGGGTTTGACTTGGTCCTGATGCAGACGAATCTGGAGAATTCTTGTTCGTACCCTGAGCTTCCGAGATGCAGAGAACTCGATGGCAGCTGCAGAAAAGAAGGGCTGTGCTGAGTTTCTCGGGAAGCAGAGACATAGACAGCGGCTTGTGTTTGGGAGTGAGCAGCTGCTGGTTTTTTGCAGTTGACTTCGCTGTGCACTGAATGCCAGGGTGAGCTGTGCACTCTTCTACAACGAGCAGGGCAGCAGAAAACAGAGAGCACGGATGTCTGACAGCAGTTTGAAGCTTGCCTAGGAAAGAGCAGTGTTTTTGGAGTGTTCAGCAAATATATGTTTCTGGGCAAGGGCGGGATGCGTGCACTGTGCTGGCAAGCTTTCTCCCTGCGAGAGACGCTGGAAAAGCTTTTCGCCATGATGCAGTCCGCTAGAGACGCAGACTCCGGCTCTCGGCAGCTGTCCGCAGGGAAGCGGCGGTTGCCGGCGTCTTTCTGCCGAAGCCGCGCTTTGCAGCCTACAAGTGCGGTTCACGTCAGCGGTGCACCTAGTAGCCGCTTCTTCGCCTCCGGCAGTTGCGGAGAGCGGTTGGCTTCTGAGAGGCGAAGAACGAAACCGGCTTGTGGGCGTAGCCTTGGCACTGCTAGAGGACGGTGGCTGCAGCTGCCAGCCCTTTCAGTTCACCTCTGGCATGCTTCTGGCAGGTGTTTCAGGAAGAGTTTCCTGGGTTTGACTTGGTCCTGATGCAGACGAATCTGGAGAATTCTTGTTCGTACCCTGAGCTTCCGAGATGCAGAGAACTCGATGGCAGCTGCAGAAAAGAAGGGCTGTGCTGAGTTTCTCGGGAAGCAGAGACATAGACAGCGGCTTGTGTTTGGGAGTGAGCAGCTGCTGGTTTTTTGGAGTTGACTTCGCTGTGCACTGAATGCCAGGGTGAGCTGTGCACTCTTCTACAACGAGCAGGGCAGCAGAAAACAGAGAGCACAGATGTCTTAGAGCAGTTTGAAGCTTGCCTAGGAAAGAGCAGTGTTTTTGGAGTGTTCAGCAAATATATGTTTCTGGGCAAGGGCGGGATGCGTGCACTGTGCTGGCAAGCTTTCTCCCTGCGAGAGACGCTGGAAAAGCTTTTCGCCATGATGCAGTCCGCTAGAGACGCAGACTCCGGCTCTCGGCAGCTGTCCGCAGGGAAGCGGCGGTTGCCGGCGTCTTTCTGCCGAAGCCGCGCTTTGCAGCCTACAAGTGCGGTTCACGTCCGCGGTGCACCTAGTAGCCGCTTCTTCGCCTCCGGCAGCCGGGGAGAGCGCTTGGCTTCTGAGAGGCGAAGAACGAAACTGGTTTGTGTGCGCAGCCTTGGCACTGCTAGAGGACGGTGGCTGCAGCTGCCAGCCCTTTCAGTTCACCTCTGGCATGCTTCTGGCAGGTGTTTCAGGAAGACTTTCCTGGGTTTGACTTGGTCCTGATGCAGACGAATCTGGAGAATTCTTGTTCGTACCCTGAGCTTCCGAGATGCAGAGAACTCGATGGCAGCTGCAGAAAAGAAGGGCTGTGCTGAGTTTCTCGGGAAGCAGAGACATAGACAGCGGCTTGTGTTTGGGAGTGAGCAGCTGCTGGTTTTTTGGAGTTGACTTCGCTGTGCACTGAATGCCAGGGTGAGCTGTGCACTCTTCTACAACGAGCAGGGCAGCAGAAAACAGAGAGCACGGATGTCTGACAGCAGTTTGAAGCTTGCCTAGGAAAGAGCAGTGTTTTTGGAGTGTTCAGCAAATATATGTTTCCGGGCAAGGGCGGGATGCGTGCACTGTGCTGGCAAGCTTTCTCCCTGCGAGAGACGCTGGAAAAGCTTTTCGCCATGATGCAGTCCGCTAGAGACGCAGACTCCGGCTCTCGGCAGCTGTCCGCAGGGAAGCGGCGGTTGCCGGCGTCTTTCTGCCGAAGCCGCGCTTTGCAGCCTACAAGTGCGGTTCACGTCAGCGGTGCACCTAGTAGCCGCTTCTTCACCTCCGGCAGTTGCGGAGAGCGGTTGGCTTCTGTGAGGCGAAGAACGAAACCGGCTTGTGGGCGTAGCCTTGGCACTGCTAGAGGACGGTGGTTGCAGCTGCCAGCCATTTCAGTTCACCTCTGGCATGCTTCTGGCAGGTGCTCCAGGAAGACTTTCCTGGGTTTCGACTTGGTCCTGATGCAGACGAATCTGGAGAATTCTTGTTCGTGCCCTGAGGTTCCGGGATTCAGAGAAGAAGGACTGCGCTGAGTTGCTCGGGAAGCAAAGATATAGACAGCGCCTTGTCTTTGGGAGTGAGCAGCTGCTGGTTTTTTGCAATTGACTTCGCTGTGCACTGAATGCCAGGCTGAGCTGTGCACTCTTCTACAACGAGCAGGGCAGCAGAAAACAGAGTTCACAGATGTCTGAAGCAGTTTGAAGCTTGCCTAGGAAAGAGCAGTGTTTTTGGAGTGTTCAGCAAATATATGTTTCTGGGCAAGGGCGGGTTGCGTGCACTGTGCTGGCAAGCTTTCTCCCTGCGAGAGACGCTGGAAAAGCTTTTCGCCATGATGCAGTCCGCTAGAGACGCAGACTCCGGCTCTCGGCAGCTGTCCGCAGGGAAGCGGCGGTTGCCGGCGTCTTTCTGCCGAAGCCGCGCTTTGCAGCCTACAAGTGCGGTTCACGTCCGCGGTGCACCTAGTAGCCGCTTCTTCGCCTCCGGCAGCCGGGGAGAGCGCTTGGCTTCTGAGAGGCGAAGAACGAAACTGGTTTGTGTGCGCAGCCTTGGCACTGCTAGAGGACGGTGGCTGCAGCTGCCTGCGCTTTCAATTCACATGTGGGATGCTTCTGGCAGGTGCTCCAGGACGATTTTTCTGCGTTTTGACTTGGTCCTGATGCAGACGAATCTGGAGAATTCATGTTCGTGCCCTGAGCTTCCGAGATGCAGAGAAGAAGGTCTGCGCTGAGTTGCTCGGGAAGCAAAGATATAAACAGCGACTTGTGTTTGGGAGTGAGCAGCTGCTGGTTTTTTGCAGTTGACTTCACTGTGCACTGAATGCCAGGGTGAGCTGTGCACTCTTCTACAACGAGCAGGGCAGCAGAAAACAGAGAGCACAGATGTCTGACAGCAGTTTGAAGCTTGCCTAGGAAAGAGCAGTGTTTTTGGAGTGTTCAGCAAATATATGTTTCCGGGCAAGGGCGGGATGCGTGCACTGTGCTGGCAAGCTTTCTCCCTGCGAGACACGCTGGAAAAGCTTTTCGCCATGATGCAGACCGCTAGAGACGCAGACTCCGGCTCTCCGCAGCTGTCCGCAGGGAAGCGGCGGTTGCCGGCGTCTTTCTGCCGAAGCCACGCTATGCAGCCTACAAGTGCGGTTCACGTCAGCGGAGAACCTAGTAGCCACTTCTTCGCCTTCGGCAGCCGGGGAGAGCGGTTGGCTTCTGAGAGGCAAAGAACGAAACTGGTTTGTGTGCGCAGCCTTGGCACTGCTAGAGGACGGTGGCTGCAGCTGCCTGCGCTTTCAATTCACATGTGGGATGCTTCTGGCAGGTGCTCCAGGACGATTTTTCTGCGTTTTGACTTGGTCCTGATGCAGACGAATCTGGAGAATTCATGTTCGTGCCCTGAGCTTCCGAGATGCAGAGAAGAAGGTCTGCGCTGAGTTGCTCGGGAAGCAAAGATATAAACAGCGACTTGTGTTTGGGAGTGAGCAGCTGCTGGTTTTTTGCAGTTGACTTCACTGTGCACTGAATGCCAGGGTGAGCTGTGCACTCTTCTACAACGAGCAGGGCAGCAGAAAACAGAGAGCACAGATGTCTGACAGCAGTTTGAAGCTTGCCTAGAAAAGAGCAGTGTTTTTGGAGTGTTCAGCAAATATATGTTTCCGGGCAAGGGCGGGATGCGTGCACTGTGCTGGCAAGCTTTCTCCCTGCGAGACACGCTGGAAAAGCTTTTCGCCATGATGCAGACCGCTAGAGACGCAGACTCCGGCTCTCCGCAGCTGTCCGCAGGGAAGCGGCGGTTGCCGGCGTCTTTCTGCCGAAGCCACGCTATGCAGCCTACAAGTGCGGTTCACGTCAGCGGAGCACCTAGTAGCCACTTCTTCGCCTTCGGCAGCCGGGGAGAGCGGTTGGCTTCTGAGAGGCGAAGAACGAAACCGGCTTGTGTGCGCAGCTTTGGCACTGCTAGAGGACGGTGGCTGCAGCTGCCTGCGCTTTCAATTCACATGTGGGATGCTTCTGGCAGGTGCTCCAGGAAGACTTTCCTGGGTTTCGACTTGGTCCTGATGCAGACGAATCTGGAGAATTCATGTTCGTGCCCTGAGCTTCCGAGATGCAGAGAAGAAGGTCTGCGCTGAGTTGCTCGGGAAGCAAAGATATAAACAGCGACTTGAGTTTGGGAGTGAGCAGCTGCTGGTTTTTTGCAGTTGACTTCACTGTGCACTGAATGCCAGGGTGAGCTGTGCACTCTTCTACAACGAGCAGGGCAGCAGAAAACAGAGAGCACAGATGTCTGACAGCAGTTTGAAGCTTGCCTAGGAAAGAGCAGTGTTTTTGGAGTGTTCAGCAAATATATGTTTCCGGGCAAGGGCGGGATGCGTGCACTGTGCTGGCAAGCTTTCTCCCTGCGAGAGACGCTGGAAAAGCTTTTCGCCATGATGCAGTCCGCTAGAGACGCAGACTCCGGCTCTCGGCAGCTGTCCGCAGGGAAGCGGCGGTTGCCGGCGTCTTTCTGCCGAAGCCACGCTATGCAGCCTACAAGTGCGGTTCACGTCAGCGGAGCACCTAGTAGCCACTTCTTCGCCTTCGGCAGCCGGGGAGAGCGGTTGGCTTCTGAGAGGCGAAGAACGAAACCGGCTTGTGTGCGCAGCTTTGGCACTGCTAGAGGACGGTGGCTGCAGCTGCCTGCGCTTTCAATTCACATGTGGGATGCTTCTGGCAGGTGCTCCAGGACGACTTTCCTGGGTTTCGACTTGGTCCTGATGCAGACGAATCTGGAGAATTCTTGTTCGTGGCCTGAGCTTCCGAGATGCAGAGAGGAAGGGCTGCGCTGAGTTGCTCGAGAAGTAAGTACATAGACAGCGGCTTGTGTTTGGGAGTGAGCAGCTGCTGGTTTTTTGCAGTTGACTTCACTGTGCACTGAATGCCAGGGTGAGCTGTGCACTCTTCTACAATGAGCAGGGCAGCAGAAAACAGAGAGCAGGGACGTCTGACAGCAGTTTGAAGCTTGCCTAGGAAAGAGCAGTGTTTTTGGAGTTTTAAGCAAATATATGTTTCTGGGCAAGGGCGGGATGCGTGCACTGTGCTGGCAAGCTTTCTCTATTCGAGAGACGCTGGAAAAGCTTTTCGCCATGATGCAGTCCGCTAGAGACGCAGACTCCGGTTCTCCGCAGCTGTCCGCAGAGAAGCGGCGGTTGCCGGCGTCTTTCTGCCGAAGCCGCGCTTTGCAGCCTACAAGTGCGGTTCACGTCAGCGGTGCACCTAGTAGCCGCTTCTTCACCTCCGGCAGTTGCGGAGAGCGGTTGGCTTCTGAGAGGCGAAGAACGAAACCGGCTTGTGGGCGTAGCCTTGGCACTGCTAGAGGACGGTGGCTGCAGCTGCCAGCCATTTCAGTTCACCTCTGGCATGCTTCTGGCAGGTGTTCCAGGAAGACTTTCCTGGGTTTTGACTTGGTCCTGATGCAGACGAATCTGGAGAATTCATGTTCGTGCCCTGAGGTTCCGGGATTCAGAGAAGAAGGACTGCGCTGTGTTGCTCTGGAAGCAAAGATATAGACAGCGCCTTGTCTTTGGGAGTGACAGCTGCTGGTTTTTTGCAATTGACTTCGCTGTGCACTGAATGCCAGGGTGAGCTGTGCACTCTTCTACAACGAGCAGGTAAGCAGAAAACAGAGTTCACAGATGTCTGACAGCAGTTTGAAGCTTGCCTAGGAAAGAGTAGTGTTTTCGGAGCGTTCAGCAAATATATGTTTCTCGGCAAGGGCGGGATGCGTGCACTGCGCTGGCAAGCTTTCTCCCTGCCAGACACGCTGGAAAAGCTTTACGCTATGATGCAGTCCGCTAGAGACGCAGACTTGGGCTCTCCGCAGCTGTCCGCAGGGAAGCGGCGGTTGCCGGCGTCTTTCTGCCGAAGCCGCGCTTTGCAGCCTACAAGTGCGGTTCACGAGAGCGGTGCACGTAGTAGCCGCTTCTTCACCTCCGGCAGTTGCGGAGAGCGGTTGGCTTCTGAGAGGCGAAGAACGAAACCGGCTTGTGGGCGTAGCCTTGGCACTGCTAGAGGACGGTGGTTGCAGCTGCCAGCCCTTCCAGTTCACCTCTGGCATGCTTCTGGCAGGTGTTCCAGGAAGACTTTCCTGGGTTTTGACTTGGTCCTGATGCAGACGAATCTGGAGAATTCATGTTCGTGCCCTGAGGTTCCGGGATTCAGACAAGAAGGACTGCGCTGAGTTGCTCGGGAAGCAAAGATATAGACAGCGCCTTGTCTTTGGGAGTGACAGCTGCTGGTTTTTTGCAATTGACTTCGCTGTGCACTGAATGCCAGGGTGAGCTGTGCACTCTTCTACAACGAGCAGGTAAGCAGAAAACAGAGTTCACAGATGTCTGACAGCAGTTTGAAGCTTGCCTAGGAAAGAGTAGTGTTTTCGGAGCGTTCAGCAAATATATGTTTCTGGGCAAGGGCGGGATGCGTGCACTGTGCTGGCAAGCTTTCTCCCTGCGAGAGACGCTGGAAAAGCTTTTCGCCATGATGCAGTCCGCTAGAGACGCAGACTCCGGCTCTCGGCAGCTGTCCGCAGGGAAGCGGCGGTTGCCGGCGTCTTTCTGCCGAAGCCGCGCTTTGCAGCCTACAAGTGCGGTTCACGTCCGCGGTGCACCTAGTAGCCGCTTCTTCGCCTCCGGCAGCCGGCGAGAGCGCTTGGCTTCTGAGAGGCGAAGAACGAAACTGGTTTGTGTGCGCAGCCTTGGCACTGCTAGAGGACGGTGGCTGCAGCTGCCAGCCCTTTCAGTTCACCTCTGGCATGCTTCTGGCAGGTGTTTCAGGAAGAGTTTCCTGGGTTTGACTTGGTCCTGATGCAGACGAATCTGGAGAATTCTTGTTCGTACCCTGAGCTTCCGAGATGCAGAGAACTCGATGGCAGCTGCAGAAAAGAAGGGCTGTGCTGAGTTTCTCGGGAAGCAGAGACATAGACAGCGGCTTGTGTTTGGGAGTGAGCAGCTGCTGGTTTTTTGCAGTTGACTTCGCTGTGCACTGAATGCCAGGGTGAGCTCTGCACTCTTCTACAACGAGCAGGGCAGCAGAAAACAGAGAGCACGGATGTCTGACAGCAGTTTGAAGCTTGCCTAGGAAAGAGCAGTGTTTTTGGAGTGTTCAGCAAATATATGTTTCTGGGCAAGGGCGGGTTGCGTGCACTGTGCTGGCAAGCTTTCTCCCTGCGAGACACGCTGGAAAAGCTTTTCGCCATGATGCAGTCCGCTAGAGACGCAGACTCCGGCTCTCCGCAGCTGTCCGCAGTGAAGCGGCGGTTGCCGGCGTCTTTCTGCCGAAGCCGCGCTTTGCAGCCTACAAGTGCGGTTCACGTCAGCGGTGCACCTAGTAGCCGCTTCTTCGCCTCCGGCAGTTGGGGAGAGCGGTTGGCTTCTGAGAGGCGAAGAACGAAACCGACTTGTATGCGCAGCCTTGGCACTGCTAGAGGACGGTGGCTGCAGCTGCCTGCGCTTTCAATTTACATGAGGGATGCTTCTGGCAGGTGTTCCAGGAAGACTTTCCTGGGTTTTGACTTGGTCCTGATGCAGACGAATCTGGAGAATTCTTGTTCGTGCCCTGAGGTTCCGGGATTCAGAGAAGAAGGACTGCGCTGAGTTGCTCGGGAAGCAAAGATATAGACAGCGCCTTGTCTTTGGGAGTGAGCAGCTGCTGGTTTTTTGCAATTGACTTCGCT
Organism: Taeniopygia guttata; assembly: GCF_048771995.1. Taxonomy (NCBI): domain Eukaryota; kingdom Metazoa; phylum Chordata; class Aves; order Passeriformes; family Estrildidae; genus Taeniopygia; species Taeniopygia guttata. Next base: position 20,495,764 of record NC_133024.1, on the reverse strand, counting down.
GTGCACTGAATGCCAGGCTGAGCTGTGCACTCTTCTACAACGAGCAGGGCAGCAGAAAACAGAGTTCACAGATGTCTGAAGCAGTTTGAAGCTTGCCTAGGAAAGAGCAGTGTTTTTGGAGTGTTCAGCAAATATATGTTTCCGGGCAAGGGCGGGATGCGTGCAGTGTGCTGGCAAGGTTTCTCCCTGCGAGACACGCTGGAAAAGCTTTTCGCCATGATGCAGTCCGGTAGAGACGCAGACTCCGGTTCTCCGCAGCTGTCCGCAGGGAAGCCGCGGTTGCCGGCGCCTTTCTGCCGAAGCAGACGGCAAGTGCGGTTTGCAGCCTACAAGTGCGGTTCACGTCAGCGGAGCACCTAGTAGCCACTTCTTCGCCTTCGGCAGCCGGGGAGAGCGGTTGGGTTCTGAGAGGCGAAGAACGAAAACGGCTTGTGTGCGCAGCTTTGGCACTGCTAGAGGACGGTGGCTGCAGCTGCCAGCCCTTTCAGTTCACCACTGGCATGCTTCTGGAAGGTGCTCCAAGACGACTTTCCTGGGCTTCGACTTGGTCCTGATGCAGACGAATCTGGAGAATTCTTGTTCGTGCCATGAGCTTCCGAGATGCAGAGAAGAAGGGCTGCGCTGAGTTGCTCGGGAAGGAAGGACATAGACAGCGCTCTGTCATTGGGAGTGAGCAGCTGCTGGTTTTTTGCAATTGACTTCGCTGTGCACTGAATGCCAGAGTGAGCTGTGCACTCTTCTACAACGAGCAGGACAGCAGAAAACAGGGAGCAGGGACGTCTTACAGCAGTTTGAAGCTTGCCTAGGAAAGAGCAGTGTTTTCGGAGTGTTCAGCAGATCCATGTTTCTGGGCAAGGGCGGGATGCGTGCAGTGCGCTGGCAAGCTTTCTCCCTGCCAGACACGCTGGAAAAGCAGGGCCAGGGGCTGGTGAGTTTGCTTTCCCAGGTAAAACAGCCGATGATTCTGGTCACGGTCCTGTGGCCCTGAGTAGGCTGCTGATTGCAAAAAATCCGAACATCGAAGGATGGGCCCCATAGAGAATCTGCCTCCACCTCATACTTGTTCTGCCCTGACAGTCCCAGAGGAGCCCTACAAACTGACATCAGGAACCTGGACTGGTGAGCTCTCTTTCCCAGGGAAAACAGCCGATATTTATGCTCAGGGTCCTGTAGCCTAGAGCAGGCAGCTGATTGCAAAAAATCCGAACAGCGAAGGATGGGCCCCATACAGAAGCTGCCTCCACCTCATATTTGTGCTGCCCTGACTGTCCCAGAGGAGCCCAACAAACTGACATCAGGAACCATGACTGGTGAATTTTCTTTCCCAGGGAAAACAGCCGATGTTTCTGCTCAGGGTCCTGGGGCTCTGAGCAGGCAGCTGATTGCAAAATATCCAAACATCGAAGGACGGGCCCTAGACAGAAGCTGCCTCCACCTCATACTTCTGTTGCCCTGACAGTTCCAGAGGAGCCCTACAAACTGACATCAGGAACCTGGACGGGTGAGTTTTCTTTCCCACTGAAAACAGCCGATGTTTCTGCTCAGGGCCCTGTGGCTCTGAGCCAGAAGGTGATTGCAAAAAATTCGAACATCGAAGGATCGGCCCCATACAGAAGCTGCCTCCACATCATACTTGTGCTGGCCTGAGAGTCCCAGAGGAGCCCTACAAACTGACATCAGGAACCTGGACTGGTGAGTTTTCTTTCCCAGGGAAAACAGCCGATGTTTGTGCTCAGGGTCCTGTGGTTCTGAGCAGGCTGCTGATTGCGAAAAAATCTGAATCTTGGAAGGATGGGCCCCATACAGTGGCTTCCTCCACCTCATACTTGTGCTGCCCTGACAGTCCAAGAGGAGCCCTACAAAATGACATCAGGAACCTGGACTTGTGAGTTTTCTTTCCCAGGGAAAACAGGCGATGTTTCCGCTCAGGGCCCTGTCGCTCTGAGCAGGCAGCTGATTGCAAAAAATCCGAACATCGAAGGATGGGCCCCATACAGAAGCTGCCTCCACCTAATACTTCTGCTGCCCAGACAGTCCCAGAGGAGTCCTAGAAACTGAAATCAGGAACCTGGACTGGTGAGTTTTCTTTCCCAGGAAAAACAGCCGATGTTTATGCTCAGGGCCCTGTTGATCTGACCTGGATTCTGATTGCAAAAAATCCGAAGACCGAAGGATAAGTCCCAGACCAGAGCTTCCCCCAACTCATACTTGTGTTGCCCTGAGAGTCCCAGAGGAGCCCTACAAACTGACATCAGGAACCTGGAGTGGTGAATTTTCTTTCCCAGGGAAAACAGCCGATGTTTCTGCTCAGGGCCCTGTGGCTCTGAGCCGGCTGCTGATTGCAAAAAATCCGAACATCGATGGATAAATCCCATACAGGAGCTGCCTCCACCTCATACTTGTGCTGCCCTGACAGTTCCAGAGGAGCCCTACAAACTGAAATCAGGAACCTGTACTGGTGAGTTTTCTTTCCCAGGGAAAACAGCCGATGTTTGTGCTCTGGGTCCTGTAGCCCTGAGCAGGCAGCTGATTGCAAAAATCCAAACATCGAAGGATGGGCCCCATACAGGAGCTGCATCCACCTTATATTTCTGATGCCCTGACAGTCCCAGGGGAGCCCTACAAACTGACATCAGGAACCTGGACTAGTGAGTTTTCTTTCCCAGGGAAAACAGCCGATGTTTATGCCCAGGGTCCTGTGGCTCTGAGCCAGAAGGTGATTGCAAAAAATTCGAACATCGAAGGATCGGCCCCATACAGAAGCTGCCTCCACATCATACTTGTGCTGCCCTGAGAGTCCCAGAGGAGCCCTACAAACTGACATCAGGAACCTGGACTGGTGAGTTTTCTTTCCCAGGGAAAACAGCCGATGTTTCTGCTCAGGGTCCTGTCGTTCTGAGCAGGCTGCTGATTGCGAAAAAATCTGAATCTTCGAAGGATGGGCCCCATACAGAAGCTGCCTCCACCTCATACTTGTGCTGCCCTGACAGTCCCAGAGGAGCCCTACAAACTGACATCAGGAACCATGACTTGTGAGTTTTCTTTCCCAGGGAAAACAGGCGATGTTTCCGCTCAGGGCCCTGTCGCTCTGAGCAGGCAGCTGATTGTAAAAAATCCAAACATCGAAGGATGGGCCCCATACAGAAGCTGCCTCCACCTCATACTTCTGCTGCCCTGACAGTGCCAGAGGAGCCCTACAAAGTGACATCAGGAACCTGGACTGGTGAGTTTTCTTTCCCAGGGAAAACAGCCGATTTTTCTGCTCAGGGTCCTGTGGCTCTGAGCCGGCTGCTGACTTCAAAAAATCCGAACATCGAAGGATCGGCCCCATACAGAAGCTGCCTCCACCTCATACTTGTGCTGCCCTGAGAGTCCCAGAGGAGCCCTAGAAACTGACATCAGGAAACTGGACTGGTGAGTTTTCTTTCCGAGGGAAAACAGCTGATGTTTCTGCTCAGGGTCCTGAGGGTCTGAGCCGGCTGCTGACTGCAAAAAATGCAAACATCGAAGGATGGGCCCAATACAGAAGATGCCTCTACCTCATACTTGCGCTGGCCTGACAGTCCCAGAGGAGCCCTACAAACTGACATCAGGAAACTGGACTGGTGAGTTTTCTTTCCCAGGGAAAACAGCCGATGTTTTTGCTCAGGGTCCTGTAGCCCTGAGCAGGTAGCTGATTGCAAAAAATCCGATCTTCGAAGGATGGGCCCCATACAGGAGCTGCCTCCAACTCATACTTGTTCTGCCCTGACAGTCCCAGAGGAGCCCTACAAACTGACATCAGGAACCATGACTGGTGAGTTTTCTTTCCCAGGGAAAACAGCAGATGTTTCTCCTCAGGGTCCTGGGGCTCTGAGCAGGCAGCTGATGGCAAAAAATCCAAACATCGAAGGACGGGCCCTATACAGAAGCTGCCTCCACCTCATACTTCTGCCGCCCTGACAGTCCCAGAGGAGCCCTACAAACTGACATCAGGAACCTGGACTGGTGAGTTTTCTTTCCCAGGGAAACCAGCCGATGTTTCTGCTCAGGGCCCTGTGGCTCTGAGCCAGAAGGTGATTGCAAAAAATTCGAACACCGAAGAATAAGTCCCAGACCGGAGTTGCCCCCACCTCATATTTGTGCTGCCCTCACAGTCCCAGAGGAGCCCTACAAACTGACATCAGGAACCTGGACTGGTGAGTTTTCTTTCCCAGGGAAAACAGCCGATGTTTCCGCTCAGGGTCCTGTGGCTCTGAGCAGGCTGCTGATTGCAAAAAAATCCGAATCTTCGAAGGATGGGCCCCATACAGAAGCTGCCTCCACCTCATACTTCTGCTGCCCTGACAGTGCCAGAGGAGCCCTACTAACTGACATCAGGAACCTGGACTGGTGAGTTTACTTTCCCAGGGGAAACAGCCGATGATTGTGCTCAGGGCCCTTTGCCACTTACCCCGGAGCTGACTGCAAAAAATCCGAACATCGAAGGATAAGTCCCATAAAGGAGCTGCCCCCATCTCATACTTGTGCTGCCCTGAGAGTCCAAAAAGAGCCCTAAAAACTGACATCAGGAACCTGGACTGGTGAGTTTTCTTTCCCAGGGGAAACAGCCGATGTTTGTGCTCAGGGCCCTGTGGCTCTGGGCCGGCTGCTGATTGCAAAAAATCCGAACATCGAAAGATAAATCCCATACAGGAGCTGCCTCCACCTCATACTTGTGCTGCCCTGACAGTCCCAGAGGAGCCCTACAAACTGACATCAGGAACCTGGACTGGTGAGTTTTCTTTCCCAGGGAAAACAGCCGATGTTTGTGCTCAGGGTCCTGTGGGTCTGAGCCGGCAGCTGACTGCAAAATATCTGAACATCGAAGGATGGGCCCCATACAGAAGCTGCCTCTACCTCATACTTGTGCTGCCCTGACAGTCCCAGAGGAGCCCTAAAAACTGACATCAGGAAACTGGACTGGTGAGTTTTCTTTCCCAGGGAAAACAGGCGATGTTTATGCTCAGGGTCCTGTGGGCCTGAGCCGGCTGCTGACTGCAAAAAATACAAACATCGAAGGATGGGCCCCATACAGAAGCTGCCTCCACCTCATACTTGTGCTGCCCTGACAGTCCCAGAGGAGCCCTAAAAACTGACATCAGGAACCTGGACTGGTGAGCTTTCTTTCCCAGGGAAAACAGCCGATATTTATGCTCAGGCTCCTGTAGCCCTGAGCAGGCAGCTGATTGCAAAAAATCCAAACATCGAAGGACGGGCCCCATACAGGAGCTGCCTCCAACTCATACTTGTTCTGCCCTGACAGTCCCAGAGGAGCCCTACAAACTGACATCAGGAACCTGGACTGGTGAGTTTTCTTTCCCACTGAAAACAGCCGATGTTTCTGCTCAGGGTCCTGTGGCTCTGAGCCAGAAGGTGATTGCAAAAAATTCGAACATCGAAGGATCGGTCCCATACAGAAGCTGCCTCCACATCATACTTGTGCTGCCCTGAGAGTCCCAGAGGAGCCCTACAAACTGACATCAGGAACCTGGACTGGTGAGTTTTCTTTCCCAGGGAAAACAGCCGATGTTTCTGCTCAGGGTCCTGTCGTTCTGAGCAGGCTGCTGATTGCCAAAAAATCTGAATCTTCGAAGGATGGGCCCCATACAGAAGCTGCCTCCACCTCATACTTGTGCTGCCCTGACAGTCCCAGAGGAGCCCTACAAACTGACATCAGGAACCATGACTTGTGAGTTTTCTTTCCCAGGGAAAACAGCCGATGTTTCCGCTCAGGGCCCTGACGCTCTGAGCAGGCAGCTGATTGTAAAAAATCCAAACATCGAAGGATGGGCCCCATACAGAAGCTGCCTCCACCTCATACTTCTGCTGCCCTGACAGTCCCAGAGGAGCCCTAGAAACTGAAATCAGGAACCTGGACTGGTGAATTTTCTTTCCCAGGGAAAACAGCCGATGTTTCTGCTCAGGGCCCTGTGGCTCTGAGCCGGCTGCTGATTGCAAAAAATCCGAACATCGATGGATAAATACCATACAGAAGCTGCCTCCACATCATACTTGTGCTGCCCTGACAGTGCCAGAGGAGCCCTACAAAGTGACATCAGGAACCTGGACTGGTGAGTCTTCTTTCCCAGGGAAAACAGCCGATTTTTCTGCTCAGGGTCCTGTGGCTCTGAGCCGGCTGCTGACTTCAAAAAATCCGAACATCGAAGGATCGGCCCCATACAGAAGCTGCCTCCACCTCATACTTGTGCTGCCCTGAGAGTCCCAGAGGAGCCCTAGAAACTGACATCAGGAAACTGGACTGGTGAGTTTTCTTTCCCAGGGAAAACAGCTGATGTTTCTGCTCAGGGTCCTGAGGGTCTGAGCCGGCTGCTGACTGCAAAAAATGCAAACATCGAAGGATGGGCCCAATACAGAAGATGCCTCTACCTCATACTTGCGCTGGCCTGACAGTCCCAGAGGAGCCCTACAAACTGACATCAGGAAACTGGACTGGTGAGTTTTCTTTCCCAGGGAAAACAGCCGATGTTTTTGCTCAGGGTCCTGTAGCCCTGAGCAGGTAGCTGATTGCAAAAAATCCGATCTTCGAAGGATGGGCCCCATACAGGAGCTGCCTCCAACTCATACTTGTGCTGCCCTGACAGTCCCAGAGGAGCCCTACAAACTGACATCAGGAACCATGACTGGTGAGTTTTCTTTCCCAGGGAAAACAGCAGATGTTTCTCCTCAGGGTCCTGGGGCTCTGAGCAGGCAGCTGATGGCAAAAAATCCAAACATCGAAGGACGGGCCCTATACAGAAGCTGCCTCCACCTCATACTTCTGCCGCCCTGACAGTCCCAGAGGAGCCCTACAAACTGACATCAGGAACCTGGACTGGTGAGTTTTCTTTCCCAGGGAAACCAGCCGATGTTTCTGCTCAGGGCCCTGTGGCTCTGAGCCAGAAGGTGATTGCAAAAAATTCGAACACCGAAGAATAAGTCCCAGACCGGAGTTGCCCCCACCTCATATTTGTGCTGCCCTCACAGTCCCAGAGGAGCCCTACAAACTGACATCAGGAACCTGGACTGGTGAGTTTTCTTTCCCAGGGAAAACAGCCGATGTTTCCGCTCAGGGTCCTGTGGCTCTGAGCAGGCTGCTGATTGCAAAAAAATCCGAATCTTCGAAGGATGGGCCCCATACAGAAGCTGCCTCCACCTCATACTTCTGCTGCCCTGACAGTGCCAGAGGAGCCCTACTAACTGACATCAGGAACCTGGACAGCTGAGTTTACTTTCCCAGGGGAAACAGCCGATGATTGTGCTCAGGGCCCTTTGCCACTTACCCCGGAGCTGACTGCAAAAACTCCGAACATCGAAGGATAAGTCCCATAAAGGAGCTGCCCCCATCTCATACTTGTGCTGCCCTGAGAGTCCAAAAAGAGCCCTAAAAACTGACATCAGGAACCTGGACTGGTGAGTTTTCTTTCCCAGGGGAAACAGCCGATGTTTGTGCTCAGGGCCCTGTGGCTCTGGGCCGGCTGCTGATTGCAAAAAATCCGAACATCGAAGGATAAATCCCATACAGGAGCTGCCTCCACCTCATACTTGTGCTGCCCTGACAGTTCCAGAGGAGTCCTACAAACTGAAATCAGGAACCTGTACTGGTGAGTTTTCTTTCCCAGGGAAAACAGCCGATGTTTGTGCTCAGGGTCCTTTGGCTCTGAGCTGGCTGCTGACTACAAAAAATCCAAACATCGAAGGATATGTTCCAGACAGGAGCTGCCTCCACCTCATACTTGTGCTGGCCTGACAGTCCCCGAGGAGCCCTACAAACTGACATCAGGAACCTGGACTGGTGAGTTTTCTTTCCCAGGGAAAACAGCCGATGTTTGTGCTCAGGGTCCTGTGGGTCTGAGCCGGCTGCTGCCTCCAAAAATCCGAACACCGAAGGATGGGCCCCATACAGGAGCTGCCTCTACCTCATACTTGTGCTGCCCTGACAGTCCCAGAGGAGCCCTACAAACTGACATCAGGAACCTGGACTGGTGAGTTTTCTTTCCCCGGGAAAACAGCCGATGTTTATGCTCAGGGTCCTGTGGCCCTGAGCAGGCAGCTGATTGCAAAAAATCAGAACATCGAAGTATGGGCCCCATACAGGAGCTGCCTCCAACTCATACTTGTTCTGCCCTGACAGTCCCAGAGGCGCCCTACAAACTGACATCAGGAACCTGGACTGGTGAGCTCTCTTTTCCAGGGAAAACAGCCGATGTTTATGCTCAGGGTCCTGTAGCCCAGAGCAGGCAGCTGATTGCAAAAAATCCGAACAGCGAAGGATGGGCCCCATACAGGAGCTTCCTCCAACTCATACTTGTTCTGCCCTGACAGTCCCAGAGGAGCCCTACAAACTGACATCAGGAACCTGGACTGGTGAGTTTTCTTTCCCAGGGAAAACAGCCGATATTTATGCTCAGGGTCCTGTAGCCCTGAGCAGGCAGCTGATAGCAAAAAATCCGAACAGCGGAGGATGGGCCCCATACAGAAGCTGCCTCAAACTTATATTTCTGCTGCCCTGACAGTCCCAGAGGAGCCCTACAAACTGACATCAGGAACCATGACTGGTGAGTTTTCTTTCCCAGGGAAAACAGCAGATGTTTCTCCTCAGGGTCCTGGGGCTCTGAGCAGGCAGCTGATGGCAAGAAATCCAAACATCGAAGGACGGGCCCTATACAGAAGCTGCCTCCACCTCATACTTCTGCTGCCCTGACAGTCCCAGAGGAGCCCTACAAACTGACATCAGGAACCTGGACTGGTGAGTTTTCTTTCCCACTGAAAACAGCCGATGTTTCTGCTCAGGGCCCTGTGGCTCTGAGCCAGAAGGTGATTGCAAAAAATTCGAACATCGAAGGATCGGCCCCATACAGAAGCTGCCTCCACATCATACTTGTGCTGCCCTGAGAGTCCCAGAGGAGCCCTACAAACTGACATCAGGAACCTGGACTGGTGAGTTTTCTTTCCCAGGGAAAACAGCCGATGTTTCTGCTCAGGGTCCTGTCGTTCTGAGCAGGCTGCTGATTGCCAAAAAATCTGAATCTTCGAAGGATGGGCCCCATACAGAAGCTGCCTCCACCTCATACTTGTGCTGCCCTGACAGTCCCAGAGGAGCCCTACAAACTGACATCAGGAACCATGACTTGTGAGTTTTCTTTCCCAGGGAAAACAGCCGATGTTTCCGCTCAGGGCCCTGACGCTCTGAGCAGGCACCTGATTGTAAAAAATCCAAACATCGAAGGATGGGCCCCATACAGAAGCTGCCTCCACCTCATACTTCTGCTGCCCTGACAGTCCCAGAGGAGCCCTAGAAACTGAAATTAGGAACCTGGACTGGTGAATTTTCTTTCCCAGGGAAAACAGCCGATGTTTCTGCTCAGGGCCCTGTGGCTCTGAGCCGGCTGCTGATTGCAAAAAATCCGAACATCGATGGATAAATACCATACAGAAGCTGCCTCCACATCATACTTGTGCTGCCCTGACAGTGCCAGAGGAGCCCTACAAAGTGACATCAGGAACCTGGACTGGTGAGTCTTCTTTCCCAGGGAAAACAGCCGATTTTTCTGCTCAGGGTCCTGAGGGTCTGAGCCGGCTGCTGACTGCAAAAAATGCAAACATCGAAGGATGGGCCCAATACAGAAGATGCCTCTACCTCATACTTGCGCTGGCCTGACAGTCCCAGAGGAGCCCTACAAACTGACATCAGGAAACTGGACTGGTGAGTTTTCTTTCCCAGGGAAAACAGCCGATGTTTTTGCTCAGGGTCCTGTAGCCCTGAGCAGGTAGCTGATTGCAAAAAATCCGATCTTCGAAGGATGGGCCCCATACAGGAGCTGCCTCCAACTCATACTTGTGCTGCCCTGACAGTCCCAGAGGAGCCCTACAAACTGACATCAGGAACCATGACTGGTGAGTTTTCTTTCCCAGGGAAAACAGCAGATGTTTCTCCTCAGGGTCCTGGGGCTCTGAGCAGGCAGCTGATGGCAAAAAATCCAAACATCGAAGGACGGGCCCTATACAGAAGCTGCCTCCACCTCATACTTCTGCCGCCCTGACAGTCCCAGAGGAGCCCTACAAACTGACATCAGGAACCTGGACTGGTGAGTTTTCTTTCCCAGGGAAACCAGCCGATGTTTCTGCTCAGGGCCCTGTGGCTCTGAGCCAGAAGGTGATTGCAAAAAATTCGAACACCGAAGAATAAGTCCCAGACCGGAGTTGCCCCCACCTCATATTTGTGCTGCCCTCACAGTCCCAGAGGAGCCCTACAAACTGACATCAGGAACCTGGACTGGTGAGTTTTCTTTCCCAGGGAAAACAGCCGATGTTTCCGCTCAGGGTCCTGTGGCTCTGAGCAGGCTGCTGATTGCAAAAAAATCCGAATCTTCGAAGGATGGGCCCCATACAGAAGCTGCCTCCACCTCATACTTCTGCTGCCCTGACAGTGCCAGAGGAGCCCTACTAACTGACATCAGGAACCTGGACAGCTGAGTTTACTTTCCCAGGGGAAACAGCCGATGATTGTGCTCAGGGCCCTTTGCCACTTACCCCGGAGCTGACTGCAAAAACTCCGAACATCGAAGGATAAGTCCCATAAAGGAGCTGCCCCCATCTCATACTTGTGCTGCCCTGAGAGTCCAAAAAGAGCCCTAAAAACTGACATCAGGAACCTGGACTGGTGAGTTTTCTTTCCCAGGGGAAACAGCCGATGTTTGTGCTCAGGGCCCTGTGGCTCTGGGCCGGCTGCTGATTGCAAAAAATCCGAACATCGAAGGATAAATCCCATACAGGAGCTGCCTCCACCTCATACTTGTGCTGCCCTGACAGTTCCAGAGGAGTCCTACAAACTGAAATCAGGAACCTGTACTGGTGAGTTTTCTTTCCCAGGGAAAACAGCCGATGTTTGTGCTCAGGGTCCTTTGGCTCTGAGCTGGCTGCTGACTACAAAAAATCCAAACATCGAAGGATATGTTCCAGACAGGAGCTGCCTCCACCTCATACTTGTGCTGGCCTGACAGTCCCCGAGGAGCCCTACAAACTGACATCAGGAACCTGGACTGGTGAGTTTTCTTTCCCAGGGAAAACAGCCGATGTTTGTGCTCAGGGTCCTGTGGGTCTGAGCCGGCTGCTGCCTCCAAAAATCCGAACACCGAAGGATGGGCCCCATACAGGAGCTGCCTCTACCTCATACTTGTGCTGCCCTGACAGTCCCAGAGGAGCCCTACAAACTGACATCAGGAACCTGGACTGGTGAGTTTTCTTTCCCCGGGAAAACAGCCGATGTTTATGCTCAGGGTCCTGTGGCCCTGAGCAGGCAGCTGATTGCAAAAAATCAGAACATCGAAGTATGGGCCCCATACAGGAGCTGCCTCCAACTCATACTTGTTCTGCCCTGACAGTCCCAGAGGCGCCCTACAAACTGACATCAGGAACCTGGACTGGTGAGCTCTCTTTTCCAGGGAAAACAGCCGATGTTTATGCTCAGGGTCCTGTAGCCCAGAGCAGGCAGCTGATTGCAAAAAATCCGAACAGCGAAGGATGGGCCCCATACAGGAGCTTCCTCCAACTCATACTTGTTCTGCCCTGACAGTCCCAGAGGAGCCCTACAAACTGACATCAGGAACCTGGACTGGTGAGTTTTCTTTCCCAGGGAAAACAGCCGATATTTATGCTCAGGGTCCTGTAGCCCTGAGCAGGCAGCTGATAGCAAAAAATCCGAACAGCGGAGGATGGGCCCCATACAGAAGCTGCCTCAAACTTATATTTCTGCTGCCCTGACAGTCCCAGAGGAGCCCTACAAACTGACATCAGGAACCATGACTGGTGAGTTTTCTTTCCCAGGGAAAACAGCAGATGTTTCTCCTCAGGGTCCTGGGGCTCTGAGCAGGCAGCTGATGGCAAGAAATCCAAACATCGAAGGACGGGCCCTATACAGAAGCTGCCTCCACCTCATACTTCTGCTGCCCTGACAGTCCCAGAGGAGCCCTACAAACTGACATCAGGAACCTGGACTGGTGAGTTTTCTTTCCCACTGAAAACAGCCGATGTTTCTGCTCAGGGCCCTGTGGCTCTGAGCCAGAAGGTGATTGCAAAAAATTCGAACATCGAAGGATCGGCCCCATACAGAAGCTGCCTCCACATCATACTTGTGCTGCCCTGAGAGTCCCAGAGGAGCCCTACAAACTGACATCAGGAACCTGGACTGGTGAGTTTTCTTTCCCAGGGAAAACAGCCGATGTTTCTGCTCAGGGTCCTGTCGTTCTGAGCAGGCTGCTGATTGCCAAAAAATCTGAATCTTCGAAGGATGGGCCCCATACAGAAGCTGCCTCCACCTCATACTTGTGCTGCCCTGACAGTCCCAGAGGAGCCCTACAAACTGACATCAGGAACCATGACTTGTGAGTTTTCTTTCCCAGGGAAAACAGCCGATGTTTCCGCTCAGGGCCCTGACGCTCTGAGCAGGCACCTGATTGTAAAAAATCCAAACATCGAAGGATGGGCCCCATACAGAAGCTGCCTCCACCTCATACTTCTGCTGCCCTGACAGTCCCAGAGGAGCCCTAGAAACTGAAATTAGGAACCTGGACTGGTGAATTTTCTTTCCCAGGGAAAACAGCCGATGTTTCTGCTCAGGGCCCTGTGGCTCTGAGCCGGCTGCTGATTGCAAAAAATCCGAACATCGATGGATAAATACCATACAGAAGCTGCCTCCACATCATACTTGTGCTGCCCTGACAGTGCCAGAGGAGCCCTACAAAGTGACATCAGGAACCTGGACTGGTGAGTCTTCTTTCCCAGGGAAAACAGCCGATTTTTCTGCTCAGGGTCCTGAGGGTCTGAGCCGGCTGCTGACTGCAAAAAATGCAAACATCGAAGGATGGGCCCAATACAGAAGATGCCTCTACCTCATACTTGCGCTGGCCTGACAGTCCCAGAGGAGCCCTACAAACTGACATCAGGAAACTGGACTGGTGAGTTTTCTTTCCCAGGGAAAACAGCCGATGTTTTTGCTCAGGGTCCTGTAGCCCTGAGCAGGTAGCTGATTGCAAAAAATCCGATCTTCGAAGGATGGGCCCCATACAGGAGCTGCCTCCAACTCATACTTGTGCTGCCCTGACAGTCCCAGAGGAGCCCTACAAACTGACATCAGGAACCATGACTGGTGAGTTTTCTTTCCCAGGGAAAACAGCAGATGTTTCTCCTCAGGGTCCTGGGGCTCTGAGCAGGCAGCTGATGGCAAAAAATCCAAACATCGAAGGACGGGCCCTATACAGAAGCTGCCTCCACCTCATACTTCTGCCGCCCTGACAGTCCCAGAGGAGCCCTACAAACTGACATCAGGAACCTGGACTGGTGAGTTTTCTTTCCCAGGGAAACCAGCCGATGTTTCTGCTCAGGGCCCTGTGGCTCTGAGCCAGAAGGTGATTGCAAAAAATTCGAACACCGAAGAATAAGTCCCAGACCGGAGTTGCCCCCACCTCATATTTGTGCTGCCCTCACAGTCCCAGAGGAGCCCTACAAACTGACATCAGGAACCTGGACTGGTGAGTTTTCTTTCCCAGGGAAAACAGCCGATGTTTCCGCTCAGGGTCCTGTGGCTCTGAGCAGGCTGCTGATTGCAAAAAAATCCGAATCTTCGAAGGATGGGCCCCATACAGAAGCTGCCTCCACCTCATACTTCTGCTGCCCTGACAGTGCCAGAGGAGCCCTACTAACTGACATCAGGAACCTGGACAGCTGAGTTTACTTTCCCAGGGGAAACAGCCGATGATTGTGCTCAGGGCCCTTTGCCACTTACCCCGGAGCTGACTGCAAAAACTCCGAACATCGAAGGATAAGTCCCATAAAGGAGCTGCCCCCATCTCATACTTGTGCTGCCCTGAGAGTCCAAAAAGAGCCCTAAAAACTGACATCAGGAACCTGGACTGGTGAGTTTTCTTTCCCAGGGGAAACAGCCGATGTTTGTGCTCAGGGCCCTGTGGCTCTGGGCCGGCTGCTGATTGCAAAAAATCCGAACATCGAAGGATAAATCCCATACAGGAGCTGCCTCCACCTCATACTTGTGCTGCCCTGACAGTTCCAGAGGAGTCCTACAAACTGAAATCAGGAACCTGTACTGGTGAGTTTTCTTTCCCAGGGAAAACAGCCGATGTTTGTGCTCAGGGTCCTTTGGCTCTGAGCTGGCTGCTGACTACAAAAAATCCAAACATCGAAGGATATGTTCCAGACAGGAGCTGCCTCCACCTCATACTTGTGCTGGCCTGACAGTCCCCGAGGAGCCCTACAAACTGACATCAGGAACCTGGACTGGTGAGTTTTCTTTCCCAGGGAAAACAGCCGATGTTTGTGCTCAGGGTCCTGTGGGTCTGAGCCGGCTGCTGCCTCCAAAAATCCGAACACCGAAGGATGGGCCCCATACAGGAGCTGCCTCTACCTCATACTTGTGCTGCCCTGACAGTCCCAGAGGAGCCCTACAAACTGACATCAGGAACCTGGACTGGTGAGTTTTCTTTCCCCGGGAAAACAGCCGATGTTTATGCTCAGGGTCCTGTGGCCCTGAGCAGGCAGCTGATTGCAAAAAATCAGAACATCGAAGTATGGGCCCCATACAGGAGCTGCCTCCAACTCATACTTGTTCTGCCCTGACAGTCCCAGAGGCGCCCTACAAACTGACATCAGGAACCTGGACTGGTGAGCTCTCTTTTCCAGGGAAAACAGCCGATGTTTATGCTCAGGGTCCTGTAGCCCAGAGCAGGCAGCTGATTGCAAAAAATCCGAACAGCGAAGGATGGGCCCCATACAGGAGCTTCCTCCAACTCATACTTGTTCTGCCCTGACAGTCCCAGAGGAGCCCTACAAACTGACATCAGGAACCTGGACTGGTGAGTTTTCTTTCCCAGGGAAAACAGCCGATATTTATGCTCAGGGTCCTGTAGCCCTGAGCAGGCAGCTGATAGCAAAAAATCCGAACAGCGGAGGATGGGCCCCATACAGAAGCTGCCTCAAACTTATATTTCTGCTGCCCTGACAGTCCCAGAGGAGCCCTACAAACTGACATCAGGAACCATGACTGGTGAGTTTTCTTTCCCAGGGAAAACAGCAGATGTTTCTCCTCAGGGTCCTGGGGCTCTGAGCAGGCAGCTGATGGCAAGAAATCCAAACATCGAAGGACGGGCCCTATACAGAAGCTGCCTCCACCTCATACTTCTGCTGCCCTGACAGTCCCAGAGGAGCCCTACAAACTGACATCAGGAACCTGGACTGGTGAGTTTTCTTTCCCACTGAAAACAGCCGATGTTTCTGCTCAGGGCCCTGTGGCTCTGAGCCAGAAGGTGATTGCAAAAAATTCGAACATCGAAGGATCGGCCCCATACAGAAGCTGCCTCCACATCATACTTGTGCTGCCCTGAGAGTCCCAGAGGAGCCCTACAAACTGACATCAGGAACCTGGACTGGTGAGTTTTCTTTCCCAGGGAAAACAGCCGATGTTTCTGCTCAGGGTCCTGTCGTTCTGAGCAGGCTGCTGATTGCCAAAAAATCTGAATCTTCGAAGGATGGGCCCCATACAGAAGCTGCCTCCACCTCATACTTGTGCTGCCCTGACAGTCCCAGAGGAGCCCTACAAACTGACATCAGGAACCATGACTTGTGAGTTTTCTTTCCCAGGGAAAACAGCCGATGTTTCCGCTCAGGGCCCTGACGCTCTGAGCAGGCACCTGATTGTAAAAAATCCAAACATCGAAGGATGGGCCCCATACAGAAGCTGCCTCCACCTCATACTTCTGCTGCCCTGACAGTCCCAGAGGAGCCCTAGAAACTGAAATTAGGAACCTGGACTGGTGAATTTTCTTTCCCAGGGAAAACAGCCGATGTTTCTGCTCAGGGCCCTGTGGCTCTGAGCCGGCTGCTGATTGCAAAAAATCTGAACATCGATGGATAAATACCATACAGAAGCTGCCTCCACATCATACTTGTGCTGCCCTGACAGTGCCAGAGGAGCCCTACAAAGTGACATCAGGAACCTGGACTGGTGAGTCTTCTTTCCCAGGGAAAACAGCCGATTTTTCTGCTCAGGGTCCTGTGGCTCTGAGCCGGCTGCTGACTTCAAAAAATCCTAACATCGAAGGATCGGCCCCATACAGAAGCTGCCTCCACCTCATACTTGTGCTGCCCTGAGAGTCCCAGAGGAGCCCTAGAAACTGACATCAGGAAACTGGACTGGTGAGTTTTCTTTCCCAGGGAAAACAGCTGATGTTTCTGCTCAGGGTCCTGAGGGTCTGAGCCGGCTGCTGACTGCAAAAAATGCAAACATCGAAGGATGGGCCCAATACAGAAGATGCCTCTACCTCATACTTGCGCTGGCCTGACAGTCCCAGAGGAGCCCTACAAACTGACATCAGGAAACTGGACTGGTGAGTTTTCTTTCCCAGGGAAAACAGCCGATGTTTTTGCTCAGGGTCCTGTAGCCCTGAGCAGGTAGCTGATTGCAAAAAGTCCGATCTTCGAAGGATGGGCCCCATACAGGAGCTGCCTCCAACTCATACTTGTTCTGCCCTGACAGTCCCAGAGGAGCCCTACAAACTGACATCAGGAACCATGACTGGTGAGTTTTCTTTCCCAGGGAAAACAGCAGATGTTTCTCCTCAGGGTCCTGGGGCTCTGAGCAGGCAGCTGATGGCAAAAAATCCAAACATCGAAGGACGGGCCCTATACAGAAGCTGCCTCCACCTCATACTTCTGCCGCCCTGACAGTCCCAGAGGAGCCCTACAAACTGACATCAGGAACCTGGACTGGTGAGTTTTCTTTCCCAGGGAAACCAGCCGATGTTTCTGCTCAGGGCCCTGTGGCTCTGAGCCAGAAGGTGATTGCAAAAAATTCGAACACCGAAGAATATGTCCCAGACCGGAGTTGCCCCCACCTCATATTTGTGCTGCCCTCACAGTCCCAGAGGAGCCCTACAAACTGACATCAGGAACCTGGACTGGTGAGTTTTCTTTCCCAGGGAAAACAGCCGATGTTTCCGCTCAGGGTCCTGTGGCTCTGAGCAGGCTGCTGATTGCAAAAAAATCCGAATCTTCGAAGGATGGGCCCCATACAGAAGCTGCCTCCACCTCATACTTCTGCTGCCCTGACAGTGCCAGAGGAGCCCTACTAACTGACATCAGGAACCTGGACTGGTGAGTTTACTTTCCCAGGGGAAACAGCCGATGATTGTGCTCAGGGCCCTTTGCCACATACCCCGGAGCTGACTGCAAAAAATCCGAACATCGAAGGATAAGTCCCATAAAGGAGCTGCCCCCATCTCATACTTGTGCTGCCCTGAGAGTCCAAAAAGAGCCCTAAAAACTGACATCAGGAACCTGGACTGGTGAGTTTTCTTTCCCAGGGGAAACAGCCGATGTTTGTGCTCAGGGCCCTGTGGCTCTGGGCCGGCTGCTGATTGCAAAAAATCCGAACATCGAAGGATAAATCCCATACAGGAGCTGCCTCCACCTCATACTTGTGCTGCCCTGACAGTTCCAGAGGAGTCCTACAAACTGAAATCAGGAACCTGTACTGGTGAGTTTTCTTTCCCAGGGAAAACAGCCGATGTTTGTGCTCAGGGTCCTTTGGCTCTGAGCTGGCTGCTGACTACAAAAAATCCAAACATCGAAGGATATGTTCCAGACAGGAGCTGCCTCCACCTCATACTTGTGCTGCCCTGACAGTCCCAGAGGAGCCCTACAAACTGACATCAGGAACCTGGACTGGTGAGTTTTCTTTCCCAGGGAAAACAGCCGATGTTTGTGCTCAGGGTCCTGTGGGTCTGAGCCGGCTGCTGCCTCCAAAAATCCGAACACCGAAGGATGGGCCCCATACAGAAGCTGCCTCTACCTCATACTTGTGCTGCCCTGACAGTCCCAGAGGAGCCCTACAAACTGACTACAGGAACCTGGACTGGTGAGTTTTCTTTCCCCGGGAAAACAGCCGATGTTTATGCTCAGGGTCCTGTGGCCCTGAGCAGGCAGCTGATTGCAAAAAATCAGAACATCGAAGTATGGGCCCCATACAGGAGCTGCCTCCAACTCATACTTGTTCTGCCCTGACAGTCCCAGAGGCGCCCTACAAACTGACATCAGGAACCTGGACTGGTGAGCTCTCTTTTCCAGGGAAAACAGCCGATGTTTATGCTCAGGGTCCTGTAGCCCAGAGCAGGCAGCTGATTGCAAAAAATCCGAACAGCGAAGGATGGGCCCCATACAGGAGCTTCCTCCAACTCATACTTGTTCTGCCCTGACAGTCCCAGAGGAGCCCTACAAACTGACATCAGGAACCTGGACTGGTGAGTTTTCTTTCCCAGGGAAAACAGCCGATATTTATGCTCAGGGTCCTGTAGCCCTGAGCAGGCAGCTGATAGCAAAAAATCCGAACAGCGGAGGATGGGCCCCATACAGAAGCTGCCTCAAACTTATATTTCTGCTGCCCTGACAGTCCCAGAGGAGCCCTACAAACTGACATCAGGAACCATGACTGGTGAGTTTTCTTTCCCAGGGAAAACAGCAGATGTTTCTCCTCAGGGTCCTGGGGCTCTGAGCAGGCAGCTGATGGCAAGAAATCCAAACATCGAAGGACGGGCCCTATACAGAAGCTGCCTCCACCTCATACTTCTGCTGCCCTGACAGTCCCAGAGGAGCCCTACAAACTGACATCAGGAACCTGGACTGGTGAGTTTTCTTTCCCACTGAAAACAGCCGATGTTTCTGCTCAGGGCCCTGTGGCTCTGAGCCAGAAGGTGATTGCAAAAAATTCGAACATCGAAGGATCGGCCCCATACAGAAGCTGCCTCCACATCATACTTGTGCTGCCCTGAGAGTCCCAGAGGAGCCCTACAAACTGACATCAGGAACCTGGACTGGTGAGTTTTCTTTCCCAGGGAAAACAGCCGATGTTTCTGCTCAGGGTCCTGTCGTTCTGAGCAGGCTGCTGATTGCCAAAAAATCTGAATCTTCGAAGGATGGGCCCCATACAGAAGCTGCCTCCACCTCATACTTGTGCTGCCCTGACAGTCCCAGAGGAGCCCTACAAACTGACATCAGGAACCATGACTTGTGAGTTTTCTTTCCCAGGGAAAACAGCCGATGTTTCCGCTCAGGGCCCTGACGCTCTGAGCAGGCACCTGATTGTAAAAAATCCAAACATCGAAGGATGGGCCCCATACAGAAGCTGCCTCCACCTCATACTTCTGCTGCCCTGACAGTCCCAGAGGAGCCCTAGAAACTGAAATTAGGAACCTGGACTGGTGAATTTTCTTTCCCAGGGAAAACAGCCGATGTTTCTGCTCAGGGCCCTGTGGCTCTGAGCCGGCTGCTGATTGCAAAAAATCCGAACATCGATGGATAAATACCATACAGAAGCTGCCTCCACATCATACTTGTGCTGCCCTGACAGTGCCAGAGGAGCCCTACAAAGTGACATCAGGAACCTGGACTGGTGAGTCTTCTTTCCCAGGGAAAACAGCCGATTTTTCTGCTCAGGGTCCTGTGGCTCTGAGCCGGCTGCTGACTTCAAAAAATCCGAACATCGAAGGATCGGCCCCATACAGAAGCTGCCTCCACCTCATACTTGTGCTGCCCTGAGAGTCCCAGAGGAGCCCTAGAAACTGACATCAGGAAACTGGACTGGTGAGTTTTCTTTCCCAGGGAAAACAGCTGATGTTTCTGCTCAGGGTCCTGAGGGTCTGAGCCGGCTGCTGACTGCAAAAAATGCAAACATCGAAGGATGGGCCCAATACAGAAGATGCCTCTACCTCATACTTGCGCTGGCCTGACAGTCCCAGAGGAGCCCTACAAACTGACATCAGGAAACTGGACTGGTGAGTTTTCTTTCCCAGGGAAAACAGCCGATGTTTTTGCTCAGGGTCCTGTAGCCCTGAGCAGGTAGCTGATTGCAAAAAATCCGATCTTCGAAGGATGGGCCCCATACAGGAGCTGCCTCCAACTCATACTTGTGCTGCCCTGACAGTCCCAGAGGAGCCCTACAAACTGACATCAGGAACCATGACTGGTGAGTTTTCTTTCCCAGGGAAAACAGCAGATGTTTCTCCTCAGGGTCCTGGGGCTCTGAGCAGGCAGCTGATGGCAAAAAATCCAAACATCGAAGGACGGGCCCTATACAGAAGCTGCCTCCACCTCATACTTCTGCCGCCCTGACAGTCCCAGAGGAGCCCTACAAACTGACATCAGGAACCTGGACTGGTGAGTTTTCTTTCCCAGGGAAACCAGCCGATGTTTCTGCTCAGGGCCCTGTGGCTCTGAGCCAGAAGGTGATTGCAAAAAATTCGAACACCGAAGAATAAGTCCCAGACCGGAGTTGCCCCCACCTCATATTTGTGCTGCCCTCACAGTCCCAGAGGAGCCCTACAAACTGACATCAGGAACCTGGACTGGTGAGTTTTCTTTCCCAGGGAAAACAGCCGATGTTTCCGCTCAGGGTCCTGTGGCTCTGAGCAGGCTGCTGATTGCAAAAAAATCCGAATCTTCGAAGGATGGGCCCCATACAGAAGCTGCCTCCACCTCATACTTCTGCTGCCCTGACAGTGCCAGAGGAGCCCTACTAACTGACATCAGGAACCTGGACAGCTGAGTTTACTTTCCCAGGGGAAACAGCCGATGATTGTGCTCAGGGCCCTTTGCCACTTACCCCGGAGCTGACTGCAAAAACTCCGAACATCGAAGGATAAGTCCCATAAAGGAGCTGCCCCCATCTCATACTTGTGCTGCCCTGAGAGTCCAAAAAGAGCCCTAAAAACTGACATCAGGAACCTGGACTGGTGAGTTTTCTTTCCCAGGGGAAACAGCCGATGTTTGTGCTCAGGGCCCTGTGGCTCTGGGCCGGCTGCTGATTGCAAAAAATCCGAACATCGAAGGATAAATCCCATACAGGAGCTGCCTCCACCTCATACTTGTGCTGCCCTGACAGTTCCAGAGGAGTCCTACAAACTGAAATCAGGAACCTGTACTGGTGAGTTTTCTTTCCCAGGGAAAACAGCCGATGTTTGTGCTCAGGGTCCTTTGGCTCTGAGCTGGCTGCTGACTACAAAAAATCCAAACATCGAAGGATATGTTCCAGACAGGAGCTGCCTCCACCTCATACTTGTGCTGGCCTGACAGTCCCCGAGGAGCCCTACAAACTGACATCAGGAACCTGGACTGGTGAGTTTTCTTTCCCAGGGAAAACAGCCGATGTTTGTGCTCAGGGTCCTGTGGGTCTGAGCCGGCTGCTGCCTCCAAAAATCCGAACACCGAAGGATGGGCCCCATACAGGAGCTGCCTCTACCTCATACTTGTGCTGCCCTGACAGTCCCAGAGGAGCCCTACAAACTGACATCAGGAACCTGGACTGGTGAGTTTTCTTTCCCCGGGAAAACAGCCGATGTTTATGCTCAGGGTCCTGTGGCCCTGAGCAGGCAGCTGATTGCAAAAAATCAGAACATCGAAGTATGGGCCCCATACAGGAGCTGCCTCCAACTCATACTTGTTCTGCCCTGACAGTCCCAGAGGCGCCCTACAAACTGACATCAGGAACCTGGACTGGTGAGCTCTCTTTTCCAGGGAAAACAGCCGATGTTTATGCTCAGGGTCCTGTAGCCCAGAGCAGGCAGCTGATTGCAAAAAATCCGAACAGCGAAGGATGGGCCCCATACAGGAGCTTCCTCCAACTCATACTTGTTCTGCCCTGACAGTCCCAGAGGAGCCCTACAAACTGACATCAGGAACCTGGACTGGTGAGTTTTCTTTCCCAGGGAAAACAGCCGATATTTATGCTCAGGGTCCTGTAGCCCTGAGCAGGCAGCTGATAGCAAAAAATCCGAACAGCGGAGGATGGGCCCCATACAGAAGCTGCCTCAAACTTATATTTCTGCTGCCCTGACAGTCCCAGAGGAGCCCTACAAACTGACATCAGGAACCATGACTGGTGAGTTTTCTTTCCCAGGGAAAACAGCAGATGTTTCTCCTCAGGGTCCTGGGGCTCTGAGCAGGCAGCTGATGGCAAGAAATCCAAACATCGAAGGACGGGCCCTATACAGAAGCTGCCTCCACCTCATACTTCTGCTGCCCTGACAGTCCCAGAGGAGCCCTACAAACTGACATCAGGAACCTGGACTGGTGAGTTTTCTTTCCCACTGAAAACAGCCGATGTTTCTGCTCAGGGCCCTGTGGCTCTGAGCCAGAAGGTGATTGCAAAAAATTCGAACATCGAAGGATCGGCCCCATACAGAAGCTGCCTCCACATCATACTTGTGCTGCCCTGAGAGTCCCAGAGGAGCCCTACAAACTGACATCAGGAACCTGGACTGGTGAGTTTTCTTTCCCAGGGAAAACAGCCGATGTTTCTGCTCAGGGTCCTGTCGTTCTGAGCAGGCTGCTGATTGCCAAAAAATCTGAATCTTCGAAGGATGGGCCCCATACAGAAGCTGCCTCCACCTCATACTTGTGCTGCCCTGACAGTCCCAGAGGAGCCCTACAAACTGACATCAGGAACCATGACTTGTGAGTTTTCTTTCCCAGGGAAAACAGCCGATGTTTCCGCTCAGGGCCCTGACGCTCTGAGCAGGCACCTGATTGTAAAAAATCCAAACATCGAAGGATGGGCCCCATACAGAAGCTGCCTCCACCTCATACTTCTGCTGCCCTGACAGTCCCAGAGGAGCCCTAGAAACTGAAATTAGGAACCTGGACTGGTGAATTTTCTTTCCCAGGGAAAACAGCCGATGTTTCTGCTCAGGGCCCTGTGGCTCTGAGCCGGCTGCTGATTGCAAAAAATCCGAACATCGATGGATAAATACCATACAGAAGCTGCCTCCACATCATACTTGTGCTGCCCTGACAGTGCCAGAGGAGCCCTACAAAGTGACATCAGGAACCTGGACTGGTGAGTCTTCTTTCCCAGGGAAAACAGCCGATTTTTCTGCTTAGGGTCCTGTGGCTCTGAGCCGGCTGCTGACTTCAAAAAATCCGAACATCGAAGGATCGGCCCCATACAGAAGCTGCCTCCACCTCATACTTGTGCTGCCCTGAGAGTCCCAGAGGAGCCCTAGAAACTGACATCAGGAAACTGGACTGGTGAGTTTTCTTTCCCAGGGAAAACAGCTGATGTTTCTGCTCAGGGTCCTGAGGGTCTGAGCCGGCTGCTGACTGCAAAAAATGCAAACATCGAAGGATGGGCCCAATACAGAAGATGCCTCTACCTCATACTTGCGCTGGCCTGACAGTCCCAGAGGAGCCCTACAAACTGACATCAGGAAACTGGACTGGTGAGTTTTCTTTCCCAGGGAAAACAGCCGATGTTTTTGCTCAGGGTCCTGTAGCCCTGAGCAGGTAGCTGATTGCAAAAAATCCGATCTTCGAAGGATGGGCCCCATACAGGAGCTGCCTCCAACTCATACTTGTGCTGCCCTGACAGTCCCAGAGGAGCCCTACAAACTGACATCAGGAACCATGACTGGTGAGTTTTCTTTCCCAGGGAAAACAGCAGATGTTTCTCCTCAGGGTCCTGGGGCTCTGAGCAGGCAGCTGATGGCAAAAAATCCAAACATCGAAGGACGGGCCCTATACAGAAGCTGCCTCCACCTCATACTTCTGCCGCCCTGACAGTCCCAGAGGAGCCCTACAAACTGACATCAGGAACCTGGACTGGTGAGTTTTCTTTCCCAGGGAAACCAGCCGATGTTTCTGCTCAGGGCCCTGTGGCTCTGAGCCAGAAGGTGATTGCAAAAAATTCGAACACCGAAGAATAAGTCCCAGACCGGAGTTGCCCCCACCTCATATTTGTGCTGCCCTCACAGTCCCAGAGGAGCCCTACAAACTGACATCAGGAACCTGGACTGGTGAGTTTTCTTTCCCAGGGAAAACAGCCGATGTTTCCGCTCAGGGTCCTGTGGCTCTGAGCAGGCTGCTGATTGCAAAAAAATCCGAATCTTCGAAGGATGGGCCCCATACAGAAGCTGCCTCCACCTCATACTTCTGCTGCCCTGACAGTGCCAGAGGAGCCCTACTAACTGACATCAGGAACCTGGACAGCTGAGTTTACTTTCCCAGGGGAAACAGCCGATGATTGTGCTCAGGGCCCTTTGCCACTTACCCCGGAGCTGACTGCAAAAACTCCGAACATCGAAGGATAAGTCCCATAAAGGAGCTGCCCCCATCTCATACTTGTGCTGCCCTGAGAGTCCAAAAAGAGCCCTAAAAACTGACATCAGGAACCTGGACTGGTGAGTTTTCTTTCCCAGGGGAAACAGCCGATGTTTGTGCTCAGGGCCCTGTGGCTCTGGGCCGGCTGCTGATTGCAAAAAATCCGAACATCGAAGGATAAATCCCATACAGGAGCTGCCTCCACCTCATACTTGTGCTGCCCTGACAGTTCCAGAGGAGTCCTACAAACTGAAATCAGGAACCTGTACTGGTGAGTTTTCTTTCCCAGGGAAAACAGCCGATGTTTGTGCTCAGGGTCCTTTGGCTCTGAGCTGGCTGCTGACTACAAAAAATCCAAACATCGAAGGATATGTTCCAGACAGGAGCTGCCTCCACCTCATACTTGTGCTGGCCTGACAGTCCCCGAGGAGCCCTACAAACTGACATCAGGAACCTGGACTGGTGAGTTTTCTTTCCCAGGGAAAACAGCCGATGTTTGTGCTCAGGGTCCTGTGGGTCTGAGCCGGCTGCTGCCTCCAAAAATCCGAACACCGAAGGATGGGCCCCATACAGGAGCTGCCTCTACCTCATACTTGTGCTGCCCTGACAGTCCCAGAGGAGCCCTACAAACTGACATCAGGAACCTGGACTGGTGAGTTTTCTTTCCCCGGGAAAACAGCCGATGTTTATGCTCAGGGTCCTGTGGCCCTGAGCAGGCAGCTGATTGCAAAAAATCAGAACATCGAAGTATGGGCCCCATACAGGAGCTGCCTCCAACTCATACTTGTTCTGCCCTGACAGTCCCAGAGGCGCCCTACAAACTGACATCAGGAACCTGGACTGGTGAGCTCTCTTTTCCAGGGAAAACAGCCGATGTTTATGCTCAGGGTCCTGTAGCCCAGAGCAGGCAGCTGATTGCAAAAAATCCGAACAGCGAAGGATGGGCCCCATACAGGAGCTTCCTCCAACTCATACTTGTTCTGCCCTGACAGTCCCAGAGGAGCCCTACAAACTGACATCAGGAACCTGGACTGGTGAGTTTTCTTTCCCAGGGAAAACAGCCGATATTTATGCTCAGGGTCCTGTAGCCCTGAGCAGGCAGCTGATAGCAAAAAATCCGAACAGCGGAGGATGGGCCCCATACAGAAGCTGCCTCAAACTTATATTTCTGCTGCCCTGACAGTCCCAGAGGAGCCCTACAAACTGACATCAGGAACCATGACTGGTGAGTTTTCTTTCCCAGGGAAAACAGCAGATGTTTCTCCTCAGGGTCCTGGGGCTCTGAGCAGGCAGCTGATGGCAAGAAATCCAAACATCGAAGGACGGGCCCTATACAGAAGCTGCCTCCACCTCATACTTCTGCTGCCCTGACAGTCCCAGAGGAGCCCTACAAACTGACATCAGGAACCTGGACTGGTGAGTTTTCTTTCCCACTGAAAACAGCCGATGTTTCTGCTCAGGGCCCTGTGGCTCTGAGCCAGAAGGTGATTGCAAAAAATTCGAACATCGAAGGATCGGCCCCATACAGAAGCTGCCTCCACATCATACTTGTGCTGCCCTGAGAGTCCCAGAGGAGCCCTACAAACTGACATCAGGAACCTGGACTGGTGAGTTTTCTTTCCCAGGGAAAACAGCCGATGTTTCTGCTCAGGGTCCTGTCGTTCTGAGCAGGCTGCTGATTGCCAAAAAATCTGAATCTTCGAAGGATGGGCCCCATACAGAAGCTGCCTCCACCTCATACTTGTGCTGCCCTGACAGTCCCAGAGGAGCCCTACAAACTGACATCAGGAACCATGACTTGTGAGTTTTCTTTCCCAGGGAAAACAGCCGATGTTTCCGCTCAGGGCCCTGACGCTCTGAGCAGGCACCTGATTGTAAAAAATCCAAACATCGAAGGATGGGCCCCATACAGAAGCTGCCTCCACCTCATACTTCTGCTGCCCTGACAGTCCCAGAGGAGCCCTAGAAACTGAAATTAGGAACCTGGACTGGTGAATTTTCTTTCCCAGGGAAAACAGCCGATGTTTCTGCTCAGGGCCCTGTGGCTCTGAGCCGGCTGCTGATTGCAAAAAATCCGAACATCGATGGATAAATACCATACAGAAGCTGCCTCCACATCATACTTGTGCTGCCCTGACAGTGCCAGAGGAGCCCTACAAAGTGACATCAGGAACCTGGACTGGTGAGTCTTCTTTCCCAGGGAAAACAGCCGATTTTTCTGCTCAGGGTCCTGTGGCTCTGAGCCGGCTGCTGACTTCAAAAAATCCGAACATCGAAGGATCGGCCCCATACAGAAGCTGCCTCCACCTCATACTTGTGCTGCCCTGAGAGTCCCAGAGGAGCCCTAGAAACTGACATCAGGAAACTGGACTGGTGAGTTTTCTTTCCCAGGGAAAACAGCTGATGTTTCTGCTCAGGGTCCTGAGGGTCTGAGCCGGCTGCTGACTGCAAAAAATGCAAACATCGAAGGATGGGCCCAATACAGAAGATGCCTCTACCTCATACTTGCGCTGGCCTGACAGTCCCAGAGGAGCCCTACAAACTGACATCAGGAAACTGGACTGGTGAGTTTTCTTTCCCAGGGAAAACAGCCGATGTTTTTGCTCAGGGTCCTGTAGCCCTGAGCAGGTAGCTGATTGCAAAAAATCCGATCTTCGAAGGATGGGCCCCATACAGGAGCTGCCTCCAACTCATACTTGTGCTGCCCTGACAGTCCCAGAGGAGCCCTACAAACTGACATCAGGAACCATGACTGGTGAGTTTTCTTTCCCAGGGAAAACAGCAGATGTTTCTCCTCAGGGTCCTGGGGCTCTGAGCAGGCAGCTGATGGCAAAAAATCCAAACATCGAAGGACGGGCCCTATACAGAAGCTGCCTCCACCTCATACTTCTGCCGCCCTGACAGTCCCAGAGGAGCCCTACAAACTGACATCAGGAACCTGGACTGGTGAGTTTTCTTTCCCAGGGAAACCAGCCGATGTTTCTGCTCAGGGCCCTGTGGCTCTGAGCCAGAAGGTGATTGCAAAAAATTCGAACACCGAAGAATAAGTCCCAGACCGGAGTTGCCCCCACCTCATATTTGTGCTGCCCTCACAGTCCCAGAGGAGCCCTACAAACTGACATCAGGAACCTGGACTGGTGAGTTTTCTTTCCCAGGGAAAACAGCCGATGTTTCCGCTCAGGGTCCTGTGGCTCTGAGCAGGCTGCTGATTGCAAAAAAATCCGAATCTTCGAAGGATGGGCCCCATACAGAAGCTGCCTCCACCTCATACTTCTGCTGCCCTGACAGTGCCAGAGGAGCCCTACTAACTGACATCAGGAACCTGGACAGCTGAGTTTACTTTCCCAGGGGAAACAGCCGATGATTGTGCTCAGGGCCCTTTGCCACTTACCCCGGAGCTGACTGCAAAAACTCCGAACATCGAAGGATAAGTCCCATAAAGGAGCTGCCCCCATCTCATACTTGTGCTGCCCTGAGAGTCCAAAAAGAGCCCTAAAAACTGACATCAGGAACCTGGACTGGTGAGTTTTCTTTCCCAGGGGAAACAGCCGATGTTTGTGCTCAGGGCCCTGTGGCTCTGGGCCGGCTGCTGATTGCAAAAAATCCGAACATCGAAGGATAAATCCCATACAGGAGCTGCCTCCACCTCATACTTGTGCTGCCCTGACAGTTCCAGAGGAGTCCTACAAACTGAAATCAGGAACCTGTACTGGTGAGTTTTCTTTCCCAGGGAAAACAGCCGATGTTTGTGCTCAGGGTCCTTTGGCTCTGAGCTGGCTGCTGACTACAAAAAATCCAAACATCGAAGGATATGTTCCAGACAGGAGCTGCCTCCACCTCATACTTGTGCTGGCCTGACAGTCCCCGAGGAGCCCTACAAACTGACATCAGGAACCTGGACTGGTGAGTTTTCTTTCCCAGGGAAAACAGCCGATGTTTGTGCTCAGGGTCCTGTGGGTCTGAGCCGGCTGCTGCCTCCAAAAATCCGAACACCGAAGGATGGGCCCCATACAGGAGCTGCCTCTACCTCATACTTGTGCTGCCCTGACAGTCCCAGAGGAGCCCTACAAACTGACATCAGGAACCTGGACTGGTGAGTTTTCTTTCCCCGGGAAAACAGCCGATGTTTATGCTCAGGGTCCTGTGGCCCTGAGCAGGCAGCTGATTGCAAAAAATCAGAACATCGAAGTATGGGCCCCATACAGGAGCTGCCTCCAACTCATACTTGTTCTGCCCTGACAGTCCCAGAGGCGCCCTACAAACTGACATCAGGAACCTGGACTGGTGAGCTCTCTTTTCCAGGGAAAACAGCCGATGTTTATGCTCAGGGTCCTGTAGCCCAGAGCAGGCAGCTGATTGCAAAAAATCCGAACAGCGAAGGATGGGCCCCATACAGGAGCTTCCTCCAACTCATACTTGTTCTGCCCTGACAGTCCCAGAGGAGCCCTACAAACTGACATCAGGAACCTGGACTGGTGAGTTTTCTTTCCCAGGGAAAACAGCCGATATTTATGCTCAGGGTCCTGTAGCCCTGAGCAGGCAGCTGATAGCAAAAAATCCGAACAGCGGAGGATGGGCCCCATACAGAAGCTGCCTCAAACTTATATTTCTGCTGCCCTGACAGTCCCAGAGGAGCCCTACAAACTGACATCAGGAACCATGACTGGTGAGTTTTCTTTCCCAGGGAAAACAGCAGATGTTTCTCCTCAGGGTCCTGGGGCTCTGAGCAGGCAGCTGATGGCAAGAAATCCAAACATCGAAGGACGGGCCCTATACAGAAGCTGCCTCCACCTCATACTTCTGCTGCCCTGACAGTCCCAGAGGAGCCCTACAAACTGACATCAGGAACCTGGACTGGTGAGTTTTCTTTCCCACTGAAAACAGCCGATGTTTCTGCTCAGGGCCCTGTGGCTCTGAGCCAGAAGGTGATTGCAAAAAATTCGAACATCGAAGGATCGGCCCCATACAGAAGCTGCCTCCACATCATACTTGTGCTGCCCTGAGAGTCCCAGAGGAGCCCTACAAACTGACATCAGGAACCTGGACTGGTGAGTTTTCTTTCCCAGGGAAAACAGCCGATGTTTCTGCTCAGGGTCCTGTCGTTCTGAGCAGGCTGCTGATTGCCAAAAAATCTGAATCTTCGAAGGATGGGCCCCATACAGAAGCTGCCTCCACCTCATACTTGTGCTGCCCTGACAGTCCCAGAGGAGCC
The DNA here is from genome assembly GCF_048771995.1 of Taeniopygia guttata. NCBI lineage: Eukaryota > Metazoa > Chordata > Aves > Passeriformes > Estrildidae > Taeniopygia > Taeniopygia guttata. The sequence continues at coordinate 20,466,378 of NC_133024.1, read as the reverse complement.
CTACAAACTGACATCAGGAACCATGACTTGTGAGTTTTCTTTCCCAGGGAAAACAGCCGATGTTTCCGCTCAGGGCCCTGACGCTCTGAGCAGGCACCTGATTGTAAAAAATCCAAACATCGAAGGATGGGCCCCATACAGAAGCTGCCTCCACCTCATACTTCTGCTGCCCTGACAGTCCCAGAGGAGCCCTAGAAACTGAAATTAGGAACCTGGACTGGTGAATTTTCTTTCCCAGGGAAAACAGCCGATGTTTCTGCTCAGGGCCCTGTGGCTCTGAGCCGGCTGCTGATTGCAAAAAATCTGAACATCGATGGATAAATACCATACAGAAGCTGCCTCCACATCATACTTGTGCTGCCCTGACAGTGCCAGAGGAGCCCTACAAAGTGACATCAGGAACCTGGACTGGTGAGTCTTCTTTCCCAGGGAAAACAGCCGATTTTTCTGCTCAGGGTCCTGTGGCTCTGAGCCGGCTGCTGACTTCAAAAAATCCTAACATCGAAGGATCGGCCCCATACAGAAGCTGCCTCCACCTCATACTTGTGCTGCCCTGAGAGTCCCAGAGGAGCCCTAGAAACTGACATCAGGAAACTGGACTGGTGAGTTTTCTTTCCCAGGGAAAACAGCTGATGTTTCTGCTCAGGGTCCTGAGGGTCTGAGCCGGCTGCTGACTGCAAAAAATGCAAACATCGAAGGATGGGCCCAATACAGAAGATGCCTCTACCTCATACTTGCGCTGGCCTGACAGTCCCAGAGGAGCCCTACAAACTGACATCAGGAAACTGGACTGGTGAGCTCTCTTTTCCAGGGAAAACAGCCGATGTTTATGCTCAGGGTCCTGTAGCCCTGAGCAGGCAGCTGATAGCAAAAAATCCGAACAGCGGAGGATGGGCCCCATACAGAAGCTGCCTCAAACTTATATTTCTGCTGCCCTGACAGTCCCAGAGGAGCCCTACAAACTGACATCAGGAACCATGACTGGTGAGTTTTCTTTCCCAGGGAAAACAGCAGATGTTTCTCCTCAGGGTCCTGGGGCTCTGAGCAGGCAGCTGATGGCAAGAAATCCAAACATCGAAGGACGGGCCCTATACAGAAGCTGCCTCCACCTCATACTTCTGCTGCCCTGACAGTCCCAGAGGAGCCCTACAAACTGACATCAGGAAACTGGACTGGTGAGTTTTCTTTCTCAGGGAAAATTGCCGATGTTTATGCTCAGGGTCCTGTAGCCCTGAGCAGGCAGCTGATTGCAAAAAATCCAAACATCGAAGGATGGGCCCCATACAGAAGCTGCATCCACCTTATATTTCTGATGCCCTGACAGTCCCAGGGGAGCCCTACAAACTGACATCTGGAACCTGGGCTGGTGAGTTTTCTTTCCCAGGGAAAACAGCCGATGTTTGTGCCCAGGGCCCTGTGGCTCTGTGCAGGACTCTGATTGCAAAAAATCAGAACATCGAAGGATAAGTCCCAGATCGGAGCTGCCCGCACCTCATACTTGTGCTGCCCTGACAGTCCCAGGGGAGCCCTACAAACTGACATCAGGAACCTGGACTGGTGAGTTTTCTTTCCCAGGGAAAACAGCCGATGTTTCTGCTCAGTGTCCTGTGGCTCTGAGCCGGCAGCTGACTGCAAAATATCCGAACATCGAAGGATGGGCCCCATACAGAAGCTGCCTCTACCTCATACTTGTGCTGCCCTGACAGTCCCAGAGGAGCCCTAAAAACTGACATCAGGAAACTGGACTGGTGAGTTTTCTTTCCCAGGGAAAAGAGGTGATGTTTATGCTCAGGGTCCAGTGGGTCTGAGCCGGCTGCTGACTGCAAAAAATCCGAACATCGAAGGATGGGCCCCATACAGAAGCTGCCTCTACCTCATACTTGTGCTGCCCTGACAGTCCCAGAGGAGCCCTACAAACTGACATCAGGAACCTGGACTGGTGAATTTTCTTTCCCAGGGAAAACAGCCGATGTTTCTGCTCAGGGTCCTGTGGCCCTGAGCAGGCAGCTGATTGCAAAAAATCCAAACATCGAAGGATAATTCCCATACAGGAGCTGCCCCCACCTCATACTTGTGCTGGCCTGACAGTCCCGGAGGAGCCCTACAAACTGACATCAGGAAACTGGACTGGTGAGTTTTCTTTCCCAGGGAAAACAGCCGATGTTTCTGCTCAGGGTCCTGTGGCCCTGAGCAGGCAGCTGATTGCAAAAAATCCAAACATCGAAGGATAATTCCCATACAGGAGCTGCCTGCACCGCATACTTTGCTGCCCTGACAGTCCCAGAGGAGCCCTACAAACTGACATCAGGAACCTGGACTGGTGAATTTTCTTTCCCAGGGAAAACAGCCGATGTTTCTGCTCAGGGTCCTGTCGCCCTGAGCAGGCAGCTGATTGCAAAAAATCAGAACATCGAAGGATAAGTCCCATACAGGAGCTGCCCCCACCTCATACTTGTGCTGGCCTGAAAGTCCCAGAGGAGCCCTACAAACTGACATCAGGAACCTGGACTGGTGAGTTTTCTTTCCCAGGGAAAAAAGCCAATGTTTTTGCTCCCGGCCCTGTGGGTCTGAGCCGGCAGCTTACTGCAAAAAATCCGAACATCGAAGGATGGGCCCCATACAGAAGCTGCCTCCACCTCATACTTGTGCTGCCCTGACAGTCCAAGGGGAACCCTACAAACTGACATCAGGAACCTGGACTGGTGTGTGGAATTGTGTTATTATATGTTCTATTATGTATAAGGTCATTCCATGTATCCCCCCCGCACTCTGTAAGTGACCCCCCGGGTTCTCCCATTTCCCCCCGCGGTCTGCCTTCCCGAGGAAGTGCTTAGTCACTTTGTTTACGTCTCTCAGACCATCTGTCAGGCATGCGGCGGGGTCGAGAGACGACCGGGCACCCTTCCATCTGTCCATCTCCCATTGGACCCCTGCACCCCACTATCCCCAAGTCCCCCCGTGGCGTTATCTCATTGGCCACCCCGGGTTTCCCCTATCCCGTACTTATAGAACGGGTTTGGGGACGCCCCGGTGCTTTTTCTCCCGCCTGGCCCCGACTGCTGCTGCTGCCCGACCCGCGGGCTTTTTCTCCCGCCTGGCCCCGACTGCTGCTGCTGCCCAGCCCGCCGCCTCCTCTCCCGCCGGATCCCTGCGTGCTGCCGCGGCTCTCTCTCTCGCCCGGCCCCTGACTGCCTCAGCCGAACCGCCGCCGCTGCCGCGGTCGCCGCGGCTCCTGCACGTGCCGGCAGCAGCGCCGCGGCTCTGCTCACAGCGTCTCTTGGATCGCGGCCAGCGCCGGAGCGCGCCGCCCCGCCCCCGACTCGGCCAGGCGGCACGGACAAACTCGAACTTAGCACGCAGCAGCTTCTCGGTTTTTTCCTCCCCAACCAAGCCATAATAAACCGAGATTTCGCCCGCGGGGGAAAAAAGTCTCTCTCCTTTGTTCGCCTCGGGACTCGCCTAAGCTCCCAGACCCACGCAGCACCGGCCGACACCCGCGAGGGTTCGCCGGAAAACACGGAAGTTGCCAGCGCTCCCCCCCCCTCACAGAGCTAGCTGGGACGAAAAGGGGGACAAGAGAGAGCGCTAAGGCAGTTGTGGCGCCCAACGTGGGGCTTGGGAGCTCCAAGCACACGGACTGAGGACCACCGAGCCCCGAAAAGCTCGTTGATTTACCTCGTGGACGTTACAACACCCTCGCAAGCCGCAGTTCCGTTTTAAGGAGCCAGGGCTTCCAGAGGGGTGGGGCCGGCACCTTTGGCTAGCACCGCCGAAGCTCGGCCCCCCCACGGCGAAAACTTCGCAGCTGGACTTTTCGTTTCGCCTTCGGACGTCGCCGGACCCGTGGTGAGTTACCGGGGTCCCCCTGGGCTGGGTACGCCTTGCTCCCTTTGGGGTGAGTTTCTCTTTCCCCCACAAGAGGGCGTAAGAGCCCACATTTTGTCTCCCGCTTCAGGGAGTTTGTAAGGCAGGCTTCCCAGTCTCCGACAGGCGTCTTTTTTTTTTCTTTTGATATTTTACCAGCCGCGAGGGTTGTGACACGCCTTAACATCGACATAATGGGTGCAAAAATGTCTGTGTCACAGGAGAGAATTTATGTTCAAACCCTAGGAATTTTAGTGGGGGGAGGGAAGAAATGTAAAAAATCAGACGTGAAGCGTTTTGCACGGTGGCTTCTGCAGTCTTTCCAGAACCTGTCGCAGGAAAATTTGTACCAAGTCCAATTCTGGGACCGAGTGGAAAAAAAAATTGCCCAAAAGGAGGATCAGTCCCTCTCAATTTTTATCCACCTGGCAATCCAATTGAAAAATATTGTTAAAGATAACTGCAAAGGGAAGCCAGAACCACCGCAGGGCGAACACTGCCTCCCAAGCCCCCCAAATGCCCCAAAAACCCTCTCCTATCCCTCTCTCCCTAGCCCGGGGATTCTCAGACAGGCATCCCGGCAAAACGAGCCGCAGGCAGATTCTGGCCTCTCTGTTAACCCCCAGGCTCCATTGCAGGACGATGCTGGCATCGCCCTGCACCCTTCCCCTCCCCAAACCTCCTCTCGTTACAAAGTTGTGAGTTTTAAAACCCCAGATCCCTGCCCCAGGGCACAAAATGGAGGCGACCACATGGCATCCCCCTCCCCCTCCCTGCATTCTTTGTCTCCTAACGACCCCCTCCGCCCTACAGCCAACCCCTCCCACTCCCGAGACTTCTCCACCCACCCCTCCCCTCCACCCCCTTCTGGCACCTCCCCTAATGAATCATTCAGCAGTCCTCCCTCCGACCCCGCCCCTAGGGGTGAGATAACACCAGCCACACCCCCTAGCCCTGGTCCTGCCTCCGCCCTCCGTTCCCGCGACCCGCCCTCTGGTTCCCAGGCTTTGGTTCCCGAGGGAGGGGGGGGGGCGGAGGAGGAGGGAGGGGGGGAGGGGGGAAGCCACGACCTGCTGCAACCCCTGCTTGCCTTTTCTGCCGCACCAGTCACCTACACCCCGCGGCAGAGGGGCAGACCCTTGGCACAGTGGACCCCTATCCCACAGGCTGTGATTAGAGATGTTTGCAAAGCCCAAAAAGACTTTGGTCGGGAAAGTGAATACTTTAGGGGACTTTTAAAAGTCACACTTTCCTCCAATGAGTACGTCCCTGCTGACATCCGCGCTCTGTTTTTGTGCTTGCTTAGTCAGGCTGAGTTTTTGGTATGGGAATCCGCATGGAAGCGGGAGGTACGGGATGCATTACCGCAACTTTGGGCAAAAGCCGAGACCTCCTCTGACACCGATGGAGGCATGTTAACCATTGACCACCTGTGCGGGATAGGGGATTGGGATGTGGCAACAACACAGGCTGAAAAGATTCCAAGGGGGGCATTGGCAGCAACTGCCAATGCAGCAGAAAAAGCATTTTTTAAGCTAAAACCCCGTGGTCCTGTTGTTAACTGTTTTTCTATTAAGCAGGAGACACAGGAATCTTTCGTTAGCTTCGTAGACAGGTTGTACAGGGCAGCTGAATCGCAGGTGCCAGAGGACGGATTGAGGCAGGGCATGGTGAAGCAGATCGCCCTGCAGAATGCCAACGAGGCCTGCCGACAGGCGATGCTGAGCCTGCCCCTCGACCCAGAGCCAACGCTCCAGGACATGCTGGACGTGTGCGCTCGAAGGGTCACCCTGCCTTCAAAGGACCCTCAGGGGACACCCCAAACGCCATCACGGAGAGTCTCCTTTGCCGAAGCCCACACGCCATCCGCGGCCCCAGCTCCTGCACGCCGCTTCACTGGGCCACCACCCAAAGGCTACCATCCAGGACGGCCCTGCAACCTGTGCAATAAGAAAGGACACTGGGCATCTCACTGCCCCCTCAAAGAGGACTTCTTGCGCTTTAAAAAACAGCAGCAAGGGCAAGGTGCCTCCAACTCAGGGGAACATTCAAAAAACTGATTTCCCAGCGCAGTCCCTCCCTGCGTGAGGACAAAAATTTGGTGGGAAACATAACATCAGAGGGCAGGAGGGACAACACATTAGCATACCCACCTGAGGACAATACCAAACATGACATTTCTGGAGTGCATAATAGGGGAACAAGAGCTGGTGAACCGGCCTGCGTGGGAGGAGTTGGGAATTTCATCTCACAGGCATGGCTTGGTCGGGACCCCGACCATCCCAGGCCCATCCTTAACACCCAGTCCAACTCCTCTCCATACAGGTTGGCCCTAACCGAACCCCTACTGCTCAGGGACAGCAATTGGCACTTTGTCACAGTGGACACACAGGACCCAGGGACCTGGAGAAAACTCCACAGTAAGTACATCGTCCTTGGGGACACAAAATACACGCCACTCGACATCACTATCGCACCCAATTTGACACCTGCAAACCCTAAACATCTGGTGCTGTGGCTGCACTGTGCTCACCCGCCAGTCTACCTTCCCAAAGGGCAGATCATTGCCCAGGCCATACCTGTATCTGGGGCCCCTGTCTACCCAGAAGACCTGTGGAAGAAATCCGCAAAGCAGATCTACGAGGTGTGTCAGGCCCAGGTAATTGGGAAGGATAGACCCAAAATTGAGTGTTACATGTGGAATGGCGGTGAGCACAAGTGGCTTAACGGCCTCTTGGACACAGGGGCGGACGTCACAGTCATTCCCTCACGGGATTGGCCGTCGCGTTGGGAGTTGAAGGACGTGGCTGGACACATTCAAGGTGTCGGAGGGGCACAATTGGCAAAACAGTCAAAAAACATTATCAAATTTGAGGGGCCAAACAGACAGACAGCTTACCTGCGTCCGTTTGTTCTGGATTACACAGAGCCCCTGTGGGGAAGGGACCTGATGGCCCAGTGGGGGGTCTCATTGACCATTCCTACCCCCCAGGTTTTTCGGGCAGCGGTCACTGAGGAGCGTCCTACCCAAAAGTTAAATTGGCTCTCTGATGTTCCAATCTGGGTAGAGCAGTGGCCGCTCAATAAACAAAAATTAAAAGCGCTCCAAGAACTCGTGGCAGAACAACTTGCCAAGGGACATATCCAAGAAACAACATCTCCTTGGAATTCCCCCGTCTTTGTCCTGAAAAAACCAGGCAAAGACGAATGGCGGTTGCTCCACGACCTCCGTGCCATCAACAATGTGATCGAAAATATGGGTCCACTCCAACCAGGGATGCCGTCCCCCACAATGTTACCCAAAGATTGGGAATTGGCTGTGATTGACATCAAAAATTGCTTCTTTCATATCCCCCTCCACCCAGACGATGCACCACGTTTTGCCTTCTCGGTTCCGTCCCTTAACCGAGAAGCCCCAATGAAGCGGTACCATTGGCGAGTATTGCCACAGGGCCTCAAATGCTCGCCCACCATCTGCCAGCGGTACGTAGCTTCATTGCTGACCCCAGTCCGTACAGCCACCGAGGGCGTGATCATCCAACATTATATGGATGACATCTTGATTTGTGCTCCCAATGACGATCTCCTTACACACGCGCTTAACCTGACAACCGATGCGTTGGTTGCTGCAGGGTTCGAGCTGCGAGAAGATAAGATTCAAAAGATGCCACCCTGGAAGTACCTGGGCTTGGAAATTACCAAGCGGACTATTACTCCGCAAAAATTGGCCATCAAAAACAAAATTCGGACCCTAGCAGACGTCCAGCAGCTGTGCGGTTCTTTGAACTGGGTGAGGCCATGGCTAGGCATTACAAACAGAGACCTAGCCCCTCTTTTCGATTTATTGAAAGGGGGGGAGGAGCCGAGTTCTCCCAGGGAACTCACCCCAGAGGCCCAAGCAGCTTTGATTAAGGTCCAGGAGACAATGTCTGCCAGACAGGCCCACCGGTATGATCCGGACCTGCCTTTTAAATTCATCATATTGGGCAGACTGCCACACCTCCATGGTGTGATATTTCAATGGACAGACACCCCAAGGAAGGGCAAGGACCAAGACCGAAGGGACCCACTCTCCATCATAGAATGGGTCTTCCTAAGTCACCATCGGTCCAAGAGAATGACAAGGCCACAAGAGTTAGTAGCGGAACTGATCCGCAAAGCGAGAGCTCGGATCAGAGAGTTAGCTGGATATGACTTCGAATGCATTCACATTCCCATCAAATTGGAATCAGGCCAATTCACCAAGGCCATGCTAGAACATCTGTTACAGGAAAATGAATCCCTGCAGTTCTCTCTAGACAGCTACACAGGCAAAATTTCAGTTTTGAGACCAGCCCACAAAATTTTTGAATCAGAAATTCAATTCGCATTGTCCATCAAACAAATTCAGAGCAAAAAGCCACTCAAAGCCTTGACAGTTTTCACAGACGCATCTGGGAGTTCCCACAAGTCTGTAATAACTTGGAAAGACCCCCAGACGCAGCAGTGGGAGACAGATGTTGTGGAGGTGGAAGGCTCCCCTCAAATAGCTGAGTTGGCTGCCGTCGTCAGGGCCTTTGAGCGATTCTCTGAACCTTTTAATTTGGTAACTGATTCGGCATATGTGGCTGGTGTGGTGTCTAGAGCGCAGGATGCAGTCCTGCAGGGCGTGTCCAACGAAGCCCTGCACAAGTTGCTCTCGAAACTGATTAAGCTAGTCTCCCACCGAGAGCAACCCTTTTATGTGATGCATATCAGGTCACATACCAACTTACCAGGGTTTTTGGCCGAGGGCAATCGGCGTGCCGATTCTCTCGCTGCTGCCCCGGCTCAGGTAGCTCCGCTCCCAGATAAGTTCCAGCAGGCTAAGATCAGCCACCAGTTTTACCACCAGAATGCGCCCGGGCTGGTCCGGCAATTCCACCTCACTCGTGACCAAGCCAGAGCCATTGTGGCCACCTGCCCGTCCTGCAAGTCGCTCCCCCTACCATCAGTGAGCTCAGGGGCAAACCCTAGGGGTCTGAGGTCCTGCGAGGTATGGCAGATGGACGTTACTCACATCCATTCCTTTGGGAGGATGAAGTACGTCCATGTCTCCGTGGACACTTTCTCTGGGGCAGTCTTTGCTTCTGCCCACGCAGGGGAGAAGGCCAAAGACATTGAAAAGCATCTGGTACAGGCCTTCGCTATGCTGGGCGTCCCTAAATTGATAAAAACAGATAATGCCCCCGGGTACACATCCAAGGGATTTGCCAGCTTCCTGCAGCAATGGGGAATAGAGCACAAAACTGGCATCGCATATTCCCCGACAGGTCAAGCAGTGGTGGAACGGACTCATCAGAGTCTCAAACGCATGCTGAAACAGCAAACACCAACTATGAAGGTAGAGTCCCCCCAAGTTCGGCTCGCGCGTGCCCTCTTTACACTGAATTTCCTAAATTGTTCTTTTGAAAACCTCAACCCACCAGTCACCAGGCACTTTAACAACCACGAGCTGAGCAAGGTTAGGGAAAAACCACCAGTTATCATCAAAAATCCAGAGACTTGGCAGCTGGAAGGGCCCCATGAGTTAGTTACCTGGGGACGGGGATACGCTTGCGTGTCCACGCCCTCAGGCCTGAGATGGGTCCCGTCCAAATTTGTCCAGCCATATGTCCCCAAACACCAGACGGATAAGAAAAAGGATCCTCAGGTGAAGCATGCAGCCCTCCGCCGACGGAGAAAGTCTCCCCCCTTCCTTTTTGACTCAGCACCTTCTCTTTCAGAGCCTTCCCTTTCACCATACAGTTCCTTGGACTCACCTTTCCCTTTTGATTTAAACCTCCCCTCCCCAGAATGCTGAATTATGTTGCTGTTAACATTCATTGTACTTATTATGAGTTTTAGTAATGTTTAAAGGTTTAAAGGTCATCAATTCCACCGCGCACATCGACCACGCAGTCTTCACCGCCCCATCAGAGCTGACATCCGCTCAACACAGACAGCCAGAGAAGAACCGAGCAGACATTGGGTTCAACGATGGAGAAAAGGACTGTAAAACCTCCCATTTAAGTTATTTTCCGTTCTTTTCTTTTGAAAAACAGAAGAGGGAGTTGTGGAATTGTGTTATTATATGTTCTATTATGTATAAGGTCATTCCATGTATCCCCCCCGCACTCTGTAAGTGACCCCCCGGGTTCTCCCATTTCCCCCCGCGGTCTGCCTTCCCGAGGAAGTGCTTAGTCACTTTGTTTACGTCTCTCAGACCATCTGTCAGGCATGCGGCGGGGTCGAGAGACGACCGGGCACCCTTCCATCTGTCCATCTCCCATTGGACCCCTGCACCCCACTATCCCCAAGTCCCCCCGTGGCGTTATCTCATTGGCCACCCCGGGTTTCCCCTATCCCGTACTTATAGAACGGGTTTGGGGACGCCCCGGTGCTTTTTCTCCCGCCTGGCCCCGACTGCTGCTGCTGCCCGACCCGCGGGCTTTTTCTCCCGCCTGGCCCCGACTGCTGCTGCTGCCCGGCCCGCCGCCTCCTCTCCCGCCGGATCCCTGCGTGCTGCCGCGGCTCTCTCTCTCGCCCGGCCCCTGACTGCCTCAGCCGAACCGCCGCCGCTGCCGCGGTCGCCGCGGCTCCTGCACGTGCCGGCAGCAGCGCCGCGGCTCTGCTCACAGCGTCTCTTGGATCGCGGCCAGCGCCGGAGCGCGCCGCCCCGCCCCCGACTCGGCCAGGCGGCACGGACAAACTCGAACTTAGCACGCAGCAGCTTCTCGGTTTTTTCCTCCCCAACCAAGCCATAATAAACCGAGATTTCGCCCGCGGGGGAAAAAAGTCTCTCTCCTTTGTTCGCCTCGGGACTCGCCTAAGCTCCCAGACCCACGCAGCACCGGCCGACACCCGCGAGGGTTCGCCGGAAAACACGGAAGTTGCCAGCGCTCCCCCCCCCTCACAGAGCTAGCTGGGACGAAAAGGGGGACAAGAGAGAGCGCTAAGGCACTGGTGAGTTTTCTTTCCCAGGGAAAGCAGACGATGTTTGTGCTCAGGGTCCTGTGGCCCTGAGCAGGCAGCTGATTGTAAAAAATCCAAACATCGAAGGATGGGCCCCATACAGATGCTGCCTCCACATCATGCTTGTTCTGCCCTGACAGTCCCCGAGGAGCCCTACAAACTGACATCAGGAACCTGGACTGATGAGTTTTCTTTCCCAGGGAAAACAGCCGATGTTGTTAATCAGGGCCCTGGGCGTCTTAGCGGGGAGGTGTGTGCAAAAAATCCTAATATCGAAGGATGGGCCCAATACAGAAGCTGCCTCCACCTCATACTTGTGCTGCCCTGACAGTCCCAGAGGAGCCCTACAAACTGACATCAGGAAACTGGACTGGTGAGTTTTCTTTCCCAGGGAAAACAGCCGATGTTTCTGCTCAGGGTCCTGTGGCCCTGAGCAGGCAGCTGATTGCAAAAAATCCAAACATCGAAGGATAATTCCCATACAGGAGCTGCCCCACCTCATACTTGTGCTGGCCTGACAGTCCCGGAGGAGCCCTACAAACTGACATCAGGAACCTTGACAGCTGAGTTTTCTTTCCCAGGGAAAACAGCCGATGTTTCTGCTCAGGGTCCTGTGGCCCTGAGCAGGCAGCTGATTGCAAAAAATCCAAATATCGAAGGATAATTCCCATACAGGAGCTGCCCCCACCTCATACTTGTTCTGGCCTGACAGTCCCAGAGGAGCCCTACAAACTGACATCAGGAACCTGGACTGGTGAATTTTCTTTCCCAGGGAAAACAGCCGATGTTTCTGCTCAGGGTCCTGTCGCCCTGAGCAGGCAGCTGATTGCAAAAAATCCAAACATCGAAGGATAATTCCCATACAGGAGCTGCCCCCACCTCATACTTGTTCTGGCCTGACAGTCCCAGAGGAGCCCTACAAACTGACATCAGGAACCTGGACCGGTGAGTTTTCTTTCCAAGGGAAAACAGCCAATGTTTTTGCTCCCGGCCCTGTGGGTCTGAGCCGGCAGCTTACTGCAAAAAATCCGAACATCGAAGGATGGGCCCCATACAGAAGCTGCCTCCACCTCATACTTGTGCTGCCCTGACAGTCCAAGGGGAACCCTACAAACTGACATCAGGAACCTGGACAGCTGAGTTTTCTTTCCCAGGGAAAACAGCCGATGTTGTTAATCAGGGCCCTGGGCGTCTTAGCGGGGAGGTGTGTGCAAAAAATCCTAATATCGAAGGATGGGCCCAATACAGAAGCTGCCTCCACCTCATACTTGTGCTGCCCTGACAGTCCAAGGGGAACCCTACAAACTGACATCAGGAAACTGGACTGGTGAGTTTTCTTTCCCAGGGAAAACAGCCGATGTTTCTGCTCAGGGTCCTGTGGCCCTGAGCAGGCAGCTGATTGCAAAAAATCCAAACATCGAAGGATAATTCCCATACAGGAGCTGCCCACACCTCATACTTGTACTGGCCTGACAGTCCCAGAGGAGCCCTACATACTGACATCAGGAACCTGGACAGGTGAGTTTTCTTTCCCAGGGAAAACTGCCGATGTTTCTGCTCAGGGTCCTGTGGCCCTGAGCAGGCAGCTGATTGCAAAAAATCCAAACATCGAAGGATAATTCCCATACAGGAGCTGCCTCCACCTCATACTTTGCTGCCCTGAGAGTCCCAGAGGAGCCCTACAAACTGACATCAGGAACCTGGACTGGTGAATTTTCTTCCCCAGGGAAAACAGCCGATGTTTCTGCTCAGGGTCCTGTCGCCCTGAGCAGGCAGCTGATTGCAAAAAATCCAAACATCGAAGGATAATTCCCATACAGGAGCTGCCCCCACCTCATACTTGTGTTGCCCTGACAGTCCCCGAGGAGCCCTACAAACTGACATCAGGAACCTGGACTGATGAGTTTTCTTTCCCAGGGAAAACAGCCGATGTTGTTAATCAGGGCCCTGGGCGTCTTAGCGGGGAGGTGTGTGCAAAAAATCCTAATATCGAAGGATGGGCCCAATACAGAAGCTGCCTCCACCTCATACTTGTGCTGCCCTGACAGTCCCAGAGGAGCCCTACAAACTGACATCAGGAAACTGGACTGGTGAGTTTTCTTTCCCAGGGAAAACAGCCGATGTTTCTGCTCAGGGTCCTGTGGCCCTGAGCAGGCAGCTGATTGCAAAAAATCCAAACATCGAAGGATAATTCCCATACAGGAGCTGCCCCACCTCATACTTGTGCTGGCCTGACAGTCCCGGAGGAGCCCTACAAACTGACATCAGGAACCTGGACAGCTGAGTTTTCTTTCCCAGGGAAAACAGCCGATGTTTCTGCTCAGGGTCCTGTGGCCCTGAGCAGGCAGCTGATTGCAAAAAATCCAAACATCGAAGGATAATTCCCATACAGGAGCTGCCTCCACCGCATACTTTGCTGCCCTGACAGTCCCAGAGGAGCCCTACAAACTGACATCAGGAACCTGGACTGGTGAATTTTCTTTCCCAGGGAAAACAGCCGATGTTTCTGCTCAGGGTCCTGTCGCCCTGAGCAGGCAGCTGATTGCAAAAAATCCAAACATCGAAGGATAATTCCCATACAGGAGCTGCACCCACCTCATACTTGTGCTGGCCTGACAGTCCCAGAGGAGCCCTACAAACTGACATCAGGAACCTGGACCGGTGAGTTTTCTTTCCAAGGGAAAATAGCCAATGTTTTATCTCCCGGCCCTTTGGGTCTGAGCCGGCAGCTTACTGCAAAAAATCCGAACATCGAAGGATGGGCCCCATACAGAAGCTGCCTCCACCTCATACTTGTGCTGCCCTGACAGTCCAAGGGGAACCCTACAAACTGACATCAGGAACCTGGACTGGTGAGTTTTCTTTCCCAGGGAAAGCAGCCGATGTTTGTGCTCAGGGTCCTGTCGCCCTGAGCAGGCAGCTGATTGCAAAAAATCCAAACATCGAAGCATAATTCCCATACAGGAGCTGCCTCCACCTCTTACTTGTGCTGCCCTGAGAGTCCCAGAGGAGCCCTACAAACTGACATCAGGAACCTTGACAGCTGAGTTTTCTTTCCCAGGGAAAACAGCCGATGTTGTTAATCAGGGCCCTGGGCGTCTTAGCGGGGAGGTGTGTGCAAAAAATCCTAATATCGAAGGATGGGCCCAATACAGAAGCTGCCTCCACCTCATACTTGTGCTGCCCTGACAGTCCAAGGGGAACCCTACAAACTGACATCAGGAACCTGGACTGGTGAGTTTACTTTCCCAGGGGAAACAGCCGATGATTGTGCTCAGGGCCCTGTGCCACTTACAGGGGAGCTGACTGCAAAAAATCCGAACATCGAAGGATAAGTCCCATACAGGAGCTGCCCCCACCTCATACTTGTGCTGCCCTGACAGTCCCAGAGGAGCCCTACAAACTGACATCAGGAACCTGGACAGCTGAGTGTTCTTTCCCAGGGAAAACTGCCGATGTTTCTGCTCAGGGTCCTGTGGCCCTGAGCAGGCAGCTGATTGCAAAAAATCCAAACATCGAAGGATAATTCCCATACAGGAGCTGCCTGCACCTCATACTTTGCTGCCCTGAGAGTCCCAGAGGAGCCCTACAAACTGACATCAGGAACCTGGACTGGTGAATTTTCTTTCCCAGGGAAAACAGCCGATGTTTCTACTCAGGGTCCTGTCGCCCTGAGCAGGCAGCTGATTGCAAAAAATCCAAACATCGAAGGATAATTCCCATACAGGAGCTGCCCCCACCTCATACTTGTGCTGCCCTGACAGTCCCCGAGGAGCCCTACAAACTGACATCAGGAACCTGGACTGATGAGTTTTCTTTCCCAGGGAAAACAGCCGATGTTGTTAATCAGGGCCCTGGGCGTCTTAGCCGGGAGGTGTGTGCAAAAAATCCTAATATCGAAGGATGGGCCCAATACAGAAGCTGCCTCCACCTCATACTTGTGCTGCCCTGACAGTCCCAGAGGAGCCCTACAAACTGACATCAGGAAACTGGACTGGTGAGTTTTCTTTCCCAGGGAAAACAGCCGATGTTTGTGCTCAGGGTCCTGTGGCCCTGAGTAGGCAGCTGATTGCAAAAAATCCAAACATCGAAGGATAATTCCCATACAGGAGCTGCCCCCACCTCATACTTGTGCTGCCCTGACAGTCCCAGGGGAGCCCTACAAACTGACATCAGGAACCTGGACAGCTGAGTTTTCTTTCCCAGGGAAAACAGACGATGTTTCTGCTCAGAGTCCTGTGGCCCTGAGCAGGCAGCTGATTGCAAAAAATCCAAACATCGAAGGATAATTCCCATACAGGAGCTGCCTCCACCGCATACTTTGCTGCCCTGACAGTCCCAGAGGAGCCCTACAAACTGACATCAGGAACCTGGACTGGTGAGTTTTCTTTCCCAGGGAAAACAGCCAATGATTTTGCTCCCGGCCCTGTGGGTCTGAGCCGGCAGCTTACTGCAAAAATTCCGAACATCGAAGGATGGGCCCCATACAGAAGCTGCCTCCACCTCATACTTGTGCTGCCCTGACAGTCCAAGGGGAACCCTACAAACTGACATCAGGAACCTGGACTGGTGAGTTTTCTTTCCAAGGGAAAGCAGCCGATGTTTGTGCTCAGGGTCCTGTCGCCCTGAGCAGGCAGCTGATTGCAAATAATCCGAACATCGAAGCATAATTCCCATACAGGAACTGCCTCCACCTCTTACTTGTGCTGCCCTGAGAGTCCCAGAGGAGCCCTACAAACTGACATCAGGAACCTTGACAGCTGAGTTTTCTTTCCCAGGGAAAACAGCCGATGTTTCTGCTCAGGGTCCTGTGGCCCTGAGCAGGCACCTGATTGCAAAAAATCCAAACATCGAAGGATAATTCCCATACAGGAGCTGCCCCCACCTCATACTTGTGCTGGCCTGACAGTCCCAGAGGAGCCCTACAAACTGACATCAGGAACCTGGACTGGTGAGTTTTCTTTCTCAGGGAAAACAGCCGATGTTTCTGCTCAGGGTCCTGTGGCCCTGAGCAGGCAGCTGATTGCAAAAATCCAAACATCGAAGGATAATTCCCATACAGGAGCTGCCTCCACCTCATACTTTTGCTGCCCTGACAGTCCCAGAGGAGCCCTACAAACTGACATCAGGAACCTGGACTGGTGAATTTTCTTTCCCAGGGAAAACAGCCGATGTTTCTGCTCAGGGTCCTGTGGCCCTGAGCAGGCAGCTGATTGCAAAAAATCCAAACATCGAAGGATAATTCCCATACAGGAGCTGCCCCCACCTCATACTTGTGCTGGCCTGACAGTCCCAGAGGAGCCCTACAAACTGACATCAGGAACCTGGACTGGTGAGTTTTCTTTCCCAGGGAAAACAGCCAATGTTTTTGCTCCCGGCCCTGTGGGTCTGAGCCGGCAGCTTACTGCAAAAAATCCGAACATCGAAGGATGGGCCCCATACAGAAGCTGCCTCCACCTCATACTTGTGCTGCCCTGACAGTCCAAAGGGAACCCTAAAAACTGACATCAGGAACCTGGACTGGTGAGTTTTCTTTCCCAGGGAAAGCAGCCGATGTTTCTGCTCAGGGTCCTGTCGCCCTGAGCAGGCAGCTGATTGCAAAAAATCCGAACATCGAAGCATAATTCCCATACAGGAGCTGCCTCCACCTCTTACTTGTGCTGCCCTGAGTGTCCCAGAGGAGCCCTACAAACTGACATCAGGAACCTGGACTGGTGAGTTTTCTTTCCCAGGGAAAACTGCCGATGTTTCTGCTCAGGGTCCTGTGGCCCTGAGCAGGCAGCTGATTGTAAAAAATCTAAACATCGAAGGATGGGCCCCATACAGATGCTGCCTCCACCTCATGTTTGTGCTGCCCTGACAGTCCCAGAGGAGCCCTACAAACTGACATCAGGAACCTGGACTGGTGAGTTTTCTTTCCCAGGGAAAACAGCCAATTTTTTTGCTCCCGGCCCTGTGGGTCTGAGCCGGCAGCTTACTGCAAAAAATCCGAACATCGAAGGATGGGCCCCATACAGAAGCTGCCTCCACCTCATACTTGTGCTGCCCTGACAATCCAAGGGGAACCCTACAAACTGACATCAGGAACCTGGACTGGTGAGTTTTCTTTCCCAGGGAAAGCAGCCGATGTTTGTGCTCAGGGTCCTGTCACCCTGAGCAGGCAGCTGATTGCAAATAATCCGAACATCGAAGCATAATTCCCATACAGGAGCTGCCTCCACCTCTTACTTGTGCTGCCCTGAGAGTCCCAGAGGAGCCCTACAAACTGACATCAGGAACCTGGACTGGTGATTTTTCGTTCCCAGGGAAAACAGCCGATGTTTCTGCTCAGGGTCCTGTGGCCCTGAGCAGGCAGCTGATTGTAAAAAATCCAAACATCGAAGGATGGGCCCCATAGAGATGCTGCCTCCACCTCATGCTTGTTCTGCCCTGACAGTCCCCGAGGAGCCCTACAAACTGACATCAGGAACCTTGACAGCTGAGTTTTCTTTCCCAGGGAAAACAGCCGATGTTGTTAATCAGGGCCCTGGGCGTCTTAGCGGGGAGGTGTGTGCAAAAAATCCTAATATTGAAGGATGGGCCCAATACAGAAGCTGCCTCCACCTCATACTTTGCTGCCCTGACAGTCCAAGGGGAACCCTACAAACTGACATCAGGAAACTGGACTGGTGAGTTTTCTTTCCCAGGGAAAACAGCCGATGTTTCTGCTCAGGGTCCTGTGGCCCTGAGCAGGCAGCTGATTGCAAAAAATCCAAACATCGAAGGATAATTCCCATACAGGAGCTGCCCCCACCTCATACTTGTGCTGGCCTGACAGTCCCAGAGGAGCCCTACAAACTGACATCAGGAACCTGGATAGCTGAGTTTTCTTTCCCAGGGAAAACAGCCGATGCTTCTGCTCAGGGTCCTGTGGCCCTGAGCATGCAGCTGATTGCAAAAAATCCAAACATCGAAGGATAATTCCCATACAGGAGCTGCCTCCACCTCATACTTTGCTGCCCTGAGAGTCCCAGAGGAGCCCTACAAACTGACATCAGGAACCTGGACTGGTGAATTTTCTTTCCCAGGGAAAACAGCCGATGTTTCTGCTCAGGGTCCTGTCGCCCTGAGCAGGCAGCTGATTGTAAAAAATTCAAATATCGAAGGATAATTCCCATACAGGAGCTGCCCCCACCTCATACTTGTGCTGCCCTGACAGTCCCCGAGGAGCCCTACAAACTGACATCAGAAACCTGGACTGGTGAGTTTTCTTTCCCAGGGAAAACAGCCGATGTTGTTAATCAGGGCCCTGGGCGTCTTAGCGGGGAGGTGTGTGCAAAAAATCCTAATATCGAAGGATGGGCCCAATACAGAAGCTGCCTCCACCTCATACTTGTGCTGCCCTGACAGTCCCAGAGGAGCCCTACAAACTGACATCAGGAACCTGGACAGCTGAGTTTTCTTTCCCAGGGAAAACAGCCGATGTTTCTGCTCAGGGTCCTGTCGCCCTGAGCAGGCAGCTGATTGCAAAAAATCCAAACATCGAAGGATAATTCCCATACAGGAGCTGCCCCCACCTCATACTTGTGCTGGCCTGACAGTCCCAGAGGAGCCCTACAAACTGACATCAGGAACCTGGACTGGTGAGTTTTCTTTCCCAGGGAAAACAGCCAATGTTTTTGCTCCCGGCCCTGTGGGTCTGAGCCGGCAGCTTACTGCAAAAAATCCGAACATCGAAGGATGGGCCCCATACAGAAGCTGCCTCCACCTCATACTTGTGCTGCCCTGACAGTCCAAGGGGAACCCTACAAACTGACATCAGGAACCTGGACTGGTGAGTTTTCTTTCCCAGGGAAAGCAGCCGATGTTTCTGCTCAGGGTCCTGTCGCCCTGAGCAGGCAGCTGATTGCAAAAAATCCGAACATCGAAGCATAATTCCCATACAGGAGCTGCCTCCACCTCTTACTTGTGCTGCCCTGAGAGTCCCAGAGGAGCCCTACAAACTGACATCAGGAACCTGGACTGGTGAGTTTTCTTTCCCAGGGAAAACAGCCGATGTTTCTGCTCAGGGTCCTGTGGCCCTGAGCAGGCAGCTGATTGTAAAAAATCTAAACATCGAAGGATGGGCCCCATACAGATGCTGCCTCCACCTCATGTTTGTGCTGCCCTGACAGTCCCAGAGGAGCCCTAAAAACTGACATCAGGAACCTGGACTGGTGAGCTTTCTTTCCCAGGGAAAACAGCCGATATTTATGCTCAGGGTCCTGTAGCCCTGAGCAGGCAGCTGATTGCAAAAAATCCAAACATCGAAGGACGGGCCCCATACAGGAGCTGCCTCCAACTCATACTTGTTCTGCCCTGACAGTCCCAGAGGAGCCCTACAAACTGACATCAGGAACCTGGACTGGTGAGTTTTCTTTCCCACTGAAAACAGCCGATGTTTCTGCTCAGGGCCCTGTGGCTCTGAGCCAGAAGGTGATTGCAAAAAATTCGAACATCGAAGGATCGGCCCCATACAGAAGCTGCCTCCACATCATACTTGTGCTGCCCTGAGAGTCCCAGAGGAGCCCTACAAACTGACATCAGGAACCTGGACTGGTGAGTTTTCTTTCCCAGGGAAAACAGCCGATGTTTCTGCTCAGGGTCCTGTGGTTCTGAGAAGGCTGCTGATTGCCAAAAAATCTGAATCTTCGAAGGATGGGCCCCATACATAAGCTGCCTCCACCTCATACTTGTGCTGCCCTGACAGTCCCAGAGGAGCCCTACAAACTGACATCAGGAACCATGACTGGTGAGTTTTCTTTCCCAGGGAAAACAGGCGATGTTTCCGCTCAGGGCCCTGTCGCTCTGAGCAGGCAGCTGATTGTAAAAAATCCAAACATCGAAGGATGGGCCCCATACAGAAGCTGCCTCCACCTCATACTTCTGCTGCCCTGACAGTCCCAGAGGAGCCCTAGAAACTGACATCAGGAAACTGGAATGGTGAGTTTTCTTTCCCAGGAAAAACAGCCGATGTTTATGCTCAGGGCCCTGTTGATCTGACCTGGATTCTGATTGCAAAAAATCCGAAGATCGAAGGATAAGTTCCAGACCAGAGCTGCCCCCACCTCATACTTGTGTTGCCCTGAGAGTCCCAGAGGAGCCCTACAAACTGACATCAGGAACCTGGACTGGTGAATTTTCTTTCCCAGGGAAAACAGCCGATGTTTCTGCTCAGGGCCCTGTGGCTCTGAGCCGGCTGCTGATTGCAAAAAATCCGAACATCGATGGATAAATACCATACAGAAGCTGCCTCCACATCATACTTGTGCTGCCCTGACAGTTCCAGAGGAGCCCTACAAACTGAAATCAGGAACCTGTACTGGTGAGTTTTCTTTCCCAGGGAAAACAGCCGATGTTTGTGCTCAGGGTCCTGTGGCTCTGAGCAGGACTCTGATTGCAAAAAATCCAAACATCGAAGGATAAGTCCCATACAGGAGCTGCCTCCACCTCATACTTGTGCTGCCCTGACAGTCCCAGAGGAGCCCTACAAAGTGACATCAGGAACATGGACTGGTGAGTTTTCTTTCCCAGGGAAAACAGCCGATTTTTCTGCTCAGGGTCCTGTGGCTCTGAGCCGGCTGCTGACTTCAAAAAATCCGAACATCGAAGGATCGGCCCCATACAGAAGCTGCCTCCACCTCATACTTGTGCTGCCCTGAGAGTCCCAGAGGAGCCCTAGAAACTGACACCAGGAAACTGGACTGGTGAGTTTTCTTTCCCAGGGAAAACAGCTGATGTTTCTGCTCAGGGTCCTGAGGGTCTGAGCCGGCTGCTGACTGCAAAAAATGCAAACATCGAAGGATGGGCCCAATACAGAAGATGCCTCTACCTCATACTTGCGCTGGCCTGACAGTCCCAGAGGAGCCCTACAAACTGACATCAGGAAACTGGACTGGTGAGTTTTCTTTCCCAGGGAAAACAGCCGATGTTTTTGCTCAGGGTCCTGTAGCCCTGAGCAGGTAGCTGATTGCAAAAAATCCGATCTTCGAAGGATGGGCCCCATACAGGAGCTGCCTCCAACTCATACTTGTGCTGCCCTGACAGTCCCAGAGGAGCCCTACAAACTGACATCAGGAACCATGACTGGTGAGTTTTCTTTCCCAGGGAAAACAGCAGATGTTTCTCCTCAGGGTCCTGGGGCTCTGAGCAGGCAGCTGATGGCAAAAAATCCAAACATCGAAGGACGGGCCCTATACAGAAGCTGCCTCCACCTCATACTTCTGCCGCCCTGACAGTCCCAGAGGAGCCCTACAAACTGACATCAGGAAACTGGACTGGTGAGTTTTCTTTCCCAGGGAAACCAGCCGATGTTTCTGCTCAGGGCCCTGTGGCTCTGAGCCAGAAGGTGATTGCAAAAAATTCGAACACCGAAGAATAAGTCCCAGACCGGAGTTGCCCCCACCTCATATTTGTGCTGCCCTCACAGTCCCAGAGGAGCCCTACAAACTGACATCAGGAACCTGGACTGGTGAGTTTTCTTTCCCAGGGAAAACAGCCGATGTTTCTGCTCAGGGTCCTGTGGCTCTGAGCAGGCAGCTGATTGCAAAAAAATCCGAATCTTCGAAGGATGGGCCCCATACAGAAGCTGCCTCCACCTCATACTTCTGCTGCCCTGACAGTGCCAGAGGAGCCCTACTAACTGACATCAGCAACCTGTACAGGTGAGTTTACTTTCCCAGGGGAAACAGCCAATGATTGTGCTCAGGGCCCTTTGCCACTTACCCCGGAGCTGACTGCAAAAAATCCGAACATCGAAGGATAAGTCCCATAAAGGAGCTGCCCCCATCTCATACTTGTGCTGCCCTGAGAGTCCAAAAAGAGCCCTAAAAACTGACATCAGGAACCTGGACTGGTGAGTTTTCTTTCCCAGGGGAAACAGCCGATGTTTGTGCTCAGGGCCCTGTGGCTCTGGGCCGGCTGCTGATTGCAAAAAATCCGAACATCGAAGGATAAATCCCATACAGGAGCTGCCTCCACCTCATACTTGTGCTGCCCTGACAGTTCCAGAGGAGTCCTACAAACTGAAATCAGGAACCTGTACTGGTGAGCTTCCTTTCCCAGGGAAAACAGCCGATGTTTCTGCTCAGGGTCCTTTGGCTCTGAGCTGGCTGCTGACTACAAAAAATCCAAACATCGAAGGATATGTTCCAGACAGGAGCTGCCTCCAGCTCATACTCGTGCTGCCCTGACAGTCCCAGAGGAGCCCTACAAACTGACATCAGGAACCTGGACTGGTGAGTTTTCTTTCCCAGGGAAAACAGCCGATGTTTGTGCTCAGGGTCCTGTGGGTCTGAGCCGGCTGCTGCCTCCAAAAATCCGAACACCGAAGGATGGGCCCCATACAGAAGCTGCCTCTACCTCATACTTGTGCTGCCCTGACAGTCCCCGAGGAGCCCTACAAACTAACATCAGGAACCTTGACAGCTGAGTTTTCTTTCCCAGGGAAAACAGCCGATGTTTATGCTCAGGGTCCTGTAGCCCTGAGCAGGCAGCGGATTGCAAAAAATCAGAACATCGAAGTATGGGCCCCATACAGGAGCTGCTTCCAACTCATACTTGTTCTGCCCTGACAGTCCCAGAGGCGCCCTACAAACTGACATCAGGAACCTGGACTGGTGAGCTCTCTTTTCCAGGGAAAACAGCCGATGTTTATGCTCAGGGTCCTGTAGCCCAGAGCAGGCAGCTGATTGCAAAAAATCCGAACAGCGAAGGATGGGCCCCATACAGGAGCTTCCTCCAACTCATACTTGTTCTGCCCTGACAGTCCCAGAGGAGCCCTACAAACTGACATCAGGAACCTGGACTGGTGAGTTTTCTTTCCCAGGGAAAACAGCCGATATTTATGCTCAGGGTCCTGTAGCCCTGAGCAGGCAGCTGATAGCAAAAAATCCGAACAGCGGAGGATGGGCCCCATACAGAAGCTGCCTCAAACTTATATTTCTGCTGCCCTGACAGTCCCAGAGGAGCCCTACAAACTGACATCAGGAACCATGACTGGTGAGTTTTCTTTCCCAGGGAAAACAGCAGATGTTTCTCCTCAGGGTCCTGGGGCTCTGAGCAGGCAGCTGATGGCAAAAAATCCAAACATCGAAGGACGGGCCCTATACAGAAGCTGCCTCCACCTCATACTTCTGCTGCCCTGACAGTCCCAGAGGAGCCCTACAAACTGACATCAGGAAACTGGACTGGTGAGTTTTCTTTCCCACTGAAAACAGCCGATGTTTCTGCTCAGGGCCCTGTGGCTCTGAGCCAGAAGGTGATTGCAAAATATTCGAACACCGAAAAATAAGTCCCAGACCGGAGTTGCGCCCACCTCATACTTGTGCTGCCCTGACAGTCCCAGAGGAGCCCTACAAACCGACATCAGGAACCTGGACTGATGAGTTTTCTTTCTCAGGGAAAATTGCCGATGTTTATGCTCAGGGTCCTGTAGCCCTGAGCAGGCAGCTGATTGCAAAAAATCCAAACATCGAAGGATGGGCCCCATACAGAAGCTGCATCCACCTTATATTTCTGATGCCCTGACAGTCCCAGGGGAGCCCTACAAACTGACATCAGGAACCTGGACTGGTGAGTTTTCTTTCCCAGGGAAAACAGCCGATGTTTGTGCCCAGGGCCCTGTGGCTCTGTGCAGGACTCTGATTGCAAAAAATCAGAACATCGAAGGATAAGTCCCAGATCGGAGCTGCCCGCACCTCATACTTGTGCTGCCCTGACAGTCCCAGAGGAGCCCTACAAACTGACATCAGGAACCTGGACTGGTGAGTTTTCTTTCCCAGGGAAAACAGCCGATGTTTCTGCTCAGTGTCCTGTGGCTCAGAGCCGGCAGCTGACTGCAAAATATCCGAACATCGAAGGATGAGCCCCATACAGAAGCTGCCTCTACCTCATACTTGTGCTGCCCTGACAGTCCCAGAGGAGCCCTAAAAACTGACATCAGGAAACTGGACTGGTGAGTTTTCTTTCCCAGGGAAAAGAGGCGATGTTTATGCTCAGGGTCCAGTGGGTCTGAGCCGGCTGCTGACTGCAAAAAATCCGAACATCGAAGGATGGGCCCCATACAGAAGCTGCCTCTACCTCATACTTGTGCTGCCCTGACAGTCCCAGAGGAGCCCTACAAACTGACATCAGGAACCTGGACTGGTGAATTTTCTTTCCCAGGGAAAACAGCCGATGTTTCTGCTCAGGGTCCTGTCGCCCTGAGCAGGCAGCTGATTGCAAAAAATCCAAACATCGAAGGATAATTCCCATACAGGAGCTGCCCCCACCTCATACTTGTGCTGGCCTGACAGTCCCAGAGGAGCCCTACAAACTGACATCAGGAACCTGGACTGGTGAGTTTTCTTTCCCAGGGAAAACAGCCAATGTTTTTGCTCCCGGCCCTGTGGGTCTGAGCCGGCAGCTTACTGCAAAAAATCCGAACATCGAAGGATGGGCCCCATACAGAAGCTGCCTCCACCTCATACTTGTGCTGCCCTGACAGTCCAAGGGGAACCCTACAAACTGACATCAGGAACCTGGACTGGTGAGTTTTCTTTCCCAGGGAAAGCAGACGATGTTTGTGCTCAGGGTCCTGTGGCCCTGAGCAGGCAGCTGATTGTAAAAAATCCAAACATCGAAGGATGGGCCCCATACAGATGCTGCCTCCACCTCATGCTTGTTCTGCCCTGACAGTCCCCGAGGAGCCCTACAAACTGACATCAGGAACCTGGACTGGTGAGTTTTCTTTCCCAGGGAAAACAGCCGATGTTGTTAATCAGGGCCCTGGGCGTCTTAGCGGGGAGGTGTGTGCAAAAAATCCTAATATCGAAGGATGGGCCCAATACAGAAGCTGCCTCCACCTCATACTTGTGCTGCCCTGACAGTCCAAGGGGAACCCTACAAACTGACATCAGGAACCTGGACTGGTGAGTTTTCTTTCCCAGGGAAAGCAGACGATGTTTGTGCTCAGGGTCCTGTGGCCCTGAGCAGGCAGCTGATTGTAAAAAATCCAAACATCGAAGGATGGGCCCCATACAGATGCTGCCTCCACCTCATGCTTGTTCTGCCCTGACAGTCCCCGAGGAGCCCTACAAACTGACATCAGGAACCTGGACTGGTGAGTTTTCTTTCCCAGGGAAAACAGCCGATGTTGTTAATCAGGGCCCTGGGCGTCTTAGCGGGGAGGTGTGTGCAAAAAATCCTAATATCGAAGGATGGGCCCAATACAGAAGCTGCCTCCACCTCATACTTGTGCTGCCCTGACAGTCCAAGGGGAACCCTACAAACTGACATCAGGAAACTGGACTGGTGAGTTTTCTTTCCCAGGGAAAACAGCCGATGTTTCTGCTCAGGGTCCTGTGGCCCTGAGCAGGCAGCTGATTGCAAAAAATCCAAACATCGAAGGATAATTCCCATACAGGAGCTGCCCCCACCTCATACTTGTGCTGGCCTGACAGTCCCAGAGGAGCCCTACATACTGACATCAGGAACCTGGACAGCTGAGTTTTCTTTCCCAGGGAAAACTGCCGATGTTTCTGCTCAGGGTCCTGTGGCCCTGAGCAGGCAGCTGATTGCAAAAAATCCAAACATCGAAGGATAATTCCCATACAGGAGCTGCCTCCACCTCATACTTTGCTGCCCTGAGAGTCCCAGAGGAGCCCTACAAACTGACATCAGGAACCTGGACTGGTGAGTTTTCTTTCCCAGGGAAACAGCCGATGTTTGTGCTCAGGGCCCTGTGGCTCTGGGCCGGCTGCTGATTGCAAAAAATCCGAACATCGAAGGATAAATCCCATACAGGAGCTGCCTCCACCTCATACTTGTGCTGCCCTGACAGTTCCAGAGGAGTCCTACAAACTGAAATCAGGAACCTGTACTGGTGAGCTTTCTTTCCCAGGGAAAACAGCCGATGTTTGTGCTCAGGGTCCTTTGGCTCTGAGCTGGCTGCTGACTACAAAAAATCCAAACATCGAAGGATATGTTCCAGACAGGAGCTGCCTCCACCTCATACTCGTGCTGCCCTGACAGTCCCAGAGGAGCCCTACAAACTGACATCAGGAACCTGGACTGGTGAGTTTTCTTTCCCAGGGAAAACAGCCGATGTTTGTGCTCAGGGTCCTGTGGGTCTGAGCCGGCTGCTGCCTCCAAAAATCCGAACACCGAAGGATGGGCCCCATACAGAAGCTGCCTCTACCTCATACTTGTGCTGCCCTGACAGTCCCCGAGGAGCCCTACAAACTAACATCAGGAACCTTGACAGCTGAGTTTTCTTTCCCAGGGAAAACAGCCGATGTTTATGCTCAGGGTCCTGTAGCCCTGAGCAGGCAGCTGATTGCAAAAAATCAGAACATCGAAGTATGGGCCCCATACAGGAGCTGCTTCCAACTCATACTTGTTCTGCCCTGACAGTCCCAGAGGCGCCCTACAAACTGACATCAGGAACCTGGACTGGTGAGCTCTCTTTTCCAGGGAAAACAGCCGATGTTTATGCTCAGGGTCCTGTAGCCCAGAGCAGGCAGCTGATTGCAAAAAATCCGAACAGCGAAGGATGGGCCCCATACAGGAGCTTCCTCCAACTCATACTTGTTCTGCCCTGACAGTCCCAGAGGAGCCCTACAAACTGACATCAGGAACCTGGACTGGTGAGTTTTCTTTCCCAGGGAAAACAGCCGATATTTATGCTCAGGGTCCTGTAGCCCTGAGCAGGCAGCTGATAGCAAAAAATCCGAACAGCGGAGGATGGGCCCCATACAGAAGCTGCCTCAAACTTATATTTCTGCTGCCCTGACAGTCCCAGAGGAGCCCTACAAACTATCATCAGGAACCATGACTGGTGAGTTTTCTTTCCCAGGGAAAACAGCAGATGTTTCTCCTCAGGGTCCTGGGGCTCTGAGCAGGCAGCTGATGGCAAAAAATCCAAACATCGAAGGACGGGCCCTATACAGAAGCTGCCTCCACCTCATACTTCTGCTGCCCTGACAGTCCCAGAGGAGCCCTACAAACTGACATCAGGAAACTGGACTGGTGAGTTTTCTTTCCCACTGAAAACAGCCGATGTTTCTGCTCAGGGCCCTGTGGCTCTGAGCCAGAAGGTGATTGCAAAATATTCGAACACCGAAAAATAAGTCCCAGACCGGAGTTGCGCCCACCTCATACTTGTGCTGCCCTGACAGTCCCAGAGGAGCCCTACAAACCGACATCAGGAACCTGGACTGATGAGTTTTCTTTCTCAGGGAAAATTGCCGATGTTTATGCTCAGGGTCCTGTAGCCCTGAGCAGGCAGCTGATTGCAAAAAATCCAAACATCGAAGGATGGGCCCCATACAGAAGCTGCATCCACCTTATATTTCTGATGCCCTGACAGTCCCAGGGGAGCCCTACAAACTGACATCAGGAACCTGGACTGGTGAGTTTTCTTTCCCAGGGAAAACAGCCGATGTTTGTGCCCAGGGCCCTGTGGCTCTGTGCAGGACTCTGATTGCAAAAAATCAGAACATCGAAGGATAAGTCCCAGATCGGAGCTGCCCGCACCTCATACTTGTGCTGCCCTGACAGTCCCAGAGGAGCCCTACAAACTGACATCAGGAACCTGGACTGGTGAGTTTTCTTTCCCAGGGAAAACAGCCGATGTTTCTGCTCAGTGTCCTGTGGCTCAGAGCGGCAGCTGACTGCAAAATATCCGAACATCGAAGGATGAGCCCCATACAGAAGCTGCCTCTACCTCATACTTGTGCTGCCCTGACAGTCCCAGAGGAGCCCTAAAAACTGACATCAGGAAACTGGACTGGTGAGTTTTCTTTCCCAGGGAAAAGAGGCGATGTTTATGCTCAGGGTCCAGTGGGTCTGAGCCGGCTGCTGACTGCAAAAAATCCGAACATCGAAGGATGGGCCCCATACAGAAGCTGCCTCTACCTCATACTTGTGCTGCCCTGACAGTCCCAGAGGAGCCCTACAAACTGACATCAGGAACCTGGACTGGTGAATTTTCTTTCCCAGGGAAAACAGCCGATGTTTCTGCTCAGGGTCCTGTCGCCCTGAGCAGGCAGCTGATTGCAAAAAATCCAAACATCGAAGGATAATTCCCATACAGGAGCTGCCCCCACCTCATACTTGTGCTGGCCTGACAGTCCCAGAGGAGCCCTACAAACTGACATCAGGAACCTGGACTGGTGAGTTTTCTTTCCCAGGGAAAACAGCCAATGTTTTTGCTCCCGGCCCTGTGGGTCTGAGCCGGCAGCTTACTGCAAAAAATCCGAACATCGAAGGATGGGCCCAATACAGAAGCTGCCTCCACCTCATACTTGTGCTGCCCTGACAGTCCAAGGGGAACCCTACAAACTGACATCAGGAACCTGGACTGGTGAGTTTTCTTTCCCAGGGAAAGCAGACGATGTTTGTGCTCAGGGTCCTGTGGCCCTGAGCAGGCAGCTGATTGCAAAAAATCCAAACATCGAAGGATGGGCCCCACACAGATGCTGCCTCCACCTCATGCTTGTTCTGCCCTGACAGTCCCCGAGGAGCCCTACAAACTGACATCAGGAACCTGGACTGGTGAGTTTTCTTTCCCAGGGAAAACAGCCGATGTTGTTAATCAGGGCCCTGGGCGTCTTAGCGGGGAGGTGTGTGCAAAAAATCCTAATATCGAAGGATGGGCCCAATACAGAAGCTGCCTCTACCTCATACTTGTGCTGCCCTGACAGTCCAAGGGGAACCCTACAAACTGACATCAGGAACCTGGACTGGTGAGTTTTCTTTCCCAGGGAAAGCAGACGATGTTTGTGCTCAGGGTCCTGTGGCCCTGAGCAGGCAGCTGATTGTAAAAAATCCAAACATCGAAGGATGGGCCCCATACAGATGCTGCCTCCACCTCATGCTTGTTCTGCCCTGACAGTCCCCGAGGAGCCCTACAAACTGACATCAGGAACCTGGACTGGTGAGTTTTCTTTCCCAGGGAAAACAGCCGATGTTGTTAATCAGGGCCCTGGTCGTCTTAGCGGGGAGGTGTGTGCAAAAAATCCTAATATCGAAGGATGGGCCCAATACAGAAGCTGCCTCCACCTCATACTTTGCTGCCCTGACAGTCCAAGGGGAACCCTACAAACTGACATCAGGAAACTGGACTGGTGAGTTTTCTTTCCCAGGGAAAACAGCCGATGTTTCTGCTCAGGGTCCTGTGGCCCTGAGCAGGCAGCTGATTGCAAAAAATCCAAACATCGAAGGATAATTCCCATACAGGAGCTGCCCCCACCTCATACTTGTGCTGGCCTGACAGTCCCAGAGGAGCCCTACATACTGACATCAGGAACCTGGACAGCTGAGTTTTCTTTCCCAGGGAAAACTGCCGATGTTTCTGCTCAGGGTCCTGTGGCCCTGAGCAGGCAGCTGATTGCAAAAAATCCAAACATCGAAGGATAATTCCCATACAGGAGCTGCCTCCACCTCATACTTTGCTGCCCTGAGAGTCCCAGAGGAGCCCTACAAACTGACATCAGTAACCTGGACTGGTGAATTTTCTTCCCCAGGGAAAACAGCCGATGTTTCTGTTCAGGGTCCTGTGGCCCTGAGCAGGCA